>NC_048894.1:35236164-35304618 GCF_011077185.1 Oxyura jamaicensis
ATTAATTTAAGAACTGAAGTGCAATAGCTTATAGAAAACGTTTGAGACTTTCAAACATTACATTTTCTAATTAAATTACTAGCTCATCAATACACATAGATTTTTTATTTTTGTTGTTCTGAATGCCCACTCAGTTAAGAATTCCCAGCATCCCTGACAAACCGACTTTTACATGACTCAGAAATTGGTACGTCCAATGAAAAATAGCAGACAGTCATTATGTTTGTTTTCCTAAATGCATTGCATTACCTTAAACAGAAATAAAAGTTTGTATTCATCCCCAAAATCTAACCTGCTGTTTGAACAAGCAAATACAATTGATTTTAGAAAGAGATATGAAAAAAAGCATATCTTGTTGTCAGTGAAATGTAAGAGTTCAATACATTAATATTTATAAAGCACTGCATGAATGCACGTTAAATTAATTCTTTAAGTCAAAAAAAGACATTACCCATTTGCATTTCAACAAGTGAAACTTTTCCATCCATTTGACAGAGGCGAGACTATAAAAGGTCTCAAGTTTCTCCAATAAAAGTGGAAATTACATCTCAATATTTCGTCAGAGATTAAAACAGAATTTTAGATGAATTATCTGATACAAAGATGGAAGTGAGGGTGCTGCTTCAAGATCTACAGAAGTAGAGCACTTTAAGACAATTAAATGATTTCCCTGCAGGCAATGTCTTTTCAATCCAAGCTAATGACATCATTTAAGGAGGATGGTCCATTTAACTGAAAGGATCTTTTACAAGGCAGACAGACAGAAGGCAATCCGGGAATGTTTTCAAGGACTTCCCATATTTCAGAATTATAATGGTGAAATGCCTACATCAAAATCTTAAACTCAAGCATTAATCAACAAAATGAAAGACTAATTTTATAAGAAAAATGTAATAAAACTCATTTTAAGAAGTTTTCCCTTCATTATTTTTTCCTTTAAAGGAACCAATTCTCTCCTAATGGTAATTATGCTGCTTTGGAATAATGATAATACTCAAGCAGCTCAGTTTTAGGCTGCTGTTTTTAAAGTGAAGTCAAATCACTTCCATCACTTGAAAGTTGAAGAGTAACTTTCATAAACTTTTCCAGCAGTTTATTTAAGTTAGCTGTGATCTTCCAGATAGAAAGCTTGCCTCCTACTGCCTTGAGAACCTACTTCACTTTTGGTATGGTCTAGATACCAGCCTTTAAATTGCACCATCACCATTTTTTTATTTTTTAAAGAAAAAAAAATCCCCTAAATTAACCAGAAAGGGAAAATGCAGTTTTATTAATCTGTAGCAGCAATATAATTCAGTGCTATTTCTTGGGGAGCATGGGGAGGGAGGTACTATACCTTGTGTTATCTCCATGATTTTTCTGATTCTGAAAACCAGAGACGAATGTGTTTGTGTTTTTTTTTAATCCATTGAAGGAATACTATCATTTTCTCATTAAAATATTATCAAAATTAAAGCATTATACAAAACTTCAAACACCTTTTGTACTTCAGAAGAAGGTATCAGCTTAAACCCAACCAAATAGTCTTTTTACCATTTACAATAACACTCAAAGCCATGGAAATTGTATATGCATTTGGATGACATCTGTTAATAAATGATGTGGTTCTGAGGACAGAAAAAAAGGTTTAGCCAATGTCCCCTTAATATCCATTTCAAATTGTCAGAAACTTCAGAAAGCTGGAAAGTGTGAGACATAATGGAGAAATCTTACCATGTAAGCAGGAGCTAGAAAACAGAGCTAGTCCTGGCGCTTAACCAGATTCCTTTTGCAATCTTGGATAAGTCAGGGCTACTTTGCCTCCAGTGCTGCTCTTTGTAAAAGAGAAGCAGTATGCACTTATTTCTAGAAATGCTGTGAAATGTTGTTGGTTTCATTGCATTAAAAAAAAAAAAAAAATGAAAAACCACAGGGGAAAAACATTTCATTTTCTGGCCTGCTGTGCTGCTTTGCTGAATCCCCCTTACCACAGTACCCCCACCACCATCACATTTTCAAAGTAATGTAAGCAATTTGCGGGAAAAAGACAGAAGGGCCACAGGAAGGTTACAGCATGTATACAACAAGGATGTCACGTTATGTATGCATTGCATGCATTTCAGAGAAAACTGCCTACTTTCTTCCGTGGTAGCTATAGTATATAGTAGCTTGACGGAAAAAAGAAAACTGAGAAAGGGACCACGAAAAAGGATTCTGATGGTGAAAAGCAAGATGATTCTGATTATCTAAATGAAATTATTTTCCATGAAAAACAACTTTTGATCCTAATAGCATCACCTTCTCCTCCCCTCCTTTTTCAGATCAGATACAAATGCTGTTATCCAACATACAAATAGCTCATTTAAAATGGTAGTAGGTAAGGACATATTTCAAAGCCAAGATTTTCCTTCTGTTTGAACATGCACTTTTTTCAATTCTCACTTTCACTCAAAGAAAAAAATATCACCTGTAAAAAGTAAGTTTAGTTTAAGAACTTATTTATATAACCAAGCTTTTATCACTCTACCTCTTTCCCCACATCGGGAACTTGGAGGTGGCACAACAGGTACCACAAAAGAAAACAAGTAAGTGTGCATAACCAACTTTCAAAAACTCAAAATAGTAGGTTTCACCACCTATGTATAAATTCATACCATGGCAATAGTAAATAATTCTTTCATGTAGTATTGCTATGAAAGTTCCTACAGATAACCATGTCCAATATCACAAACTATGCTGAATATTAAAGCCTAGATATAGTAATGTGGAAATAGAAACAAATAAATGGTAATGCACAGAATAATACTGATGCATTCCTTAGCATTTGGATTTTTTTCCTGAGTTGACAGTTGTATTTTTAGCAGAGGATGCAATTCCTTTGGGCTTCAACTGGCATGACAGATTTAATTTCAACCTCTACTACACACCTCCTGTAGAACCTAGGTCCTCCACTAAAATATTTGCATATCCGCTTACATACTTCTCCCACTCCTTGTTTTTATCCAGATTCGGTTCTCTGAAGCATGGACTAACTCAGATTAAGTACACATACATACAGTGTAGAATGATAAAGCTGCCTTGATCCAATGAAGATGACAGATGAAAGATACACTTGTTGGCAACTACCTAGCTTTCAGTTTTTCTTTTTTTTTTTTTCCACACCAAAAACTAAATCAGCCTCAGATTGTACATAAACTGAATTGCTATAAGCAGTCAATGAATAACTAGTAACAAAACTGTAACAATTTTTTTAATCTCATCATTATAAAAGGTTTCTGCAAAAGTATTTGCATCTACAATAGCTATGTTAATGCAGTGTCAGATTTCCTCACGTTTCCTGCAGTCCTCCAAAAAGCAACATACTTTGATAACAAATTCTTGAAAAACACCTGTCAGAACTGTGATAGAGAGCACTGCATGGAAGCTACTCAGTGATACTGAAGAACTAAAGGACAAGACTCCAGGATCAACTTCTTCATTTATTATCTATATACCCATATGTGCCTTCATATCACTACCAAAGTCCATTTTTGTGAAAAAATTAGAAGTATATTCTCTTCGTTTACTAAAATGACTAATCACTCTGCTATTTGTTCTTAGTTCATGAACAGTATTTTATTCAGTTGTCCATGTATTTAGCCAAAAACACATACTGACTAAAGATGTCATTTCTAGGCATGGAAGGGAAGCACAGCACACAGATAGTTCTGTTCAAAATCACTTAAAAATCAGTGGTGTATTAGTTAGAATAGTCTTGCAGATGAAGAAGCTAACATGAAAGTCATGAGAGCTGGGTACCTGACTCTCTCAGTCCCAAAGGATCCATGAAGAACTACAGGAGGATCATCAATGTAAGTATCAAATCAAAAGGACAAATCATGGCCTCATGAGTACTACAGTGGGAACCAAAATAACTAGTTACATTGCAACCACATCCTTCCTTATTGTAATGCTTACCTTAAAAAAAAGCATTGTTCTGTTTTAATTGTTAGAAGGCAGGGGAGAAAAAAAAGACACTCCTACTCTGAGCTACTCAATTTGTCAGTTTTTGAGGTGATTATCATTCTTATAGCTTATTCAGTTTCACATACACGTTTAAAATCACAAAAGTTGTAATCATTTTGATTCAGTAGATTTGCTTTATATATGGCCCTCTCTGGTTTGTATTTGTGATTTTTCTTCATTGAAGGTAATTTTTAATTTAATATCTGAATTGCAACTAACCAAAGAAAGAGAAAAAAAATGTTTTATATACATAAAGAAGAGAAGACACTAATTATAGAACTTGGAGAAGAATCATCACAGAACTTAAAAAAGACTGGCCTAGAGATTTAATTGATGTTCAGATACCCAAGGCACTTTACAAAACATAGCAAGCAGCTATTTGGTAGCAACATAGCATGGTATGATTCACTGCACCTCATTATTATTCCCTAAAAAGGAAAACAAAACCAAACAAAAACTCCCACAAAATGGCTGTTTCCAAAGGACAAAGGCAATTAACACGAAAAGAAAAAAAATGCAGTGACAGTGTATCAGAGTGGCAAGGGAATTCAAAGATGCCATACACATTAAGGTATATTTCCTAAATTAGGTCTGAAAGAAAACAAGGACTGTAGATTCCTCAGACCTGTTTAAAGTTAAATTTACCCCAGGTTGAAAATATCCTGAGAGCACAAACTGACTGGACTAATTTTCCTTCTCCACACATGCATTTGTAAAGGTATAAATCCTTCTAGATAACATCTTGCAAAAGGAAAATAAAATGCCACTAATATAAACATGGCAGCAGTGTAGTTGCAGCACATAGTACCAAAAATAGCCGTAGTCACGCTGCCTTCAGTCTTTGAATGTTTGGTGTATTGCACATCTTAAAACGTACATTTATTTCTGCCTACCTGAAGCTATACAGACAGAAGTGATCCATAACAATTTTATACATAGACTTAGTAACATAACCAAGAGATGTTTCTAAAGAACATCAAAAAATAAATAAGAGATTCTTTATATGCAGTGTGGTTACATTCATACAGAAGCCAGTCACCCAATATCTCAATGATTGTTAATGAAACTGAAAGCCTAATTAGCGAGATGAGGGGGCTAACCCCAGCATTCTGGCCCACCTCCAATTTGAATAATTGGATCTACCTATGCAAAAACCCCCTTGTCATTTCAATTAGGTAAGATATTCCTCACATCCTGCTCTTAAATTGCTTGGTATTGTTTAGAGTGCCATTGTAAAAGCTCCTGCTTACTGCCCTGGAATTAGTTGCATTTTCATAGTAGCTATGTGGCAATTCCTACCTATTTTAGTGACTCTAATCAAAAATCTAGTGCTTACAAAGGCTCTCTGCAGTGAAAAAACAATAAATGCAAATTCATTATGCATGTATTATAAAGAAGCATGACACTGGTGTAGAACACAGGTAATACCCCATCTTAAATTAAGTCATCCAGGTGTAAACATCTCTTTGGCAATTCAGCAGTGTTACAAGCAGCCACACCTTATCACATTGTCGTAACACTGAATATCTCTGAAATTAAGCCAAAGCTAACACCTCTCCCTACAGTCTGTAAAATCCTTCCAGTATATTAAAACACTCTTCTAAAATATTGTATATGCATACAGCAAATTTAATATTTGAGAAGTTACAGCCCCCCAGAGCCTCCATAACAGCTGCACCATCTCTACATCTTGCTTATTGCCCAGCCACGTGCATACCCCAGACTGGCCACCGATTCTTCTTCGCCTCTTTCACTTTCTCTCCCCCCCCCCTCTTCTCCCCACCCCCAAAATTATCCAAAAAAGAGCCTTATCTTTGTATTTTGATTTAGAAGTGTTTATCTGGCTAAAAAAGAATTCCTAACTGAAAAGAAAAAAAATAAAAAGAATTTTAAACTCTGATAGGTTTAACATTTACTTAGAGGGACATCTGGGGCTTATTATTGTCTTGCCATATCAGACAGCTTTCTTCCTCTCCTCTTCTAGCTCTGAATTGCCACTGAAATGGTTATTAGTGAGTAAACTCCTGGATGCTTACGTTAGCCATGTTAGTGTGGCCCACAGACCTTTTATTGTGCACTCCTGCTTCAACTCTCCAGAGCCCGTAAAAGATACAATTTTAACAAACTATAAAATCCACATGAGAAAGAGCTCCTCATTGTTTTAGTTATGAAAGCTAAAAGATATCTTTTAGTTAGGAAAATATGCAAGCAGATATCTGCATCAAAAATTCACATCAACACCAACCGTACCATTTCATGCAACATTTCAGTAACCACATCAGTAATTTATTGCTCCACTACGGTAGTATGGAAACTTCCACAATAAAACACAGGAGCAAAAAGAGCTGTAAAACCATAAAAAAAGAAAAAAAAAATGTTGCTTTTTTTCTTGCCCTGCCCTCCTAGGACTGTAAATCTCAGGCTTTCTTTTTCCTAAATTGTCTTTTTTCAAGGATTACCAGTGTTATAAATACCTTTGCCATCTCCTGACTAGACAGATTTTCTTCTGTAGACTCACTTCCTGTGGGAAATATTACATTGAAAAGTACACACACACCGTGTATTAAAACTGCAACCACTGTTACCCTTCTGTTAATACATTAAAATAAATAAATAAACACTAAAAATAGGACAGCTTTCACTTTATCATCACCTTCCATAAAATGAATATCACACTTGCATGGGAGATGGTAATATATATATCCAAAAAGCTATTTCAAAATACAGTAGAAAATAATTTCCATTAAGTAGACCTGCTGGGGAAAAAGCCGCACACACCAATGATTAAACCTAAGTGTGCATCTGTCCTTTAAATACGCATAGCGGTAAGAGCTGAAACACAGGAGCTCAAATCATGGACACCCTTGCTGCAAATACAGGTTTGCACCAGGCAATACTAAATTAAGAGGTACCTACGATAAGTTTGCAAAAGACAAAGGAAAAATTGGTTGTAAACTCTTCTGCATTGCAAAGATTTCTTTTGTCTGTCAATCAAGAGGAAAGTATTATTCCACCATCACAAAAGGAAAACCTTTGGAGGCAGTGTAGGTCTGTGTGTTGTGCAAATGTGCAGTTGCTAAGAAGCAAATATGCTTCTCTTCTAATCAAATAGCCCAGCTCAGCAATGCTGCTGGCTTGGGGCAAGAAGCAAATTCCACCAGCCACAAACTTAGAAACAGTCTTGAATTATTTGTTGCTGACCGCTGGCTGAACCCTGTCCTGATGAGCACCATCACCATTAGCCACTTCTCAGTGTATTCCATCAACCGATGGCAATAGCAGCATGCTGCAGCTCAGGCTACAAGAAATTGATCAAACAGGGTAATGAGACTATTTCTTCATGGAGGTTATTTTAAATGAATATAAATATTTTCTTTCTACATAATTTGCCACAAAAGGTCACTGAACTCCCTGCGATTCTAAAGAAAAATGCTGTAGTATCCCCTTTATATATTTGAGTTAGGATATAGCCAACAAACAATTCTGGGCATTTTTGATGATCGTGTAAATCTTAATGAGGTGGCATCCCAGACAATTGATTAGCGGCAACGTTTTATCTTCACATTTAGTTATGAACAAAAAGAAGATTTGGTGCTATTTTTGAAAATCATGATATATCAACCCCCTTAAAAATCTTTCATGAGAGAACGGATTTTGTGAAGTGAAAGACTTATATTTTTGCTACTATAATAGATCACGATATTTAGCCATACTTACCAAACTTGCTTTATAGCAGCTTCTATAGAGTCTTTCAACTGAATTCATGTATTAAAAATACCCACTTTGCACCAGAGTCAAGTTGCTGATAAAGAGACCCGCGTTCAGACACCTTGTCTGTCTTCCCCTTCTTCTTTAAAAGACAACTATAAATAGATACCAAAAGGCCCTTGGAATTTAATTCAAACCAACTGCTACAAAAACCTCACAGCAAAGCCTTCTCTGCCCCATTAAGATTCTTACTCCTCTCATTTCCAGTACTGGAAAATTTCTCCAGTGCCGGGAAAGAACATTAATATTGATTTAAATAACAATTTAATTGTATTTTATTAACACAGACATTACACTAGGGTAGTACTAAGACTATGATAAATAAATAGTGCTGATTATTTTCTACTTTTAGGGCTAATAATATACACATTTTCCAGTAGGCCACTAAACACAACTGCTCAATGTTTGAGAGTTCACAGTGTTACCTTGAACAGTTTTATTAAAGTACTTTTAACTCAGACTACTAAAAGAAAATGCACATTTACACCTAAGGATGAGTATAACTCATTCATTTGAGAGATGGCACTTGAAAATAGTGGCTCAAATAAAAAGACTGTAAAATAAAAAAAATTAAGGGATTGTTTTAAAAACTAGCCTTGTCCTGATTAATAGTTCACTAACATATTAAAAAGAGAAGGCTTTGGATTTTTTTATTTATCTAAAATATTCAAAGCTTTTTTTTTTTCCCCCTTTTTTTTTTAAGCAGAATAAAAATGTGTTATCTGGAACTCTATTCTTCATATTGTGTTGGGATCCTCAAGCTTTTTTTTTTTTAACGTGAATGTTTCTGAACATTACAAGAAATAGAAAAAATGAAATAAATAATGAATAAATAAATAATAATAATATTAGATCAAGATGATTCTTTCCCTGCCTCACATCCCCATAAAAATACTGTTTACAGAGCACTCTTCTAAATCATTAGTACTGTCTTTATATTTTGTATGTTAGTGAAACACATCTAAGTCTTGAACGGAATAAAGGAACTCAGATGTGTATTCTACTGAGCCATCCATTTACAGATTTATTTTTTTTAAAGGAAAAGTTTACAGCAAAAATAAAACTACAGCTAATAAAAGAAGAGATAGCTGAGTTGGCTGGTTCTTCCAAAACATAACGCTTGTCACTTCTGTCCCACAGACCCTTCAAATTCCTATAGATCATTATACTTTCTTTAAAAAGTGAAGTTCCCCAAAATGAAAGAACAAATTCTACAATAATATTGAACCTCTAAAATAAACTGTGAGACAACGTGCTAGTGCTTCTCAAGAAGTCCAAAAATCACAACAAACTATTAAAACATTATTTTTCTTTAGAGAAGAAATTCCTTAAAAAAAAATAAATAAAAACCCCTGAACACAAGCAGCCCCTTACAACATCAATAACAAACAATATTCATTTATTAAAAAATAAATAAAAAATCAGCATCCACTAGCAGGAGACATCTCATCAACCGACATACATTTGACAGAAATCAGTGGAAACAGCAAAGAAGCCAATGCAACTTCTAGTGCCAAGTAGCCAGATGGCACTGCTGGAAAAATTATATCTACAGACTGGCAGCTTGATCCCATGATTATTGCCCAAGGGAGGAGGAAGAGGAAAACAAGAGGTATTTCAGTGTGATGGAGTAAATCAATTATCACCAGCTCACTATGGCATTTTCACATTATTCTTATACCACATTCTAAATATCGCTGAAATGAATGAAGACACTGGAAGATTCCAGCGATCTGAGATGGAAGAAAAATGTATGCCATATAATAAAAAAGCAGTACATACTTAAATACGTCTCTATCAGCTTCATGATATAGTCCATAATATTTCCAAGTGAAATTTGCAGATATGTTTGTGGTTAACAAGCAAAAACAAAGTTTCTATTTTGCAGGTTTTATTTACTGCTTTAAATCCCAAATGCTATGCACAGAGATTGGCTATGTATAGCGATTACAGAAGAAATCTCTGCACTTGTCAGTATTACAACGACATTCTTCTATGTATTTTCCACTCTTAACTTGCAGCTGTATTACATAAATACAGAATAACAACTTTGCTAAAATATTCCCAAAAGCTTTGGTCAAAAACATTTGTGGTAGTCTCAGCAATTATTTTTCTGTTAAAATACTGTATTAAAACTAGTTTCTGAAGAAGCTTTTAGAAGAAGAAAAATTACTCCATTCTTAATTTCACATAAGAAAAGCTGTTATAGAAATCAAAAAGACTATCTTTCCCCCCACCGCCTTCATATGCATACAAACTCAAATTACTGAACACAAAATAGAAGGGTAAAAATGTGTTAGACTCTCCACCTGGAAACATGCAAGGTTAATTTTTTTATTTTTTATTTTTTATTGGAATTCAATGACAATGCTTCCATTAACTTCTTTCCCAGGCAACTGTAATATTAAGGCCCATTTCCTGTATCCATGCTTGAGAAAGAGTAATTTATCTGTTATCTACCAAAAAGCACTCAGGCCACCTTCACTTCACTTGTCTCCACATTTTTATCTTATAGCACACCACATACACACTGCAAACATCCTTCTGTCCCCAGTCACATTCGTTCTATACTCATCCTTCCTCTCGCCTCTTCAATACAAAGTGACAAGGCACAACTGTGGATACACAAAGCACATAAATTAATTGCATCTTTGAATACACTTTGTGAGTATCTTTTACATCATCACATCCACATACAGAAACACAGAAGTCAACAGTTGAATAACAAGATTTTTTATATGAAGACAAGGATATCTCTGGAAAGTTATTATCAGTCTGTGATGTACTTCTACATTGAGGCTGACAGAGTGAATATTCAGGTGGAGGCCAGGAAAATCTTGTTTAGACCAGAAGAGGTTTTCCTCCATTTTACAGTACAGGTTCATTCATAATTCTTTGCCCAAAACGGGCCCAAAGGAATTTCTGACTACCAGCAGTAGCGAAGACAGGGCTAATATCCTGTTGGAATATTACCTTTCATTACTGTGATAGTGGTGAATAGGTTCTGACTTAGGTTAGTTAAGAAATTGTAGTAATAATTTTAGTTTGGAAAAAAGTCAACATTCAATATTTTGGTCTCCTACTCTACACTTAATCCTACTCCGGTAAGTAACCCAAGCGAACATCTACAAAGAATTACTGAGCAAGCTATTAATCAAGCCACCACTGTCTAGCGACAAATACCTAAGGGAAGTACAGTTCCTGCTGCAAATTTTTAAGCAATGGACAATGGTCACAACATCATCTTTTTAGAATGACAATAATGAACTTGCCCATGCAGTGGGTATCATAAAGATTTGATTTGCAATGGGTTTCTTCCTCTGTTCACAGCACTTTAATAAACCTTTTTATGACATAGTCTAATTTTTCATTCAAATTTAATCTTAACAAATATTAAACCACTGCAACCTCCTCCTTATTTAAAGGGAAACAAACATGCATTCAATGAATACCTGGATTGCATGATACTTGACAGTAAACAGGTCATTTTTCTACTTCCTTAAGCTCTACAGATGGACTTTGCACCTCTACAAAAAGTACTAATCAGTTAAAACACAAAAATAGGAATATGGGGAAAAATCCTTTTTCTCTCCCTTAGTGTTGATATACATACACTTCCATACATACGATGAATTAAATATGGGCACAAATTCTTAATCGTCAATACTGAGTTAAAAAAAAAAAAAAAAAGCCTACACCAAACTTAATTTTGTTACTTTTTTTTGCAAGGGTATATTTTTTCAGTCAGCTCTTATATCCAGGCCTTGACATAGAAACACAAAGTACCACACATTTTACATATTTCTGCACAGAAACCACAGAACCCATTATGTTTAAGTAGGGTTTGTTCTCCTTTGAGATGTCTGGGCATACTGCATAGTGTATGCTGACCCACTGCCCTGTCTTACTAGGCAGACACCAGCAAGGAAAACATTCCTCTTGCCTAGAAAGCCAAGCAGCAACAATCTGTTGGACTTGCTCACCTCTGGAAGGGTGCTGGAATATAACCCACCTCTAAGTGCTACTGAGGTAGCATAAAGCAGTATTCTCATCTGTGTCATGTATCTGACTGGTCCTGGGAGGGAAGGAGTAAGGAACAGCTGACTTGACACTAGTGCTTAGCAGGAAGAGAGAGGAATTACAAGGAAATCAGAAGGTAGAAATCTGTTCAGCTGAGGGAAGTGTTAATAAGGTCCTAAACCCATAACTGAAAAGCTTATCCCACACAAAGGAAGTCGAAGGAAAGCCTTCCCGCTTCCTTTTTATTTCAGCTATTACAGATTCATAAGAACTGATCTAGAAAAACATTAAGCCAACAAGCAACATAAAATAAATAGAAAAATTTATTGCACTTTAGCCTCCTGTTTTTTTACCATAATATTTAGATAACTTAAATAAAATTATGATCTAATATGAAGAAGAAATGGGTCAAACATGTTATTTGCTTTTATTGTGAATATTGTCCTGTGTAGTGGTGGAGCATCCATGGCTGTTTTGTTATTGCTCAGTCACTGAAGCAACATAGATGAAATAAAATGAGCAACAAACCATGTCATTTCTCCCATGGGAGAAAGGTAAATGTTAAAAGAACACAGGGGTTTATTGTTTAATAGGAAGTTTTTCATCATGATAATTAGAAGTTCAAACGTTTTAGTATCATCAATTTGTACACACTGTTAACCTACATGGTATCATTTTTAACTTTACCATTGACTTTAATAGGGCCAGAATTGCACTTAAAACTTCTGTTCCCTGACAGAAATTCATCCCTTCTGTTCTATGCAAATGGTTTAAATCAAAATTAATCAGATTAGCTTTCCATATTTCAATGTACTTTATTTTTTTAAACTTCTTGCTTCTCCAAAATTAGTCCTTGCTTCTATATTCACTGCTATGGATCCTATAAACAAACAAACAGCTCGGTTGCTTGCTTTTTTCATATGATTTGAACAGCAGCTACATCTGGAGAGTTACAAAGCCTCTTCTCGGTCTTCGAATACATTCATGACAAAAGGAAAAAAAAGGAAGAATACCATTGTCACGTCCTTTATGGACAAAAGCGTCAAATGTCAAGAGACTGACAAGAACATCTTAGGATATATGTGTGCTACTAGCAAGCACAGGGCTGCGCTGGGACAAGCTGCCTAGGGAACACTGTACAGTTGCACCATGAGTGATTTTTAGGAAAGGTGGGACAGGTGTCTGCCAAAACCATCTCAGGCGTGGTAAGGGTGATACACTGACTTTACTCACAAGGTCCCTCCTAAGCAAAGGATCTTTGTATCTTTTGACTATTATTTCAACAAGGTTAACACCCTCTTCTCATCTATTAAACAGATTTGCACCTGGGAATTCATGAACATGTTCCCTCACACACCAGTACCCAGCTCAGCTTGGGAAGACAGAATTAAAAGAAGAGACATGGGTTTCAGTGATAAACTGAATTTGTAAGATAGTCCTCATGTTTTAAGGTCCTGCTTAGTATGTTTTACTTTGCACTGTTTTCAACTTGTATAGATTTGTATTCAGGGTGACATGGTTCAAGTGTTCCTTTCTAGAAAACACTGAAGGCTGCAGATCTTCAAATTGTCCGCAAGTGTCTCAGCGAAACTAACTCCCTGACATTATCAGTCTATTTAAGAATTTTCTACTAAAAAGCATATATTATTCATATGCTATAGTCAAGTAGGATAATTTGAAGAGCATACAAGTCCCTAGACACATTTTTAATACTTCTTTCATCTTCACATGCTCAAGGCAACATTTCTAGACCATCCATAGAAACGGAGATGACCTAAATTATTTTACCAGCATTCACTGTGATCTTTTTAGATCTAGTAATTACCAAATCACATACTCCCTGCAGAGCTAAACATAGATGTATCTCCTCCAGAAGTGGTAGGTTCACTCACAGTAGTTACAAAAATGAAGTGTGTAGCTTAAAAGTAATAGCATCGTTGAGTATGGAATCAAGTTTCTATACCACAAAACAGAAGATTTTACTGTTTAAAAACAAAGAGGAGATCCTAAAAGACATCAAAGACATAAGACAATATACATAAGTATATTGTTAAAGTCTAGGAAAGTTTCAGTTTGGCATAGATATGGAATCTAGATTTTGTATCATCCCAAGAAATCTGAAAATGTAATGAAAACTAGTAATTTTTTTCCCCATTAATATCACTTTTTCATTTAATTAACATCTCAACTAAAAATAAGCCTGTCACCAACTTCATTTAAAGTTTAAAGTAAATTACTGTTTAAAGTAAATAAAGAAATAAATTCACTTTTTAAGTATTTTGGTGTGCTTTGGTTTCTAATGGATCTAGAGATATATTTTCCACTCCATACGTTCTTTAAAATACAGATGGAAGGGGAGTAAGACTTTACAAGACGTAACATTGTTATACAACGTACTATACAAAAACCTGTCATTTAAGTTGCAAGAAACCTAGTCATCAATAAGTGAAAAAACACCCTGCTTAAAAATCAATTATGTTGAGTCTTTTGTATAGAGAAGTAGTACACCTTTCAGGCAACTGGTATTAATGAGCAGACATGGCTATAGAATCTCCATCTGTTTTTCTGACAAAGCTGTGACTACTCCAGTCTCTCATTGAAATTCCATTAATCTGGTGCACCAAGGACCAATGCGAAAATCAAAACTCCATCTAACCCTTTATCAGCTCACAATAACCTACAAGTGAACTCTGCCTGTTAGCATACAGCAAGTTATGATTTTGCTATCAATCAGGCTGGTAGCCAATAAAAAAAAAATCAAGTTAAGCACAGAGTGCCTGGCAGTGCTGTTTTGTTTTGTCTGTCTTGGTTTTGGGTTTGTTATTTTATTTGGGGGTTTTGTTGTGTTTTATCCCTCTTCCAATTTCTGTAGGGTGTCTGGACATGTAAGCCTATGCATCATTCTCCTTCGTTGTGATTTAATTGCTGCCAGCAATCAAGTCAAAGCATCACTGAAGTGTGCTTGAATTTCATTAGAAGATATAACTTATGCTACTTTCCTACAGTACCTAATAAACCATAAAGAAACCAAAACACATATGGCTTGAGGGAATAACTGGAAAATTAGGTGGCCATTTGGGAACTGAGTGAACTTTTGAACCAGAGGAACAGAGAAAAAGAAATATTAAAAGGAAAGACAGACTTAGAATGCACACAGAGATGTGGGGGTTTGACCTTTTCAGTACCTAGAAAATTACATTAGCATTATGAAAAATACATATCATGTTTAGAGTTTATAATCCATCAAAGTTTAGATACTTTGTTAGTGCCTACCATAAGGTAAAAGTCAAAAGGACAACATAACAATCAGATTTGACAAAAGGCCTTTAGGTGACCTGTGCTAATTTAGTTATCCCATACTTATTGTTAAATGGATTATCTCTCTTGTAATTAATACACCATTAGACAAAGGTCACACAAAAACTCCAGGATTTTACAATGACTGTAATGCACACGTAATACACTAATTCTTTATCTGTTATCAAGCGGGTGCCTTCACAAATTATGTTTTGACAGTAACAAGGCAAAGCCCAATAGTGATACTTTCAGAAGTCATACAAAGCTTGCAGTCTGTAACTCAAGCATATAAAGGTAAAAAAAAAAAAATCAATTTTATTTTTAAAAAAAAGCAAGCATAAAAGGTTTTGTATAAAAAATATAAATGGACTCATAAATAAATAACACTTCTCCATTTGGTTACTACATTTAGGCCCCTCTGTTAATGCCGAGAGCCTTGATCCTACACAAATGAGGTTTTACACCTGCGCACAGCCCTGCTGAACTAAACTGGTAACTGTATAAGACCAAATGTCCGCCTTACGGATCCAGCTATTTGACTAGGTTTTAAATATGGAGCATTAAGAGACTGTTGAAAAATAAAAATACAGTATTAAGCTTCAACAAACCCAATCATGCCTATGAAAACAAAAACAAATTGCACCTCCGAGATCAATCCCTCTATTATAAGATTCCCCCAACACAGACTTTCATACATAGTCTATGTGGTTACACTTGAATGATGGGCTACGTATGTTAAAATCAAAATGCTTTTGAATGGCCAGTATGTCATTCTAAGGGGGAAAACAGCAGCATTCCTATAATAAACGTTAACTATTTACAGATCAAGATGTGCCATCTTTTCTTAGCTTTTCCTCATGCTGAGCTTCCACTAGATAACTAAAGAGAATTTATCCAAAAATTTAGAAAGAACAATGAGATAACATCTTAAGTGTAAGAAAATCACACCTACCATAGTTCCACCCAAACTGTAATGAATTAGCCAAGATATTGCTGGGTAGGTACTATACCTAATCTCATAATTGGAGCTTCCAAAATGGGCTAAAACTTAATTAATTATCTGTACAAAATCATACGTTATTTCATACACTCTTGTATCAGCATTCTTCAGCCATTCGTTATTTGTTTTTATGAACATTACTACTTTTTTCTTGATTAACTGTTTTGAAACAACTATGTAATCATATCTCCTATTAAACAGTCATACAATGTTGTCACATACCCTTTATGCAATCAGTACCATGTTATTAAGTTACAATTAGAAATAATGTTGAGATTATGTTTGTAAGCAAAAATAAATAAATGGAAAGTTGCATTCATCTGTAGTTTGGAAAATTAGCTTCAGTTTTCTAAAAGCCATATTCAATTTGACTAATAATTACATTTCAACAAGAAAACAAAAAGGCTTGTTTCTATTTTTTTTAATAGAAGGTCACATTGCTAAAATGCAACAAGCTCAATATAAAAAAGTGTGATTATTATTGCTACGCATTTTACAGAGTCCTGGATATATAAAAAAAAAGTGTTATTCTGAATCAGTGGTTAGAAGGTTTATCACTTATGCATGTACTTGACTTATCCCTGTTCTGCAATAGACATAATTTTATACCTCATAAAAGCAATTTATGTTTCCAAAGGGAATAATCTGGATAACATAAAATGTGGAGTGCTATGTTGCGGGAAGCATATTTTCATTCAGCAATTGTATTTCGAGAAGGAACTGCACAGCTTGATCATCATATCATGTCAGAAAACATCACTCACTAGTAAGTCTATCTAACTTCCACTGCCACAAATTAATATACATCGTTAATTTATTTGTACATATACTTAATTTATTGCTATATATTATCCGTAGAAGGTTTTTAATATTATGTATACAATAAATGAACCTCAAAAATATGGACACTATGCTAAAGCAAGCTTGTTAACTATTGAAATATTCAATTGTTCATGTCTTCAAAACAGTCACATTTAGCATTAAATGTAATGAATACAAAACAAAACACCATGGAAAACAGCTACGGAGTCCAGATTATTTTTTTTAATGCAAACTCAAATTTAAAATGTATATAACGAAATACAAAAGACTATCTTAATGCAAGGAAACATAGGAATAATTAATTTAATATTTTATGAACCTATTCTGCACGGAGTTTGCGGAAAAATATCAATCACGTAAACTGTTTCATTATTTATAAGATAAATAATACAGTAAGCCATTAAGTAGCACAATAAAATTAAGCAAGAATCTGATAATGTTGAATTAACAAACAATTTGTTACTACAAATATTCACACTGTTTTAGCCACTGATCTATCTTTAAAGACATATGCATCTACAGAAGATGTTTTGTTATGAAGAAACACGAGTTTAAAAAAAAAAAAGGCAAATCTGTGACAGCTACCACTATGCTCTAGTACCACTAGAGAGAGCTCTTCAGTTCCTTTAAAGGTTCTTGTAAAGGTAAGCAAGCTATCCAGCTGTGATGCTTATCTGTTTATCACTAACATTCTCATCACGAGGCTCCGATTACATGAGTTTGTAGCAAACTGGCACATTCAGTATATTTTAAGATAAACAGTGTCACATACCATCAGAGTGTCCTTCATCGTCTTTATCATATCGGTCAGATGCTATTGAGACACTATCAGGAGGTGAAGAAAAAGAGCCCTCAGACTCTTCTTCATCTTCCAATTCTGTTAAAGTAAATTAAAAAAAAGACAAAAATATTACTCGCCAATACAGTCTGTCATACAAACACAGAATCCAAAGACAAGTATTTTCATTATTCAATTTATTTTATTCTTCGGGAGGATATCAATTACTACTTCAAACTCAAGAATACCCATTCCTCATACACTCTCATAACGTGCATCTCGTACTTCAAAGCACAGCCACAAATGCCATGGCTTTGGAGCAACGTGATAATTGGCCAAGTGCATTTTATTTGAGTGGTTTTCTTAAAGGCT
This sequence comes from Oxyura jamaicensis, assembly GCF_011077185.1. Classification (NCBI taxonomy): domain Eukaryota; kingdom Metazoa; phylum Chordata; class Aves; order Anseriformes; family Anatidae; genus Oxyura; species Oxyura jamaicensis. The sequence continues at coordinate 35,254,206 of NC_048894.1, forward strand.
GTCACGTAACAAACCTACTCCCAGTGCTGTGTGGCTGACAACTTCTTCCATAGAAGGAGAAAAAAAAATATATATATATATATAAATAAAAAAGGAGGGCAAAAGAAAACATTGTCAGGAAGAGAAATAGGAAGTGTCAAGACCAGAAGTTCTTCCTTTCTAAGTGCTGAGAGAATTTGCAGCAACTTCCTTCCAGCGCACTGCCAAACTACTTTTTGCAGCAGTTTGTTGCCTTCTGCCCACTTCTCTTCACCATAATTAGGGACTACTTTGCAATGTAGCATATGGTGGTGTGCTCCCACAAAGCTAAAAACAGGATCGACTTCTGACAGTGCCCAGTCTGAACGTGTGCCTAAACGCAGCATTCTACTGACGCATTCCTTAAACAACTGAGCGCCCTACTACAGCATATATAAAATCTACATGATTAGCTAACCTGTGCACTATGCTGATCCAGGTGTATTAAATGTGAAGATTTGAGAAAGGTAAAGAGAAATCAATATTAGTCGAAGCTTTTGTTTAATTAAACAAAACTTCTCCTTAAGTTCTTCCCAAAGCTCAGTATAATTTCTGAGGTTTTATTTTTGTATATATATATACATACATGTATATATATATATGTGTGTATATATATATTATGTATATATATTATATATGTATACATATATATATACTTTATATGTATATATATATTATGTATATATATATATATACACATACATACATACATACACACACACTATCCAGGCGAAGAAGATGTAGAAAAATAGGAAAAACAGAAAAAGGGAAAAAAAATACAACTTGAACGATGATTTTTTTTTAAAACGAACGAAGTCTTGGCAAACAAGAAAAATCCAATAATTAAAGCTGATGCTAACACCAAACCAAAATCATAATGCTGGTGCTCCAATAGATCAAATGACCCTCAATTTTCTTAAAAAGCAAGAAGATAAAAATTGGTTGGTATATTCACATGCAAAAGCTTTCCAGAGACTTCCAGGCATGTTTCTTTTTTCATATATTCCCTTTTGGAGCACTGTATCAGATACCTAATTTCTCTAAATCCAAAATAAACCCCCATGCACAGTGAAAATATTCTCCACACCCACATAAACCATATTCATCAGCTGGACTGTCTAGCCATGGCTGAGTTTTACCTCTTTACTTCTATTTTATTAACAGAAAATCACGGCAAATTCAGTCTGTGCCCGAAAAGCACCACAGGTCTTACCAAAGAGCAGCATGTTTTCTTTAGAGATAAGACAGTCTGATTTTCACTTTGTTGGATTATTTTTTTATAGCTCAAAACTGCTGAATACCAAATTGTATTTTCCTTTCATTAATTTAGTGCACTTTTCTTGGGAAAACTTCTTTTCAGGCTCCAAGGCCATACAACAACTGCCTAGAATCTGAACCTGACTCCAATCTATTTTTGACACAGCCATCTTCCAGTAGCTCTCCAGCTACCGTGTTAATCTGATCAAAATATTTGCATTTCATCACACCTGTCAAACCAATCAAAAGTAAATTATCCCTCTCCAGGATTCACCTCTTCCTCCAAACAGAAAACCACAGAGCAGAGAGAGCCCATGAACAGAAAAATATGCCATATTTACAGCCTGCATGATCATCTGTCACTCTTGCTTGCCAGAGACCAGATGCCTCTCTACGCACATATATATAGAATAGATATTACAAAATAGACTGTTAAAAAAAGAGCAGACATGATATTCACAACTTATATGTTGTCGAGAGTTGTTCCATTACTCCCCTATCCTGAATTTTTACTAGTTTAGAATGCACAGAATACAAGTGTACATAACTCCCCACCTCTGGTACCCTGGTTGTCAGCCAAAAATGCCCTTTTATCAGCTACGCACAAATGTACTGTCAGTTAACCTTCATGAAGATGCCAGCATAAATTTAAAATATTAGGCTGTATTTCTAGAGGAAAACATTTCCACAAACAAAACAGTCCAGCTCTCAAAAGCCAGAGGCTGAATAATACTTAGCTTTACTCGCACATCTGAACGACTAATAGAGAAGCACACATATAGAAAGAATATTTCCATAGAATTTTACCCCTCTCAGCAATGCATAATCCCTTTCAGAGGAGTTGTCATTTTTATGCCAGTTTATGTAGATACACGTTTAGCCTGTTCTTCCATTAAGCTACACTATTAGCATTTTCTAATTATATTAAAGATTTGGAATTCAATAACCCTTTGTGTTTTGCATTCATATAAACACCAAATGATCTAGAAAGGATCTTTTTAATATATACATATGTATTCAGAGCATCTCATCTATATTCCCTAGGTATACACTGCATTTACAACAACAAAAACCATAGACACATCAAATGTAGATTTACAGTAAGACAAGTATTTGTCCTAAGTCCACAATATCCAAGTTCAAAATAATATTAAAACAAACCAAAAACAAAATATAAACACACTGATTTATCATAAAATAAGTTATACACTCAATGCTTTCAGAGTTTATAGCCTTCAAAGCATCCACGAGATGTTAAGTTCTCAAAAAAGGTTTGAAGCCTTTGTCAACAATGAAAAAATATGAGAAAACTTATTAGAACAAATATACAGATCCCAAGTCATACAATAGTGTACTTAGGCACCCCTGGTTCTGTGTGCGAAAAATGTGGAGAACACGTCACAGACACTATATAGAGATGCAAGTAATCTGCAGTCCTGCAGGACGAGATTAAAGCAAAAACTTCCATTTTTTATTTTAGAATAAACAGAAGTATTTGTAAATTTACTCTATACACTGAAATGTAATCCTTAACTCATCTAATTTGTATAGAAGAGCTGCAGTCATTTTGATAGAGAGCTGACTCAACATGCTGTGGAGCTTTAACAGACAACGTTTCACAATGTTTTTATGTGCTCACATCAAAGAATAACTACAGGCTACTATCAGCCTTGGGTTTTTGCTTCCTAATTTTGGCAGGGTTAAAAGACATCTTAGGAGTGTATGCTATTAATATGTAGGGATATTGCTCCTGACAGATTACAGAGAGGCTTCCTACTGATTCTGTGGGGTCTCCTGCATTCCCACTCAGAGTAATCTCTTCCTTTTCTGCACTTCACATTCTCCTCCATCGAGGTGCTGCACTGCAGTTTATACCCCACCTCCTACGGAAGGCTAGACAGAATACATTTGAAACTATCAGTGTTACTCCTTAAACGGTCAGAGGAGTCAGTGTTGAGCAGCACAAGCCACGACTCCTCTCTTCAGGTGCCAAGGACCTAAAAATACACCCAAAAACCATCAATAAATTAAAGAAAAGCATTCAACTTGCATTTATGTAATAGAAAACCGAGCTACAAAGCAACAATGGGCATCAGGTAAATGTATCCAATGCAATTTGCAGGCATAATTGAAAGCATTACTGCCTAATCAGACATCTAAAAGCAAAGCATGCTCAAACGAAATGTCTATAGACTCATTAGTTGGCAGCCATTCCATTACAATCACACATAATGTCAGTAGTGCCTTGAACCTGTGCCAATGACAACAGCATAAATTTTGCATCTCATTTCTGTGGTCATAAAATTAATGATCAGTTTAAAAATACTTCTTTGCAAAAGTTATTGCACAAAGAAATGACATGAATGTGTCCCTGTTATGTAGTCACAAGGATAATTAAGGAGTTGATGCTCATTAATACAGTTTCTTGTTTCCCCGAAATAACATATGATTTATCTGGAACTTGAAAAAAAAAAAAAAAAAGTGTAATTAACAGTAGATACTTAACAGTTACAATAATAATAAAAATAGGTATACGAACTAATCCTATTCTCTAGATTCTGCAATTTAAACTAACCTCTTACAGGTTTGATAGCAGAATCAATATTTATTTCAAGCTATCTGTAAAAAAAAAGATAAAAAACATACAATGTCTTTCCTTATTAAATACTACCTTTTCAATTACAGCTTATTTATTGGTTTAGGAAATAATGCACACCAAAGGCTGAGTATACCACATTAAGACTGGAGCATAAGACACAAACTCTCCTCATTGTAACAAGGGCTGCAGTTTTGTGCCTGTTCCCTATTCTGAAGTCTTCCAATTGGTTTATTTGGTATAAACTGAATATAATAGGCAGGACTATGTTACTTTAAAAGGATCCAGTTTATTGCAGAAGAAAATGAGTTTCCAAGGTGGGAAAAAGTATGTTGCTTTTTTTTAAATACTCTGATTATAGCAGTGAACCCCTAAACCTTAAAGATTCAGCCCCTAAATCTAATAAGAGAGCAAGCAAGATGTTTCAGCCAATGCTTCTGAAAGAGACTCCTGCTCGTTACAGGTCCTCAGATCACTAAACACTTGCTCAAGTGTAAGAGAAATAAAACAACTCACAAAAATAAAGAGACATGCAAGTCAAAATGTCTTGCCTCCTGCCATTTCAAGATGTCCCAGGTCACAGCAGGTTGAAGTAACTGCCTTCTGCCCAGTCGCTGCTGTGGGAAGAGCCCACTGAGCAAAGCACCGTATGAAACCACCACGCAAATAAACGCAGGGTTCTCACTACACAGGTTTTCACAGAAACAACTCAAGTTGCTTTCAGATTGTCACAGGCCTACTTTAGCCCCTTGATAACTGAAGCTGGTTTGTTAAGCTGCCGCTGACCCAAGCCACGAGCATCCATCCTTGCAAGGTGACTGGTGACAGCCATTCTCTCAACGTGTGCTATGCCTTGCAATCTGCTCTGACCACTCGCTGCTGGAGAGAGAGTCTTCTGGATTCTGATGTTACTATCATAGTTTTTAATGGCTCGTTCTGTAAAGGTCAAGTAGGAATCCTTTAGCAGCTACTTGTTAAAACAATACAGGAACAGCATTAGGTTTATAAGCAAATATGCTTGAAGCAAAAAGAGCAACACAAACATGTTTTACTCACTGAGTATATAGTCAAGCTGCCTCTCACACTGATGATTCACATCAGGGTAAGACCATTTTGTGGTGCACTGGTGGCTGTACCTTGTGCTGCCTGAAATTGCACTTGGCATGGACACTTCACAGATAACAGCTGTGCGTGGCATAAAAGGACAATGCGGCGACCTGCCTACAATGAAACGCTCCAGACTTCCAGGATGAAGCGGTATTTGGCACATTTCTAATGCATCTGATGGTTTCTCCAGAAATACATCATGATGGTCCTCAAAGGACTGCGTAACAACCAAGCCGTATCTTTCCCATTTATGGCTAACTACTAATGATGTATTTATGCTCCCGACTGAAAACTCGAGTGTGTTAAAATACAGAACTCCTACCTACTGCTGCTCTGATCACCGCAAGCTACCACCTCCCTTTCTCAAATCCAAAATGACTCTTCAATCCCTGCTGCCATCTCCCAAAAAAGTGTACAGTGTCAAAAAAAGGAAGTATCACTTCCACAAAAAAAAAAAAAAAAGGGAAAAAAAAAAAAAGAGAATGCAAAGCCTTTGTATATCGTGCTACTCTATCAGCTTGCCTGTTTGCAGGAAGCAGGTGTCTCATGCCCCAGACATCCACTGCTCTGCCAGTAGCCATACAGGCATCTGAATCATCTCAAGGTTTCCTATAGGTGCTCCCATAACCACGTAGAGGTCACCACTGATGCTCTAGAGGCATAAGCTGATCTTCTATTAAGCTCAAGTGAAATGAAAATGAAAGTGTACTTTTTTTCATTTTTTTTTAAACCACACTCAAAAGTGGTAACTCAGCAAAAGCAAAATCATACTTTTCTGCATACATACTGCCACCGTCATGTGTTGCAGATCAGATACGAGGTGCACTGAGAGCTTTATGGGGAACTTGTTCTGCAAATTCCCATATTATGATTGAATTTATCTAGTACTTTTGGTGTCTCACTTTAAACACTGAGCCAATTTTTTTGCAAAGTGATTAAAAATATATATTTTAGTAAAATAAATGTAAAGAACAGATGGCAAGTGAACTTCACACACCAATATAGTTTCTAGGGCTCACAGTGCTTCTGCCAACTTTAGCACTATTTTTAGCATAATTGAAAACAAGGTTCTTTTAACTAAACATTTTGGCAGCCATAGTATTGATTCAATTAATCTCAAAACAGAGAAATGCCAAAAACTGTATTAACTCAGAAACTTTGACAAAGTCCAGACTTCTGTGAAAATTATCCTGGGCTTCAAGTTCCTTCCCAATTCTATGATCTAGAACAGGTCATCTTGAGTGTGACCACAGCTTTTATTTTTGCTTAAACTGCTTAGATGAGGAGTCAAATAGTTCAAATTTTTAAATGCAGAAGCGTCTAAGAGCAAAAAGAAGTTTCCAGTGAGTTCCTTAATTTAAGAATAAAATATTTAACAATTTAATAAATACGTTTATAGAAATATTACTATTTTGGATAATAATTATACTTTTCTGGTCATGAGAACAAATCCACTTTATAAATTAGCATTCTGCTTAACTGTAAAAGTCAGTGTATCATTAGGTAACACAAGCCAAATATTTGCTGGTGCTATGAATTTAGCGTCTTAAATTTTCACATGTACCCACTTCCCATAAAAAGTTTCATTTTTTCAGTACATAGGCACTGAAGATGCATTTGACAAGGATGCAAGAAAGTGCTCGGCTTCCTCAGGTTGTTTGCAAAGAAGTACGGAGGCGCTCTCTGAGAGTTAGTTATGCACATGGATGACTTCAGTTTTAAGAAGCCTGACTATACCCATGCACAGGCTCTTCAATATTTTTTTTATTATTATTTTAAACCTCTTTGCCTTATCTTTATGGAAGGCATGATTCTGTATGCTATTGGCAAAAGCCCATACAACAAAAGCCCACATACAGTGCCTTAGACAAACAGGCTAGTCACTACACGCAAAAGCCAGTGGAACTTCAAGAACAAGCAATGTTGAAACAAAGCAGAGTGACAAGCTGATGCCCATAAAGCACCCTTGTGGAAAAACTTACAAGCTGCTATTTGAGAGATCAGAGTCAAGTTGCTTTACATTTTCAAAATTTTTATATTTCCTAAATAATGTAGTCCAATTCTTTCAGCCTTCAAAACATTCTTCTAGATGCCTCTGGAACGATGACAGGTCACAGCCCACAGGATTCTTGACAAGAGCCAAGATAACATGGCAATTAATATAGCATGATGATACTGCACACAGTATGAATCGTTCTGCACTGTTCCTTTCAGCTACAAAAAAGACTACTATTTGCATTAAAAAATTAAGTAATTGCTAATACAAAACAAAGAACAGCAAATGAGTTAAACGTGCACAGTAGTGACAGTAGGTTTTTTTCATTCCTATATCCTTTCAGTACGGTCTCCACATCTGTGCTTCCACCACCACTCCTTTTTTCCTAAAAGGTATTCTCCTTTACCACCTCATACTTTGGGAGTATTTCTTCTTTCTCTGCAGAGGGTAGGAGGAATGGGGAAGACGTCTGACCATTGATACCATCACAGTTTTAAATATTAATTTCTCCATTTTTCAAACATCTAGGTGTGCACGTAGGTAGGAACGTGCACAAAAGTTGACCTCATTCAGCAGCTGCCTCTGCTTTGTTACACCAGTAGCTGGCAAAGAATCTGACTGCTCACCTCCATGTGAGTCCTTTGTTCTACACCTACACAAGTCACGCCTAATTTGTACAGGCCTAAAGTAAGAATGACACTACCCAAATAAAGTTTAGCACACATTTCTTGATCTCTGGAGATTACACTGACAACTCATACCACTGAACCACATTCCCACAAATATTTTGCAAATAAGTGCAGGCTCATATTTCTCACAAATCATACTCATGGATGTAAATGTACATGGATTTGGAGAAACTTATCATTATTTGCAGAAGACAGTGGTACAACTTTAAAGCCCTCTCGTTTTATTGACAAATACTGAAAGAAAACTAAGATGTCAGCATTTGCAAGCTTCACCATCTGTACATAGTTTCAGAGAGATGAAACTAAGAGATGATCATGAGAATTAAATAAAAGACACAATATATCCTGCTTAGGAAGCAAATACACTCTAATAAAAAGAATAAGATCGAATATAATTTTCACAGAAGTAAGAGCAAATTTTATAGCTACAATTATAGACTATTTCAATTAAATCACATTTTACTAGAGATAATGAAACCTTATTTTTATTAATAAATTGTGAATTGCAAAAGAAATGCTGAATCAAATTGCCAATGAAGAAAGCAAATAGGTTAGAACTTCCTTGAACTTTTTTTTTAAAAAAGCCATAATCAAAAACTGTTCTCTGCAGACAATTCTCAAATTTACTAGAGAGCTGTAGACCGAGACATATTAACTTTTCAAAAGCATGCTTTCCAGAAAGTTTGTATTTGTAACAAAACAAGCATCTCTCCTATTTTCACATTAGTCATTTTCTTAATAAAATAACATTTAACTTTTCTACCCCTAATTCAGTTTGGACAGTGACAGAAGGAGGGAAACTACATTTTAACTGTAGTAAGGGTGCTAAGGTACAACTTTAAAAAACAGCAACAATTTTAATATATTTTTTAAAAGAATCAACATAGCTTTAATTTACAAAATCTTGGCAATCTTTGGGAAGTTTTATTTTTTCATGCATTTGAACTGTTATACTTCTATGACTTGACTTAAGCAGTGATAAGAAATGTATGAACTTGTTGTGCCTTGTTGTAACGTTACTTGCCTGAATACGACTTACATATTTTCACTTTATCAGGAGGCACAATGTAGCCTACAAATCTGAATCTCTGGGTACAGAAACGGACAGTTTCTCAACCCCTGCAAGAAGTGGAGTTTTGCATAGGCTTTTTTTTGACCTCACACTGTGACCCTCATACCAGCATCCACAGGCTATAGGTCATGACCTCAAGAATTAGCATCATGGAAATAAGAGCCCTTCCAGGTTTAGTTACAGAACAGAACACTGTAGCAACAAACTCCTTAGTCTTTTCTAAACTGAACTCTGCAGCTTTAACTCCACTAGAAGATAATAGATAACCCACACTTCAGTTTTCATTACTAACATGCTGAATTGCCTCCTCTCCAACTAAAGGTCTGAGATCCTGCTGTATTATGAAAACATTCATTCGCTGTGGACCAAAAGCCAATATCATATTGCCACTAGATGAGCCTATTAAAAGGTTGAAGAAATATCACTATGGAATTGAAGACTTTTGTGATCACTTTTGAGAAAAGAGGCTGAAATAAGTTATTCTGTTACCATTTTAACTCCTAAGCAGACTACTTTGCATAACACTTCTTCTGAAAAAAAAAAAATTGTATGACATCGTCTTATGCAATGCTAAGTTATTACTAATTAAGTCAAACATAAGCTCCATTTATATTAATTTCTGAACTATTTTTCTGATGTTTTCATCGGTTAGCATACTCAGATGAGTTAAATGAAGGGAACGGGACCTAGCTCTGAGTGATGGCTCAGCACGAAGTCTGAAACTCGGAAGCTCTTTTCTATTTCCCTCAGCAGGTGGAGCTAGCAGCCTCAGCCTGGAGAGTCAAGCCACGCACGCTTAAGCGTTTAAAAAAAAAAAAAAAAAAAAAAAAAAAAAAAAAAAAGAGTATGTTCTGATTGTTCAACTGAGTGTCAGTGGGCAAAAATATACTACAGTGGAAAAAAATGCATGACATTTACCTTTATCCTGGAATTCTTGAGGGTAACTGCAGAAAGAAGAAAGAAAACATAATGCAACACACACTTGCAAATCCATAGCAGTAGAACAGAGCATAAAACAACTCCTAGTTTTCAACTACTTCTGTGATTGAAATGTAGTTCTGCTAGTTTTCCTTAATTTTTATTTTTGGCTGAAATATTTAACTAGATTTCATTTTGCCTTTGCAGCTGAGAGAACCCCCAGTCCTTTTAAAGAAGACTCGAACAAAAAACGAACTCAGGGCAGTCTGTTCTAGGTATATACATATAACTCATATCTTAACATACAAAAGCATCTTTATATTAACATTTAAAAGGTTTACTAGAATTATTTCAAAAATTGTGTGCAAGTAAAAGCCATTAAACACATCCTATAACACAGTAGGTCAGCAGGAAAAAACTCCAGAAGTCGTAGTTACAGTTGCACTATATTATCAAATCCAAAGAAAAGTGTTAATAATTAACTACATATTTAAAAGTTGATGCATGCTTGAATATAAAAACATTTTCAAATACAAAGATGTCTATGTAATGCCTAAGAAAATATCTATCATCCCACAGGGAAAAAATACTGTTTCTTCAGGAAAAAAAAATCTCTGGATACACTTTGACGTATGAAGATGAATAATCATGGCAGTTATGTAAAATGGCTACTTAAGAAGCATGTACTGACTAGAGATTGTGTGAAAAGAAGATTTCACCAGAAATGACTGGCAAACAAAATGCAGCTGTGAAAATCATCTTTATGGACAATAACCAGTAGTGCACGTAACGGGCTAGTCAGTAAGGAGATGCCTACAAGTAATGAGAAGGAGAGAAAAGAAAGGTCTGGGGATAAGAGACTGAGAAATGCATGCGCTTAAGCATTTACAGCCTGAATGAAATGCACAAAAATTTTCAATTACAAGATTTTTGGACACATCTCAAGTCTTCCCCCAGTTTACGATGCTAAGAATGATGCCCTTGCCAGACAATCACGCAGTCTTTGAAACTGTAAACAAGTTGTCATAGATGCAGGAGCACACCATCAAAGCAAAGCTTAGGACATATCCAACAGGAGCAATCAGTAGAAAGATACGTAAGAAATTACAATGGGAAAGGAATAGCAAGTATTAGATTATGTCTTAGTTGTCTAGAGTTATAAGAAAAATTTTGCAAAGAATATTTTGTAGCACATATAAAACTATAGCCAAATATCTTTAAACAAATTGTTTTTATTAACAGTAAATCACAATAGAAATGAGTCTCAAATCATAGCTGATTTTGTTGTTTGTTCGGTTGATTTTTAAATAACTACACACATCTGCTTGGCCTGCCCCAGCACTTCGCTATTGTAACATTGCTGAAACAAACTACAGTTTCCAGTTATGTTTCAATTTTCTACTACAAAGAGCTAAAGGGCAGACTATACAGTAAAGCAAACCAGCACTGAATTACTGTTTTACACCAGCTCAGGGTGGCAATAAGAAGCTCATTCATATTTTTAATGCATTTTCTTTCTTGTATTTTAATGAGTCTTCTTTAAAGCATAGGTGAAGGTAATCTCTATGCTACAAGTTCTACAGTCAGGGTTCAAACATTACAGCAATTCCAATGGGACAAATCTTTACATTCTCTTTTCTTACTGAATCCTAGCAGCTTCATGGAAGATATAAAGGTAAACCCATACAGATTGTATGACGAAAACAAGATCTAAACAGATTATTAATATTGCTAATGCTTATTAAAAGACTGAAAAAAAAAAAAAAAAACCTAAGTTATCAGTAAGTTACATTACAACATATTAACATATTAAAGCCATAAAGCTCACTTACCTTGCCTTAACCTCTTTTATCTTCTTAAGAAGAACATCCTTTTTTTCTTTTGCTTTCTTGGACAAATTTTCTCCTTTTAGGGTTTGAGAAATAAACGTGTCGACATCTAAATAAGAAAATAAAGAAAAAAATTGTACACCTCAAATACGACATATACTGCTATAATGAGTTTGTCCAGATACTACTATGAAGAAACTAAGAAAATTATTTTCAGGCCTACACACAGCATAGCTAGCAGACATTTCAGATTCTAAATGAGATACATTTGTGCTCTGATCTACTTATGCTTAGCACAGCAAATCCTATGGTGACATTTGATTCTTGCTCACCTAATTACGCCAAGTAAGCCCTAATAAATTGCAGTACTGTAACAATTACTTTCCATCATCTAAAGTAAGGGATAAAGCTAAAACATGGAAATAGCCTTTATGCAGGTATTACTACCATGTTATTTCAGAAGATCAAGGTACGAAAGCCGTTGAGTAATTCACTATTTCAGCAGTAATGCCTACCTGGTCGCAAATATAGGTCACTTATTGGTTCCAGTATTTTCAAACGTTCTCACTTTGCCTCTGAACTCCCTATGTAACTAAAAGTTCATACCCAAAGCCTTAATCTTGCAAACATTTAAGTAGCCATGAAAATAACCACATTGAATTAGTCAAGACCAAACACGTACTTGAAGTTAAGCATACATGCACTTGTAAAATCACAAACTAAAATTCTAACCTGCATTGTATTTTTTTTATTCTTACACAGATGTATTTATATAGTCATGTAGAATCAAAGCATTCCATAAAAGTTACTATGGTTCTCTGTAATATACTACATATCCATTGCATAGTACAAAAACAGTGCATTGACTTAGTAATTTTGGTGAGAGCAAGTCCTCCAGTAGTATATTTTCTTGGTTAACAAAAATAATGGCCTAAATTCACTATTAAAACTTCTTGTGATTACCAATCAATTATCCTAAGTATTGAAAAGCAGAACTACAGGAAAAAAAAAAAAATCTTGTTTTTTTTTTGTTAACTTAATTTTCTCAGCTGTATGGGCTAACACCCACTCATTCAAGAAGGGAAAGTGTATCTGAGGCACAAACACAACAGGTGCCCCCCAAACACACTTTGGCACAACCTGTGTACGTACATGTAGGTATCAATAGCACCGTTTTCTTCTATCTTTTCAAATCAGATGAAAAGATACTTTCAGCTTTTTTGAAATTATGAAAAAATATTTTCATATCCTATTTTCATCCCATCAATGGAATGAAATTTCACTTTCATAATGAAAATACAAAACCAGCCAATTAAGTACTCAATTATTCACATGCAAAAATTACATTTTAAAACAATGTTAAGTGAATATTTACTTCAGGTTCCCTAACTGAAAGCTTTAATTGCCTGCTTTTTTCTCTACAAACCAGAAATTCCACAGAAACATGTCACTCTTCATCTTGTCAGTTGCAAGAAAGCAAGTCAAAAGTTACTCTTTGACAACGCTTGCATACCATTACAAAGATGCAATTCTTTCGTGTAATTCAAGTAATTGACCAAATTATTTACATGGGCTTGCCGTCTTCACAGAATATGGTAAAAACTGCATTTTTAAAGCATTTTTAGAGTTCTGAATAATGATATTATTCCCTCTTCCCATAAGAGGGAAGGAGGACCTTCCCCATCACGTCTCAGAGCAGTCCCCAAGGCAGGAAAAAAAAAAAAAAAAAAAAAAAAAAAAAAAAAGAATCTCAGTTCTATGTGATTCCTTCTGTACAAAGGACAGAAGGAAAGGCACTTAACATGTCTATTAATGAATCCTCCAGACTCACGCCCCAACGGCCTCAATGCCGTAAGCCAAGCATACATGGAAACATCTTGTCCTAACACACAGAAAACCTATACATCTTCATAAATCCCAACGATTGTAATTTCCGATCAAGGGAGCAAGGAAAGGCCCATGCAGTCCCAAAACTGTCCACAAAGCCTCCCTTGGGTCAAAAGACCTGCTACTTTCTGAGGGCAAAAACCAGAACTGCCAACAGTTTTTCCTCAATGATACCAAACAGGATTTTCCAGTAAAGACCAACCTTTCAGTCTGGAAGGGACATGCTGATTAAATATTGGTCCTTCACACTTTCCCATATTTATTTCAAAAAGTGGATAGCCACTTCTACGTTCTATTACAGCAACAATGTGAAAGCTTTGAGTAATCAGGTAGGTTTATAAATAAAGAGCAATAATTACACAGTAATCTTCAGACATTAAATCACCAAACTTTGCCTCAGAAGTTTTCATGTAAACTCAATGGGCTTTATTACTTCTTGGAAAAGCTCAAAACCCAGCTGAGAATTATGTCATCTCAGGTTTTGACTGACTGTCAAAGCTTTCTTTAATCACTGATGTTGAGATAGCACAATTAAGAGTAGGGTGGGGAAGAGAAACCAAGTTTATTATCATTTCTGGCTTAGAATGCACTGTAGATATGAAAAATCTGACTAGCTACATTACTGATAGAACCTGTTCTTTTCTTGAAAAGCTTGAACTTCAAAAGCAGAAATAATACAGTATTTTAACCATGGAGGTACAGGGCAGAAGTAGATGCTCCATCTATTCCCAGTAAAAGCAGATAATTAGGTGGAGAAGAGGGAGATGAAAAGTGAGGTGGGGGAGAGACAGAAAGACAGCAAGCACACATAAGCTCCTGACAAGTCTGTTGTTTCTACACAGCAGCACTTACCAAGAAGACATCCCTGGGATGTCTTCCCTCTCCCGTGAAACTAAAACAAGTTCTATGAGTTCAGGTAGCCACAAACAGAATACTCTATACTCATTATGGAATACTGTCTCTTACATGTGTTCAGAGAAAGCGTATAGCTTGCTTCATCACAACCCCAAAATATGAAGACAGATCTGATGTATGCATGATCTTTAACAGGATGCCAAAGAAGTAATATACTTGCAAATACCACATTACTATATCATACATTTTCTTAACTACTGACAATTACACAGATGATATATGTCTTCCTCAAACCATCTTCTGATCTAATGCTGTAAATCCATTCATGATGTGCCAGATGCACATGAGATGAGTCACTTATCCTAAGTTCCTCTGGACAAGAAGCAAGAAAATCTAAGTTATGATCATTACTTCACTACCTGTACTTGTACACCATGGAAGAGTATGAAAGGAACAATTAGCAAAAGCTTCATCGCTGGCTTAACATAAGGGAATGATGACAATGTCTACGACATTCCTCAAACTTACCTTAGAATGAGACTCAGGCTTTTGGTACGAGAGATGCAAGTCTCATACAGTCAATTTCAGGCAGAACTTCATGCAGAAGATACAAAATTTACTTATTTCTCACCACTATTCTAGTCACTAATTTGCTCTTCCTTCTCCAGGATGATCCAAGACTTGATCTCTTCTCTGACAGTTTAATGCCAAGATACATTAGTAGTGTAAGGTACTGGTCACAAGCATCTGAGTGTAAATGCATTTCCTTTATGCTTCAGTAGCCCATTCATGAATTTTAAAAAATGATAAACAGCAAAAAGAAAATCTTTTTGAACTGGTTTGTGATTTAAAGGAACTGTTACTCATCAGTTTCCAACAACACATGAAACAAACGATGCATTTCCGTATTTCCATCCTTTGTTTCTAACAAACTGAGCAGCTATTTAGAATCACACATTGTGGAGGGCAGTCTACCACCACAGAGACTCAGCTACTCAGTTGATTATTTCTACTGAAAATACCAGAATTTCAAAGAGAAATAAACCTTGAAAACTTACTCAACTTTTCTTAAGCTTGCATGCTAAACTGTCTGATTGCTTGACTGCAGTACTTATTCTCTGCTTCTTAAATCTCATGATTTCATCTTCGTCTGAATCATACCCCCGAGAAATTATTTGCCTACAGAAATGAACAACAGACACGGGGCTGAAAGATCCAATTGATAAGATCCCCTCACAAATTGCTCTGTCAATACAGGTTGCAAGCTGATAGAGCTGAGAAGTCACACTACAGTAGAGCTTTGTCCAATTCAGCCGTCCCGTGTAGCTCAAGGCCCGATTGCCATTTTAGACAACTGGGAAAAGCTGAACAGCCAGTTTAATTTTGTTTCCATCTGCATTCCTTTCAGGAGGAAAAAAGTTAAGATTGTTTTTGATTTTCATTGCTAAAACATTTTGTGCTTCTCCTTACTTCAATAATTGTAAGCAGACACCACCGCAAGTTTTCCACTGTTTCAAGTCTTTGGGGCTATTTTCTTTAAGAGAGACAGAAACTACACGCACAGATGCTTTCAAGAATACTGCAGGTTTTTAGCCCAAAGCAAGTGCTGTATTTAAGAGCACTAATCCTAACTCGCAGTACTTTGTTGTTTACAGTGCTTAATCCAATGATTACCAGTTGCACTTAATAGACAGGCACATATAGGACAGAACTACCCAGTTCGCGTGTCGAGGTGGGCCCAACAGGCTCTCACAGAAGCAAACACTGTGGCCTGGGCCTTCCTTTCTCCTCTCCTTCTGCAGATAACCAAAACATTAGTCACTTCTTCGCCACCTGATGAGTTCACACCATTCAAATGATAGAGGACGATGAGAGAGGGGTGTTTCCACTCACGGGGCAGGGAAGGCAGCTAGCTCCCTTTACGCAACCCGATGAGAATGCCAAGCGACCCCATGTAAAGCCTGGACACAGCCATCATATGACAAGGGACACTTGCACCATGTCACCTGGTGGATGTGCTGCCGGTCACACCAGGAGGGAACGGCAGGTCAGCACAACAATCCACCACCAGCTCTTTCCAGCTCTCTCCTCCATGCTATGGACTGCGAGAGCCAGGAGCTGGCTGCAAGCCAGGGAATTTTGGAAGGCCGGCCAGCACATTTCTGAAGGTAGCTGCAAGCTAGGCGCATTTGTGCACAAACACTTTTCAAAGGTGACCAACATCAAACAGACTGCCACTTATCTTTCAGCTTTACGTAGGCTAGCATTAGAAAGCAATTAATTCATTGGGTTTCAAACTTTTTGTACAACTCGTCAATACAGAACAGGCCCGAAGACAAATTATCATGCAATACCTGTGACTGCCTGTCCCTCTGCACATAAATCTGGCACCTTTTAAATCAAGAAATATTTCAGGATTTTGCTTCTGCTCTCTCCCCCCTTCCTCCTCAACTATATTCAAAAGTCTCTCTCCAGAGTTTGCTAAACTGTCTTTATACACACACGCACAGATATGTACCTATACCTACATAAACACCTACACAGAAACAGATATAAAATAAAATTGACTGACACTAAAATATTTAAAAAATAATCACATTGATCCAGTCTAATAAGTAGGTGAACACTCCTTTAGCATGAAGTCCTGGAAAGGACTGCCTTTACAAACCATTGCACCTTAGACCTCCAAAAGCAAGGGTATCTTGCCTTGTTGCCACATACAAAGTGAAAATACTGAAAAATATTAATGCTCAACAATTTCTGTTAATGATTTAGAAAGCAGAAGAACCCTAAAACCACTGAGACTCCTCTGAAGAAGTAAACAGATAAGGTATCTCTTTTAAGAAGTGAAAGAAAAACAGAATCATAATCAAGGACTATATTCTAATCCCATTGACTGGGTAGCTGAGCATCTTCTCTCTACGTTAAAGAGGTGAGAAAAGATCAAGCTGTAACACATTAAGCTTATCATGAAAAAGCCATACTAGTACAAATCATGATCAAGTTACAAAGTGATTCCAAATGAACTATAATAAAAAATGTTAAGGATTAACCTAAAGATTTACACTGTATGCTACATTATGCTGCATCTATTGTGGTTTGTTGACATATGATTATGAAAGAAATGTAAACCCAGTCAGATGGGGAAGATAGACTCCACGTTAATTGAAAAAGACAAACTAAGTGAATAATGAGTATATAAAAAATAGCCTATGCCATTTTTATCACCCATATATGACACTTATTCTCAAATTTATGGCAGAGACAATTGAACTATGTTTCAAATCACTGGAGGTTATTTCTTACCAGGAATGCCCCCGTGCATTTTTTCACCTCACTGTTTCTATTCTTACTCCATTACTATTGAAATACATATATATTACCAAAGCTGTAAATACTTGTCTACTTCGAAAACGTCTATAATCGCCCTGGTTTATCGTCTAAAGATGGATTCTTCAGCAAGAACCAGCATTCATTAAAGCCATGGAAATGGGAAAATGATACTTCAAAAGATAGAAAGGTAAAGTTTTAAATGAGAGCATCATTTTAAAATCAAGCTAGCCAATGAAGAAGAGCTATGCTGTACCTAGGTGATATTTGTTATGATAGGAACATAAGGAGCAAGCCCAGCAACAGCTGACGAGGTCAATAAGGACAGCTAGTTTTCTGGGCATCGGGGGTAAATATAACTACTGTAGTGCTCAGAAATAAGAGGTAAGCATAAGTAAACTTTCTTGACTCATGCACTGGATCTACCATCGCGTGGTTTTCTCACCTTGCACCCTTCTGCATGCTGTTTCCATAGTGCAATGAAACAAGTGGGCAAAACAAATATTAATTTGAAGAAAAGTTTAGAATCACAGAATCATGAAATAAGGCAATTTGGATAATACAACCAAGCATTTAAACAAACCGAATAACGTTTCAGTGGAGACAGTCTCAAAGGCAAGAACAAAATTACTCTGTTTAGTTTTTTTGTTTGTTTTATAGAACAAGGAAAAATGGATATGGAACTTTCCCATCTCTGTATGAACTAGAAAAAGGGTTTTATTCCATTTTCCTGATGAAAAAAATATTCGTAACTTTTAATATATGAATACAGAAATTCAAACTAGAAACGCTGAAATAAAGGAGAACTGAAAAAAAAAATCAGTAAGACCCTTACTATAATCATGGATGTCATGAAGATAAGTGGAAAAGATAAAAATGCTACATATATTTAAAGATAACGACACCACCAAAAACTTACAAAATAAAGCATTCTCAATTCATCTGTCTAAATCTCCACAAATGAAAAAATTATTTTTTTTTCTTCCATCTAGATGACTGAAGCAACCAGTCTGATTTATGTTACAGAAGAAATAATATGCCTCTGGGGAAAAAAACAGCCTCTGAAGTCCTTCTCAGCTGTGGACAGGCCAAAGCTTAGAGTGTGCATCAAGAAGCAAGGAGGAAAAAAAAAAAAAAAAAAAAAAAAAAAAAGCAGGGGCCTCCAACATAACCAATAATAATTTGACAGCAAGAAAAAAAAAATATATAACAAGTTACTTCCCACTCTGCCAAGCATCCACAAAGAGATCCTGAACACACAAACAGAGGATACCTTTTCAAAAGAAGAAAAAACACAGTAGAACTGGGCTTCCTTCACTAAATCCCAAAATCTCAAGCATCATCTGGAAGGTGCAGAGACGCTGGTGGGGAAGAAGAAGTTAGATACACTACCGCACACCTCCCAGGTATAAAGAGGGAGATACAAGGGCAACAAGACGACTTTCGCCCCTCACCAGAAGTTCAACTCGTGACCAGAGGACCCTGTTTCTGCTTCCAGTGTTTCCCTCCCACCACTTAAGCAAGCCAGAGAAGAGAAGACAGGATTGTGAAATCCCAACAGTCCTCTGCAATAAGCCCATTGCCTCACTGACCTTTCCCCTTAAGCTTTACAGAAACAGCTTCCTCCTGCTTCCAACTAATGTGGTTAGCCCTGAGTTCAAGCTGTGCTTCTGCCTGGAACATTTCAGCGCCACTGACATGCAGCTACAGTGACCCTGCCAGCATGTGTGATAGAATTTGTTTTTGCATTGAAGATATAATATTGTTTGGGTTCAAAGTAAAGCACTCTCGAGTCAGAAAGTTTCCTGTGCAACTTTAATTCATCCCCTGGCGTGTTTATTCCCATTATCACCATGTTTAACTACAGGAGCACTTTGCATGTTTTCCAGTAGGACCCCTACTTGTTCAGCATAGGGGGGCAGACAGTTCTCCAACAATCAATCAAGGCCAAGCAGGGATAAGGAAATCCATATGATCACTACTCCATTTGTTGCTGAAGTTGGGAAAAGCAGACAAAAAGCCCTAAGATGGGGAAAAAGCACAATATTTATGAGATTTTGTATCTGTCACTGCCTCTCTGCTATACGAACATCAGGCTAAAAAAAAGGTGCTTGACACTAGACATCAACTGCATGTTCCCGACAGAACCTGATATGAAAAAGTGCCAGGCACTCATAATGGCCACTGAATAGAGACATCCATCTGACATTATTTTCTGGAGAAACCAGCACAGCGCAGAGTCAGGTGAATCTGAATTCCACTTCTGTTCCACCATTGATTATTTTTGTGACCCCACATCACATCTTGTTTATTACACTAATTTTACCGACGGGAAAACAATATTCTCTCATCTCAAAGAGGTGTTGAATCAATACCTGTGAGCCATTAAAATAATACATTAAGAAGCACCCTTGAAGAAGAGCATGCAGAAATGAGTGACTATCTATTCACTGCAGTCTTTGTATTGTGTAAGGGATGCTTAATGAATAGCAAAGATATGACAGAGCTCCCTTCCTTCCTCCATTACCATACATCTTCAGTACGTGAATAGTTCAGGCAAAAAGCAGCAGGGCACTACATAAATAAAGATTACCAGAACCTAAATGTGGCCACAAATGAACTGCTCATACCGTCTGAACTACTCTAATTTCATGAAACTTTACTTGTAACAATTAATGGGGGGTGTTAACACAATAACTGTAAAAAGTCAGTCTTTGTTTTTTTAAAAACAGAATCAGGTTATTGAATTTTTACACTGCATAACCATAATTATCCATACATTTGTTTCCCTTTGATAATTCTGCAAGTAAGGCTTAAAAGTTACCAACTAGTATTTGTTCCACACTTCCCCATCTCCACTCTGCTAGGTTTCTGTTTGCTCTATAAATTGCACCGCCATAAAATTAACAAGTGTTAAGCTCATTTTGCATCAAGTCCCAAACCAAAATTGCATGTGAATGTAAATTAAATCAAAAATAGTGTTATGCTTATAGGGACATATTGTGTAGCATTTATGCTACCGTAACAATGACAAAAGATTTAAAGATCACTGGTAAATTATTCCATTTGCGATTATGGACGGCACTAATGAACCCATCTCATTTTTTTCCAGAGGAGCTGAAGCTGTACCTAGAGTACAGACAGGAGATAGCCGGGAATGACTGGGGCTGCTGATCACAGCAAGTGACGCTGCCAGAGCACGCACACCTCCCTCCTGGGGGAAAATAGGTGTTTTCTCAGTTTCACCTCAAAACACAGACTTTTGTAACGCTTTTTCCTTGGCAGACTGGAAAAAGACAAGGAGAAGGGCAAGTTGTATAGATGAAGCACCATGACAAAAAGTTTGAAATTATCCCCTCCGCATCGTATCAGCCTCCCCCAGAAGGGTTTCTCGGAGCGACTTCGCCCAGCAAAAGCAGCCACGAACCAGACAAAAACTTCACGTGAGCGCAAGCTCCAGGACACTGCAACACCACGGAAACCCCAGAGGGCTGGAAAAGCTCTCTACGGCTTTCCTGTTACTAGGAACCTATCCCATGATGAGAAATCATCAAAAGCTTCCCTCCTCTGCTGGTGGCCTTCCCTGCGGACGTTACTACAGGTGGTACGATCTCCCAGTAACGCGCCTGGGAACAGCGGCTACTGAAACTCTTAGCGAGAGTTGGCAGAAGTGCTTCCAAGGTGGGACTGAGTGGTATGAGCAAAGCACTTCAGGCACCAATTCTGACCGCCCAAGTGTTTAAAAATGGCCAATTTCCGAAGGTGAGGAGCCCCGGGGCCCAGCAGGTGCTCAGCCTTATTGACAAGACCTTGCAGGCACGGCCAGCTTGCGCGGCTTAGCGAGAACTGTGCAAGTTCCTGCGGCAGAAACAGAAGTTGTCACAAGGAAGGAGCCTCTCCCGCTCAAACCGAAACCGTTTCGGGGCAGTTTCGAGACTTTTACGGATTTTTTTTCCCAAAAAAAAAATAAAATTAAATTAAAAATAATAAAAAAAAACGGAGCTGGAAGTGAACGGGGGACTCCGCAGCGCAGCAGGGCAGGGAGCTCCGTGCCTCCCCTTCCCGGTGCCGCCCAGCGCCTCCGGGGCCGATCCCCGGTGCGAGGAGGGTGCAGCGGCAGCCCCCGGGGGCCGCCCCGCTCCCGGTGCCGGTGCCGCTCCCGGCACAGCCCGCCGGCCCGCCCCCCGGAAAGCCAGCCAGCCAGCCCTCCTCCTCCTCCTCCCTCCCTCCTTCCGTCCGTCGGTCCGTCCCTCCGTCGGTCGTTCCGTCCGTACCTGCCAGGAGGCCGCGGACGTCCCCGGGGATGGCGGCGGCGCCCTGCATGCTGCGGGCGGGGCGCGGACACCCCGCGGGCGGGGCGGGGCTGCTTGCCTGGGGCGCGGGCACCCGCCCGGCCCCGACGGGCAGGAAGCGGAGGCCCCGCCCACAGGTGCCGCGAGGGGCGGGGCCTCGTTGCATAGCCACGCCCCTCTTCGCTTAGCTCCGCCCTCCGTGGGAGCGCATGCGCTGTCGACCCGCTGCCGGGTGTTCCCCGTAGCAACGCCCCCGCTGCGTGGGATCGGCTGTGCTGGCGGACACGTTGCGTAAGGGCGCCGTGAGGGCACGTCGCTCTTTGCCAGAAACAAGCATGGCGGCCAGCGTTAGTTGTCTGCCCGCTTCCGCCCCGAAGCCTGCGGGAGGTTGATGATTGGATGAGATGCCCGGAAGTCGCCCTCTGATTGGCCCGTTGGTTGCCCCTTACTTCCCAAAGTGAGGGCGGGGGGGTTCTGTGCCCTCAACTCGGGACCAGGCTGGGACCAGGCGTGAGGAGCGATAAAGATGCGCCTCGTTTCGCCCAAACGTCCTTTCAGCCCTCCCTCGGGGCCTCCTCAGGCCGCCTGTGGGAACGCTCAGCGCTGCTGCGGGAACGAGGGAGACGATCCCGTCCCCGGCGTCCGGCAGGGTCCCGGGGGCTGCCCCGCTCCCCTCACGGCCTGCCGCCATTTTGAGCCTCGGGGCCTGGGGACAGCGATGGGGACAACGGCTGCAGCTGGGGCAATAAGGACAGAGCTTGGGAGGAGGGAATCACGCACACATGGGGCAGGCAACGAAATGAGCGATGGCAAGGGGCTGGGGTCAGCCTCTTGGTGCCTGCCAGCTCAGGTGTGTAGGGAGAGGTGCTGTCACTGAGCTGCGCAGCTGGGCTGATTTAGGATTATTTTCCTCATGGGGCCAGTTTTGGTGTGTTTGCCAGTAAATCTCTGCTCATCTGAATTTGGAACACACAAGTGATGTAATATGTTTAGTGTAGAAATAGTCAAAGTAAACTACTAGCATGTGCTTCTGTGACTTCGGTGGTTTTGGCTGTAGTTCTGTTGTTATTAGAGGAACTGTTTGTGTTAGAGCTGCAGTTATGTTAGCACATCTGTGTATCATACCGGGGTAGAAAAAACAGCAGGGAAAAGTACTATTTATGAAATTTCACCTTTGCACCAGCATAACTACGTTAACACTTGTGGCACAGCTGGCAGTACAGCTGTATCTATCCATCAGTTATTAAGCAGTTTCATACCTTGGCTGACGTAGCTGTGCCAGCAGAAGTCTGCAGTGTAGACATGGTGTTAGATTGTATTGTTCTCCTGACCTCTCACATCTCTTAATTCCGTAGAGCAACTCGTTTCAAATACATCTGGATTTTCAAAGCATTGCAGATTTATTACCTGCTTTTATGGCCGTCTTGACTGAAACTCAAGCAGTTAACTAACTGACCTGTGTAATGTTGCACAATCATTTTTATGTTAGCTCTCTTAATTTAAAAATAAACATGAACGTGTATCTGGGTGTATATGTGTATATATACCTCCTGCCTTTTTGTATAAATACCAACTACTTAGGTATTACAAGAATACGGTTGATTAATTTTCTGTAGTTGGCAGTGAGGACTCCTAGGGCTTATGTTAAATTACACATTTCAGATGTGCAGTCTTGGGAAGCTGCCATAAGGAACAGGAAAATGGCTTCCAGTCTAACTTACTTGCCCTTTTCCAGGTTAATCTTAATCTGCTTTCTTATGTTGACTTTATGGCTCCATCCGTTTCTGTTCCAGAAATGAGTCAAGGGTGTCACTTGAACTCTGTTGTAGTCTTGTTTTGAGATCACTTTTCCTGATAATTTATTCCATATGTTTACCATTCATATAAGCTTTCTGTGGGTTTCAGAACATAAAATGGGAAGAAAAAACTTACCTTTATTATTTCCCGCATCCCACGCTAGTCACCCTGTTTTTTTTTTTCTTGTTTCCTTAAAGACCTCCTTGTTGCACTGAAGACCAGCCCATCATACAGCTAGCAAGATTTGTGACCCAGGCCTAATTTAAGCCTTGTCGAGTTCCAGATTTACTCTTAGTTCCCTAATTTTTAAATCTACCGCTAATAGGAAGCATAATTCAAAACAGACTCCTTCATTGAAGCATGTCTGGCTTCAGAGCCATTTCAGCCTGTTTTCTGAGGATTCCACAGCTTGTGCCTCATCAGAACCAGACATACTGCATCGCCTGATCAGGCGTGTAGATCAGGGATTCTTGATGTGCGGGTACGGCACCACAGGGAACGCACACAAGTTTATTGTCCTTCCATGTGGGGAGAGCTATGAAAACAGAGTTCATGAGGAGCAGCCTCCATCTCATCTGCAGGGAGCCCGTAGTAACACAGCTGCAGAAAGAAGAAAGTTTCCCATTCAGGAGAAACATCACCACCACCCTGCCCCGCTGAAGACATCTGACATCTCCAGTGTACTTGGAAATGGGGCATTTTTCCACAAAATGTTCCACTTCTCTGCAGCCATGCTTTTAAAACTTAAATTCTAGGTTAAGAAGCAGACGGGACCCGTGTACAGCTGCTGCTTGTTCTCTGCATGTCCTTTAAAAGAAAATTAATCAGATTACAGTGCATGCACCCTGCACTGTTTCACGCAGGCAGTAGGCTTGTTGAGGCTACTCAGTATTCTCATCTGTTCATTGCCTGTTGGCAGTCTGTCTTCTTTTGGCAGATTTGAAACAATATAGCTAGTCAATAATCAGAATATTTATATTTTTTAATTAATTACATTAAACAGTGGCTGGCAAAGATTTCTGGCATGCACATAGAGTTAAACGGAAGGAGCACAGACTTTCTTTACAGAAGGACTTTCTTTACAAAGAAACTCAGAAACTTCTGGGTTTAAAAAAAGAAAAATCAGAAAATTGTGTCATTGAAGGACAGTGCTCTAAACACAGCAACTCTTTATGCATTTTAGCCATGGTCACTGCACTGAAGAAAAGCTGTGGTGTCTCTAACAGTAGAAAAACATATTTTGTACCCTTTGCCCTCTGGCAAAAGATAATTAATGTTTTGTTAGTATTTGCTACTGCTGCTCAAGTTAAAATGATTACCTCACAGTCAGAGATACATTCAGGACATCACAGCACTTGTTTTGAGAATAAGTTTCTAAATTAACTGTGAAGCATAAAGAAAAGCTAACACTTGGTGTAACAACTGGATAAAATTTCATGGATCCTCTTTGACTCAGCACCCATCTCCATGAAAGCTTCCTATTTTGCTGTGTTCTTAAAGGTGTCTTACACAGGAAGAAAAAAAAAAAATTAAGCTTTCAAGTGTTGTGTGCACAGTTCCCTTGCATTGGCTGTACTTTGTTAAGATGTGGAAAAGTAGTTTTGCACTTACAATCCAGCCCACTGAATTTAATCCGCTGAGCACGAGCTGAAAACGCTCTTCAGTTTGTGGGTTGCAGTGATGATCACAAATAGAACTGAAAATATGCTCAGAATGTAGAAGTTTTGAACACCAAGTGGTTGTTTTTGTATTAGTTTCATGATGAAAAATTGCTGCAGCAACATTTTTTTCTACATCATTTGAAGTCTTTGGTGTCATCATTGTATACGTTCAGTGTTACAAAACCAATAAACTTCTCCTGGTGAAGGTGATTTGCCATTTACGAAGTAGTGTCTGTCTCTAAATGTTGCTTTCTGTAAACCTAACATTTTGAGACATCAGCATGAGGACAACAGTTTCCAACAGGCTTAGAAACACGTCAAGAAACACAAGTCATTCCCTTCTCTGTCCATATTCTTCCAGCTAGAACATCACAGAGAGGGACTGACATGGAAACGACTGCGAATGATTCCCCTAGACAATTTACTTATTTGTACTCTAATATATTCCACCAGTGTCAAACTTTGCCTAGCAATTATCTCTGCAAAGAAAGGTTGGTGTTTATATAATGAAAACTACAGGATAATAACTATAACTTTAAATAATGTTTTCTAAACACTACCTGTTGTAGGGAACGTTTTTCTGGAAACATTTTTTTTTACCGGAGTATCCATTGGTTTGTATAGTATTACACACTATCCAATATTTTATTGCATTAAAAAAAATATTCTGTAGCCTGTCAAGTACAAGTTCAGTCTCTTTTAAAAAAAGTTTTGTTAAGAAAACTCTCGTCAGATACAAGCTTCAGAGTTTCACTAAGATCCTGTTTTGAGGTGATTTTCCAGCTGGGTTGATTAAATTGGAACATCCTGAAAGTTAGTTTTGGCACAGGTATAAGATTTCGGTGGACATTTTGTCTTGCTAAAGCCTATGAAAGCAAGCCAAAGATAACTCCCCAAGTACCACAAAAAAAGTCCTCCACTGTTCATCATAGCTCCAATGAAGTTATGGAGACAACCAGCTGAAAAAGAGTTGTAAGATTTCAGCGCATACTAAATGCATTTGTTCCTATTTGTGCCTAGCCCTTTGTTCTCAGACATCTTAAAAAGAAATATCAAAGGAAAGAGGAATCTTCCTCTGCCCATGTCTCCTCTTCAGGATGTACAGAGATGAACTGATGGCTCGTCTGCAGCTGAGCATGAGTGTAGGAAGAAGGTGGAGAGAGAAGCCCTGTTTGACTTCAGTTAATAATATAGATCTTACATAAACTTTTATTTCCCCCCCTTTTCACCTGGGCATATAACAAATATTCTGAAGCAATGAAAAGTCTTAATAACTCAAAGGTGACTAAATGTGCCTGACCATCCTATTGCATTCTTCAAAAGTAAAAGCAAAATTTCTTCCTAGTTCTTCGAAAAGTAGATGAAAGAAAATCTAGGTAACCTTTAGTGTAATTTTTAGTTTTCTTTCTAGTTATTTCAGCCTTTTATTACCTATATTATAATGCGTCCAGTCATGTTTTAAACAAATTATACCAAAGCTAATGAATGAAAAATACTTTTCCATTAATTTGTATATTAATGTCCTTTATCACTTTCCTATTGCAATAACATCACTTCAGTCCCCTGTGCCTTAAGTCACCAACCATAACCTGAGCCACCGCTGCCTTTTTTTCCTTCCATGCCTCTTATTCCATCAGCGAGGAGGAGACAGCATTTTCTATGGCCAATCTGGAGGAATTGCTGTGCTGTTTGAGCTGTCAGCACCCTTCTGCTGGTTGACTAGCCCGCAACCCAAACTGAATAGGTACCTGCTGAGCCTCTGTGGCATCATCATCCTAACTCTCTGCCCTTCATCCAGCAGCTGCATTTCACCAAGTTTTTAAGAAGTTAATATCTGAAGGCTGTATCTCTCTATCAGATTTGTTTGAAGCTAGCAATTAGAATTTAGGAAGAAATCAATACCAGGACATTTTTCGTTGGGTGATCAAGCAAAACTTGTTACTTTGGAGGTTCAGAGGTAAAATGGACATAAATTGGCAGAAGCCTGGAGGCACAGCCAGAATAAGTGTTCCTTCCTGCCAGTATCACGTGTTTTGTGAACAGCAGGGCAATCCCCCGTTACAGTTCCTTCTGTAAATTGTACAAGTAGCAATAACAATATATTTACAGGAAAAATGGGTTTTCAGAACTGCAAAACCTTCCTATGTAGTGCTGCATTTCCCTTCACAGGGGAAATAAGAGTCACTTTGGTTTAAAACAGAACTGAATCAAAATCTGGGTAAAATCTAAATAAAATTCCTTTATTAAGCTACAGAATACTGGCTTGCAACCTCTGAATTGACAATTTTTAACAGAAATAAAGACAAAGAATTTCCTAAACAAGAGGGATTTCTCAAAGATGCATGCTATTAAAAATGACTCTGTGAGCTGGGTGCCTTCCACTAAATGTTAGCGAAGAAGTAAGCTGAGTTTAAAAAGTTAAAAGGTGCTGCTATGTTATTTTTATTTTTAAAAAGTTAAGTGCACTTTCAAGGAGTGCTTCCATCAGCCTAAAAAAATGAATGTCTGACAAACTGCAGTCTAGCTGACAAGAGCTGTCTTATCATATGCGTAGGCATTAGCTCTCCATCTTTCTTTTTCAAATAGCATAAATGAACTTTTATCTTAACTCAGCTTTTTTTCTTGCTGCATTCCTAGCTTTTTATTTTTATTTGCTACTCTTACATAATTGCCACAAGCAGCAACAAATCAGGAAAATATAAAATTACAAACAAAATCACTATTTTTACAGTCTGAATTCAACACTGCTTCTGGGAAACAGAGGTTAAAGTCTTCCTCAGACTCATGTAAAAAGGACTGATCAAAGTGAGGCAGATATATAGGCTCATTTCTTGCCATGCAAACTCCTTTTCTGTAAAAGTGGAGCATCATCAATTACCTTCTTTAAAGTGATACCTAGATATGCAAAATATCATGCCAAATAAGAAGCATTTGTTGTCTCTACTACAAATTGCATTTATTCCCGTTTTATTAAAGTGCTCAACTGATAAACTTCACGTTGATGGATTTAGTTAGAGCCGTGAATTATTATTTTGTAAAACAGAGAACCTTGAAAAACTCCTGATGCAAATAGACTTTATTTATAAAGTGTCTTCTGGGATATCACATGGTTTACAGCGAGACTACTCAATTAATAAAATAGCTTTTCTCAGCAAGTATTTCTACAATAATGTCCATAAACTACAGCGTGCCTGGCTAAAAGTATTCAAAGACAATCATAGCAATATGCTAACGGGGGCAAGCAGACCCCAAGCCAATATTGTCTCACTTTTTTTCTTCTTCTTAATTTAATAAAAAGCTCCAAATACAGAGACTGATGTGCTTTCAACCTCTGACTGACAGGTTTTCAATTGATCTGGGTACTTTATGGCTCCCAACACTTGGTAGCTAAGCACCTTACAGAACCAAAACAAAAACTGCACAAGGTAAGGAAGAGTTATTGCCCCCAGGCTGTAGAGGCAGCGCCCAGGAAGAGAAGTGATTTTGCCAAGATGGCACAGGAGTTATGTGGCAGAATGTGGAACCCAGCCAGCTCCCAGAAGTCCCAAAGGCATACCCACTGCTGGCTCATTCCACCCCTCCAGCAAGTGACAGTGAAGTCCTCCAGCTGTCACTATCATTTGGTTCCTAACCTTTCTGTGCAAGGTGGTATGTATGGATTCCTTGTAATTCTTCAGCCTCAGACTGTGCATTTTAGGACTAACCTACATCTCCACCAGTTGGCGTAGATCGGTCCTGCTTGCTTGGCTCCATCACCATTTTCGCAGCTTCTTGTTTTTTTCCCAGGCATGAGCCCAATGCTGTTATAGATAACAGATGCCATTAACAGCTAAAATAAACAAACAAACAAATAAACAAACAAACTTAGTAGACTTACATGTTACTTTTAATTTAAGAAATCAAAGCATTCTATATGAGCCTACTTCCGCAGAGTTGTGTTTGCATTTAGAAACATCTATATGGATCTTCTGTATGGAAATGTAGCCCCTGGCTCCAACCACATGAAAGAACCACCTCAGCTTCATTACCCACCTGTCCTTGCCATTCCCAGTGAGACTGCAGCCAAAAAAAACAGCTGCTCATTCTATGGTTTCTCCTAAGCAAGTGTCTCCATGATGTATAAAGCATATAAGTCGATAAAGTATGAAACTATCGTGCTTCCATCTACACTACTAAGCATTAAAGATTTGATGTCCCAGACTTGGTCAGCAAAGAATAAAAGCAAATGATGCTAGGACACAGAAGGCTGTCTCAGGGCTTCCCAATCAACTGCTGGTAAGCTTGATTTTGCCTGATACACTGAGCCATCTTAACCATTTCTGCTTTAAAGTTTATCAATGCAATTATTCCTAATGAAAGTATTAAACACAGTGCCAAACTCATGAGCCAGAGGGCTGTTTTTTCAAATTTTTCATTACCTACTAAGTAAATTAATTAATGCAAATGAAACTCTAGTGTCATAAAACCACATCCTGCTCTAATTGAAGACAATGGCAAAACTGTCATTGACCTCCATGGGAACAGGTTCAGGCCCATAACTTTCATATATTGTACATTAAGCGACATAATCAGAAATACTATCTTCTCCCATTAAAATGAAATATACATGTAGCATGACAAGTAGCAGCACAGGGACTCATCTGATGGCTGTAATTAGAGGTTTTTAATGACAGGTTAGGTATGTTTAATATGCAATTCCACATTGATGTTACACCATCAGATTCTATTCAGGATCTTTACACATAGCATAACTGAATTCAGAGGCAGATGAATGTTCCCAGTATTTCAAATTCAGCAGTTTTGCTGATTTAGCACCTTCTGAAGCATGCACCATGTGGTGAACAAACACTATAAGCAAAGATGTTTTCCACTGAGATTTGTCGTGGATTTAAGACATTAACACTTTCCTGCTCTCCCTTCAGAGGGAAAAAATGTTGTTTTCTGTTGTTTTCTATTTCAATACAAAGAGATGTACAATCATATTAATAGGTATCATTTCATTATCTCCAAGGAATATAGGTGTGGAGCCAACTCCATGTATTAGTTAATAGCCAATCCATTACTTGATTAACTGACTTATATGAGGGCAGCTTATCATCCATAGATTGTTCTGCTTGGAATTAAGTCAAAACAAGATATTGAAAAGATATTTTCTTCAGGTTTCAATACCTTACAGAAAAATTATTATGCCAGATTACAGTGACATGTTTGGAAGAACAATACGTGCCTTAAAAATAGCAGATACTACAAATGCATAAAAACAGTACAAAAATAACTCAAGGCACCACTAATTAAGCATGAGTCAGTGCTTCCAGTAAATTCATGGCAACTACTAGCAACAGGAAAACAGAGTTCTCAATCCCAAAGCATTGCCAACGTGCTGTAGAGAATTGATCCAAAGGGTTTGAACATCTCATGTATATCAGGTTGCCAGTTCATACCCATATATACAATCACCTCTCTTGGGATTTTTCTTTCTCCCCTGTAGTTATCAGTAGTTTCTTCAGAAATTTGCCACTCTCTGACATAGTGAGATTTAAGAATTATTCTATGAGCTGATATATTTATTTTGTTGACATAGTGTTAGGAGTATATTTTGGCCAGGAAACCTAAAGCTAAACAGTCCAGCATTCGTAAGGCATGCCAGGGATTCTTGGAAACACCTGCACGTTGCAGTTATCCAGCTGGCTTTGAGAGATGTCAAAACGCTTCTTATTTCCACCTTCCCAACAGCATGGCATGTAAATTCATTTTCACATTCTTGTCCTAACGGGACATGGCTCTGAATATAAAAATTGACGTGTGTTGTGTGGTTAAAAAGGTATTGATGCTTTCCCAAAATTACCCAATAGATCTCTGCTGGCCAACAATAACATAATTAAACTAACCTACCTTTGTGAATTACATATTAATAATCCCAATTCACAGACATATGTATTGTTTCACAGAGAAACCACAAGAGATACATCCAATAGTGGTGTGAATGGGCTGAGAGTAAAAGATAGATCAGAACTAGAGTACTATCACTGTCTTAAACAAATGCAATACATTAATGCTTCTCAGCACTGTCCTGCACAACAGCCTAGGGGTGAAAACCCTTGTGAGCAGGTCCTTCACTCTCACTTCTTCAGCAAAATAAGTCCAACTGGAATGAGGAGAGACCACTTTCACATATAGTCCTTTAAACCATCGCTAACTTTTTGTTTAAAATGTTCAGTATCTTAGCAGTAACAGCTTGTGTTGGAATCAGCATTGGAGAAGATTCAGATTACATCATCTCAGGAAGGCTGTGACAAGACTAGTTTATTCCCTATGTTGTGGCCTCATGACATGAAGGTCTAAGGTTGTGTTAATCAGAATATTGTCCTTTCAGTCTCATTCTGTGTCTCCTCCACATAGACTTTTATTCTATGTCTCCTCCACATAGACTTTTATTTTATTGTATTGTGTGACACTAGCAAAGTAAAACCATTAGCAGATAGCTTATCTGAAAGCAAAACTATAGGAAGAGATCCAGATCTGCACTTCTTTGTCATGGACAATTTTTGCTTGGTGTTTGTGCGAAAATTTGTGGGAATGTAGTGATGGTCAGCATAGTGCTTTTATCACACTTGGGAACTGTCATCTTTCTAGAAAAAAAAAAAAAAAAAAAAAAAAAAAAAGAATAAATAATGTTCTCAAGTTGGACATTTAGTTCTAGATGCTCCTAAATCAAAGAGAAAAGTTGAGGAGATGAGATGTTTTGCTTTTGCTGCAATCAATATCCCCATTACAGGGTATTGCTTGCATATAGTACACCTCCTCTGAGGAAAATGTGAAGTCCTGCGAGCCTAGTGGCTTGTCTGGCCAAGCAAGGGACTCCAAAGCATATGGATCTTGTGGGAGCATGGGAAGGCAGACAGCTATTTATACATGGTCTGTTCTACAGAATATATTACTATGTTTTCTAAACGAGTAACTTTATGAGAAATGGAACTACTGAAACCAAGAGATAACCTTGTGGATAACTATGAACTCCAAGGAAATTTTTCTCCCAGGCTGGCACATACGAAAGATCTTGCTGTCTCCAGCGTGGCGTCTCTGAGGCCGTACAACTCTTGAATTCACTCTTCAGCCTGTTCTTCCTCCAGAATGTATGGGATCCCTTCTCCTAGTCATCTTCATATCTTCATGAGCTTTTAAAGAATTTAAGTATCTGTGAAGTGTCTGTTCAATTCAAGTAAGGTTGCAACCAAAAAGGTTCAAATAATAAATTGTTGGGCACATACATAGATAAAAACAAGCACATAGCACCAAGAACACCGTATTCTCATGTGGCCCTGTTAAAATGACACAATTGCAAAAAGTAGTGGATAGTAGCTGCCTGCAGGAATTGCTCCCCAGTTTCATGTTTGAAGCTGAACGTATTATCTTTAATTATAATAAAATTGCCACCTATTTTTGTCACAGCTTCTGCCTCACCACGTTCTAATGTGCCCATGGCAAGGAAAATATTTTTTCCATTCCAGTTGCCATAATGAGAAAATGTGTTGGCTTTAACACAGTATTTATCAGAAGATTATCCCATGAAATTGTCAGTTTATGGCATGATAATTAGATCTGTTACTTGAAAACCTGTCAAGTAAGAGCAAGCTTTCTTCAATAATCTTATTCCTTTTCACTTTGCAGGTGGGGCCTAATAAAGTGAACTACTGAAAAGTATTGAGGCAATAGCAAGCTTGGCATTTCAGTAAATGAAATGCAGACTGGACCCCAAGAAATTGCTTGGCGTTGTTTTCCACGTGTAAGCTTTCTTCGTGAGTAGATCCTCTCCTTTACAAACCAGCAGACAGAAGACTATATCAAGCAGTAAAGGACAGAGGAAAAGGACAGGGTAGCATAACTCAGACACAGCACAACCTTCCCTCTCCCTTTTGGTGCCTTTTTGGTGTCTAAAGTTATATCCCAGCCATAGCAATCCTTGGGCAGGGTTCTCGTCCCTGCCCAGGTACTGAGTGGGACGGCGGCTGCAAGATTGCAGAGATGTGGCAAACAGAGGAGTCTGGAGCAGGAAAATGTATTCAAATGTGCTGAAGTGCTTTCATTTTAAACATATTAAAAAGAGAGAAGGAATTAATGAAGGTATGCATGATAGTTAAATATTAACATAAATCCCTAAATATTGACTTTGGTCCAGTATATTTTGTTGCATGAAATATGGTCTGGCTTGACCTAACCTGGCCAGCTGACGATGTTGTTGCTGCAGTTCACAAGAGGAAAAAGCATTTTCTTTTTAACTACCCTAAGCAGAAAGATGAACTCTAAGTAATACTAGGAAAAGTGTTATTCCACCTCCAGGAAGAGAAATAGGGAAGTAAAAGTTAACCATTAATTCTAAAATAAAGTAAATTGAGCAGCTGTTTCATTGTTTCACCTGGTGATGAGAGTTGAGACAGTTCACTTGAAATATGTACTGAAAATTATAAAATTCTCTCAAAGTATTAGTTTGCTTAATATACCATCTAATGAATTATGTTCAGATTAAACATACTGAAGAAAACCTTCTTGCAGAGTTTCAGACTTTAATAAATTTAAATAATGTATTCTGTTATTCTAATTAATAGGGCTAAGGAATAATGCTGGATTTTCTTTCCCACTGGCTTGTCAAGGAGTTGTATGTACAAGTAATAAAGTAATACAGTATGTATATAAATAGCTATACCTTAAATATCTGTGATCTTATCTGCAGCATTTATTCTATTGTGATGCTGGAGCCAGAAATATGCAAATAATAATAATAATAATTAAAAAACTAGGAGCAAAAACATTTAGCAGCTATGCAAAATTATTGTTCTGAAAAGCCTCTCAGAGAGCTTCTGATCACATCACAAGATCTTAGTTGTTTTTTTGTTGTTTTTTGTTTGTTTGTTTGTTTCTTGTGATAAACCACACAAAAGGAACTTAAAACATTGGCAGAGAGTCCCCCTTTACATAAAGGGGATACAGCACCTAATTTCAACTAAAGTGTTGAAAAGCAGCAAGGAAACACTTTATACCATACAAGTTAATTAAATAATCTCTGTTTTTTCACCTAAACTTTTTTTTTTTTTTAATTAGTGTTTCTTCTGTCCCTCCAGCTAGCACTGACAACACATTTCCATAATGTGCTTGAAGCTCTATTTCTAAAATGCAATATATATTTTTATGTAGAAGTTTTATCTCTTGGCCCTATGATCTTTCCAAATAAAACAAATCCTGATGGCTGTTTGCATTGCACAGATTAGTTTCTGATTTAAAGTACTCTAAATAATACCCTAGATGAGTAATGCTGCATTTTCATATTTGAGAAAGAACAGTGGTGTCAAACAGTAAAGTAGTGGTGAATCTGTGATCTCCTGGGCCAGGTCTCACAGATCATTGAGTTCATGGCACAGGCTTTAAAAAGCTCAGATGTGGAAATATTCCATCAAAGTATATTTTTATTTTTGTTTAAAATCTGCTTCATTGTGCCTGTGAAATGCAACAGTCAAATGTCATAGTAGTTTTAAAGAAACAGAACCCCTTAGGGTCATTTTTCTCTTTCTTGATGAAAGGAAATCACAAACTATTACGTGTTAAAAGACAGTCTTTGTAGAATTTTAAGGGCAATAAATTTTCATCAGTGATAGATTAAAAATTCTGTGTATACAAACTAGTCCTTTCTTTAAATGTGATTCATTGTTCACATGCAAATAACATGTCTGTGGTATTTTCCCCCACTTGCTCTGTGGCTGTGGGTTAATAGAAAAAGAAACTGAAAGTACAACTTCAAAGTATTTTTAAGAGGTAGAATTTTAATTTTATGCTTACTCTTTCTTAAATTCACAAAGGCAAAAGTTTCTGCTGAAGAGCTTTATGTGTATCTGTACAACAAGGTCTCCATTGCTGAAAACCCTGCATGCCATATTACAGTTTATGTAGAGGTAAAATTTATGTAGAGTTTATGTAGAGGTAAAGTTTATGTAGAGGTAAAACCCATGTTTCATAATTACCTGTTTTAAAATCTTGTCCAAATATGCTTTTTATTCAGTATAACTTACACTTCTAGATATAAAATCATTATTTTGAAGCAAAACTTACTGGACTTTTCTCCATGGCAATCTTTCTTCAGTCATTTGGTCTTCTTTAAATGAATGTCTTTTTGGGTAACTGTCATACAATTGAATCTTGACTAACCACATACAATTTTCTTCTTTGACAGTGACCAATATTTGTACTTCAGAGGAGGAAGAGAAACCTTGCAAATTCATGCAGTCAACTACCTGACCTTGTGCAATGGTCATCTGATGCAATGATGCATGGGATTTTACTGATATATCTCATTGTAAATTATGTGGCTTTGGTTATAATGCAATGACACATTTGGTAGGCTGACACTATAATACATGAAGTATATTTTCCTTTTATTCACTATTCTGAAACACAAAAATATTAGAATTCTGGAGACTGGCAACATGACCTGTAGTAGTCTAAATTCTGAGCAATTTCTATACCATTTTTAAAAAAAGATTTAGGCATTGATTCACTCTGCATCTTAAGCTTAAATAATTGACACAGCTAAGGTCCACTTTATAAATAGACTTTGACAACTTTAGTGACATTGACTTATAATAAACTTAGGGTCTTAAGTGCCCAAAATGCATCTAAAAATAAGTTTCAAACCATGAAACACTGAAGACAGCAGTTGCCTGCTACTTTTAAAAATCCAGGTCCAAATTTGAATCAGTGCCTAAGCAAACATTCAGAACTTGGTTCCTAAACTAAACTATGGGAAATCTGCCCTGAAAAACATCAGGGTTTTTTGCCTACTAATATGCCCAAAGGTGTGCCTGGAGTCATTAGGGAACAAAGACCTGTCTGAGAAACATTATGAAGATTAATAACTGTGCATACAAGATTGGAAAGGAGCAAGCAGAGGGCATATTGCTTATTGCGTGTATCTATCTGGGACTGGGATGAAAAATAAATCAAATCCAGAAAGGTTTTCTAAGAGGTTTTAGAAAAAATAAAGAGGGGGTGGATGTACTTGGGGGTGGGGATGGGGTGAGGGTGAGGGAAGGATGGTGTACAGCCATAAACAATCCTTCTTCTCACCTCCTGGAACACTTGGAAGAAGACATGCTCAGTAAGCCAGAAGATGATATTAGAGCACAGATACAGTATTTTCATGTTCATTTAAATAACATAGATGTGATTTTTGCACATACACTATGCACGGAGAGGTCCAAATTTTGAAAATTCAGGCATGAAAGACATGGTGTATCAAGAACATGTTACCTGTTTTCTGACCATTTTGTTTGTTAGCACTTAGGGAATTTTTTGACATAACCATGTGTGAATGGAAGACCTGGTGGAAGGTTCACTGCCTCCTTACATCTTTATTTCATTGCATCTGTAAAATAATAAGCACTAAATACACTGGACAATCTTAGACGTACAAGACAGACAGTTAAGCAGAGATACATGAAGTGCAAAGTGAAAAAGAGAAGTAGTTTGGGAGCTCTTGCAGAGGAATGTTGAAATCCACATTTCCTCACATTGGGATAACCTCTCAGGTGGATCATTTTTGCCTTGGAAGGTTTATCCCTGCAGCAGAACTTTGGGAAGAGAAAGAAAAAAGAGAGAGCAATGTATGGATATAATGTCAGGGTCATGGATTGCAGTTACTTGGCTTGAATTCTTTAAAATTGCTCAGAGGGAGGTAACAAGATAAAGGGAAATTGATTCAATCTGTTTTAAAGCAGTTTTCCTGAGTTACTGTACAAACACTTGACTGCTTTTATCCCTCTTATTCAGAACAACAGAAAGAAGAAGGGTCTGCACTTCATAGGGTCTTATTCTTCAGACCGAGTAATCTGTAGGAGCAGATCCAAACTGGTTTTGGCTGTAGATGGCTGCAAAAGATTGTGATGTGTGCAAGCAAAAGAGAAAAAGAATAATTTTGTAGCATGTGGTTAAAGTAGCTGAAAAAAATATAGTTTAACCTAACAAGCACCACCTTGCTACCTACTGCTGGATTAATCAGACTGGTATGTATCCATTGGATTAGACTCTGGCAGAAAATAGTCAAGGAGCCAGCTGTTAGCTTTATTGGCAGACTGCTTTATTGAAACATTTGTTGTTGGAGATAAATTCACCTGGGCTTGTAGAGGGACACGCATGTAGTGCATACATACACTGTGCTCATTGTCTTTGCTTGAGGAGTATGTTAGAAATGGGAAGGTTTCATT
Source organism: Oxyura jamaicensis (assembly GCF_011077185.1). Taxonomy (NCBI): domain Eukaryota; kingdom Metazoa; phylum Chordata; class Aves; order Anseriformes; family Anatidae; genus Oxyura; species Oxyura jamaicensis. Next base: position 35,291,758 of record NC_048894.1, read on the forward strand.
TTCATCAAAAGCTCTATAGAGCTGCCATCAGAAAAGGCTGCAGGGAGGACAAACTTAAACCACATCCTCTGCCACTGGCTTAGTGCTCCCCTGACATGACAGCAAGTGGGAAGGGGCTGTTTTTGCAGCCAAGAGTGTAATTCATGTGAAAGATTAAGAGAAGTTCCTGTTGTTCAGACAACAGGATCAGAACAAATCAGATTTCACAACAGCTTAGAAATTTCCAGAAGAAATTCATTTCTTACTTTTTATTGCTTTCCCCTTGACTTTCTCCTTATCTATGTCATTATAATGTCAAGAGTCCAGAAGCTAGATGAAAAGATCCAATACAAAACACCTCTGCTCTATAGGGTGATTGTGGCATTTGCCCTCGCCAAGTCCAGAACAGTTGGCTTTTTATCTTTGCACATTTCCAGACTCCATAGTTCTTTTTCAGTTCTGGTCTGCCCTTTAACAATGTCATCTTCCTTTTAGGATACCATTTGTCATTCTCTCCCTGTTTTATCTAAATAAGTGGAAAGATCCACATCATTTGCTTAAACGTATTTAAGCTCTCCAAATAACCACTAATTTTCACACTGACTTACGGGAGGCAATCGTAATGGTGAATGGTGGTATTTGTGATCTTGATAACATTTCTGAATGTCAGCTGCAATCTTTTTGCTCATGATTGTCTCTGATTACAACATTTATTTTCATCTTCATCATTTTAAAAACACTGCTGTGTTAACAGTAAAACGTATTGAATGTAAAAAGCAGGCAACTTTTCCTGCAGCTCTCCTGAGATGATTCTGTGGTGTTCTTTGACATGATAAAAATCTGCCCCATTCTTGGACAGCATGGAATATGTCATCAAGAGTATATTTGTGACATCTTTCAATGGAATTAGTAATTGATGACTTGTATTATACAAGAAGCACAGCTGCCATATAACACAGTCTTACAGTTAGAAAGCACTCTACAGGAGGAAAGCCTTCAAAATATAAACCTTTTACTTGTCATCATCTGCAGAATACTGGACATTCACAACACGCAAATGTCCAGGTTATAAACTTGCAGGCTGCATTAATATGGCAGTTAAATTTACTACTCTGAAAGCTGCACTTGTAAAATATTTATGAACACATGTAGTTGTCACTGCAAAAAAAAATGCACTGTCAGCTCAGCCTCTTCCCCTGATTGTTCCCTCTCCTTGTCTTCTCTCCCTGGATTGTATTCAATGAAATTCAAAGCATGAGCCTTCAAAAATACGCCGGTGAGTGACATTACACTGGAAAAAAAGAAAAGAACAGCCTCCATGATATTTTGGTACAATCATTGCATTCACTGTTGCTCAGAAAGGTATTCTTAAATGGGAGATTAAATTTGGGTTTAATGTCTATGTTTATTTCAAATTAAAAAATGAACCACAAAGAATTATTTGAAATTTTTCCACAAAATGTAAACTGTTTATTAAATCAAGTGCACTGATTTTGCAAGTGCCCTGCATAGATTACCTTGCTGGGCTTTGTGGGGAAAGAGGGTTGAAAATGAAGCTAGAAGGATTAAAAATATTCTATGTGCTTTAAATACATATTATGTTTGGAGTGCTGTGTCCATTTCTGGGCTCCCCTGTGCATGAGAGCTATGGGCATGCTGGTGTAAGTCTAGCAAAGGGCCATGAAAATTATTAAAGGACTGGAGAAACTAACACACAAGGAGAGGCTGAGAGCTAGGATTGTTCAGCTTGAAGAAGGCTCAGGATGGCCAAGCACTAGAACAAATTGCGCAGAGAGGCTGTGAAGTATCCATCTTTGGCAATAATCAGAACCCAACTGGGCAGTCTTGAGGAACGTCCTCCAGCTGACCCAGCTCTGAACAATAGGATTGGATTAGATTATCTCCAGACATCCCTTCCAACCTCAACCATTCTGTGATTCCATGATGGACAGAGTTTGACCACGGTCCTTATGGACTGTGGAATCATACCCCAAAGTACTTATTGCATGAGTCAGAGTCTGTGCAGGTGTAAGTCTGGCCAGGGAAACCTGCATGTCTTTAAAACTCTGGACCTGTAAAACCCCGCTCTAGGAACATGCTTTGTTTTCTGCCCTTCTCATGCTTCTTCTAGTCCTGTAGACCCCTACAGCTCTATTTGGCCAGCAGTACTGGGAGGACTGCTGAGTCCCTTGTCCATGTCACCTATCTGAAAGGGAGAGAGATGTCTTGGGACCTGCTCAAGTGGAGTCTCATTTACCATGGTTCTGGCTGTGAAGTGAGCATCGCCAAACACTGCAAGCCATCTGGCAGACTTCTGAAACAGTTAAACACTGGCTGAAGTGCAGATAAGGAGCTCTGGCACGGTACTCTCAGAGCACTCTTAGCAATAGCTGATACAACGCCAGCACGAGCGTGTGCTCTGGTATTCAGCTCTCTGCTGTGTAGAGGCTGCCTATAATGAAATCCTTGTTATGTAATGCAGCTGATGGATAGGAGTTGATGTATCATCAACAACTGGCATTTCCAGGGGTGAATATTACCAACATCTCTATTCATATTTAAGCACATGATATAGGCTTTCCCTCCACAGGAAAAAAAAAAAAAAAAAAAAAGTGACTGCAGATGTGTGTGACACTTGAAAAATCAAAGGCTTTCAAAGTAATAAAAGCAATGCTCAGAAAATATTATGAACAGTAGCCCTGCTACAGTATTTCCTTTAAAGAGACATCTGGGGTGAATTAGGGTGCTGCTCAGACTGTGGCAGTGCTACAAATGTCAAGGTGTAAACATGTTTTGCAGGGACTGCAGATATGTGATCATGTATAATGCTTTTATTAGGAGCTCAGGCACTATATTTGCAGTAATATGGAGAATGGCAGGGAAGAAAAGAAATGCCTTCTGAGTTTAAATCACAACCACATCTAATGAACTCAGAGGTGTTTTCATTCTACTTTAGTATAACTTCTTGATTCCTGCAGCTTAAATGAACCTACCGATCATAACAGTAAATATGGGCTCAAAGAGTATCCCAAGAGGTGTCATTAGCCACATATTACATCCTTTTCTAATTTGTACACTTACCATGTTGCAGGATTTCACAAGACTGATGAAACCTCCAGAATTTCATGTTTCCCTCAGCAGTCTACAATAACCCTTAGTCTGAATGACATGTATTATTTCCTTGTTGAACATGTGATGTAGAGGGTTTAGTAAAAGATTTATTGTAGGAAAACTAGATGTTTTATTTCCCACCTAATTGAATACATTATTGCTCTGAGTTTAAAAATGTTGCAGTGATATATTACACCTCAACACAACTGTACACATGAATTCTGCAGCAAGAAAGCTTCTTGGGCTACAAATCAGAATACAGCTGTTGATAGGAGAGCTGTATACCTTAACTTACAATATGTTACAATAAAGTTTTACTGTATAAGTCATAGTGGGAAATAAAATAAAAATCTGATGAAATAGTTAAGCAAGACTTCTAGTTTTACTGACTAAAATAATGGCAACTGCCAGAACTAAAATCCTCTTTGTTGTAGATGGATGATAAAAGGGCCATAGTGAAAGCTACCTTTCACCGTTACATGAAAAACAGAGATAAGGCTGCTAATCCCAGCGAGGATTAACTGCAGAACAGAATAGCTTCCAAATTCACCTTGGAATGGAAAGTCTGCCTTGAGCCATGTCCCTTGCTTGCCCAAGCATTTGGGCTCTGCACAGAGGTGTGGAGCAGCCAGGAGATGCTCCTTGTCCTCAGCCCGTGTCCAGCAGGCAGACCTGCTGCCCAAATCCTCTCCACCACTGCTACCTCAGCCCCTCCACATGCTCCTGTGTGCCCATGGGTCCCTGTGACGTGTTAAATGGCAGGGACCAAAGGCCTCTCTGCTCTACCTCCAGCCCTTCGACCTGCTTCCATTCGGCCTCATGCAGCTTTCTGTGGCTGGATACCTGCAAGCACTGCCATTGACACCCACCTGCGGGTAGTGGCACCATGTTTGTGACAAGTTCAGCCATAGAGGCACTGCACTGCTTTTTCCTGGGCTTTGTGGATGGGAAATGGGATCTCGTGAATCTTAAGTGATGCCTACATCTCTGCCCAGAATGATACTCTGGGTTGATTTTCACCTGAAACTTTACCTTTCACTTCTATCTTCTCTCTTCTCCCTTCTCTCTCTCTTTTTATTTTTTTTTTTCCAAGCAGATGTTTGCTAATTAACAAGCTATTAATGCTGCTGCAGAGTACCAGAAAGTCTGGAGCTGCCTGTTCTTAGGCAGAGAGAAGTTGCAGGAGCTGACTCTGAACATCACAGCTTTCTGCATGTTCTTCATTCTTGCTTTGCACCTGAGCTACCTGCTTAATCTCAATGTGAAGCAAAGAAAAAACAAAGCTAAAAAAAGTCCAGAGAATGGGCCCAGAGTTCCGCAAAACTCATGGGGCTGATACCTAATACATTGATGAATGTAGAATTGTAACAAGTCTTAGGAATATTTAACGTAAATGGATCACCCTGGGGAATTTATTATATACGTATAATAATTGGGTTGGAGTCCAGCCTGAGAGCACTGAGCCTACCTTAAGTTGTAATGAAATGCTTATTCCACATCATTACTGTTTGAGTTCAGTGGGGTCGTTAGATGAAAGTAACACAGAGATTTTCTAGATAGTAATATATAAGCAGACATTTTAAAGAAGATGGACCACCCTGCTGGCTTTAAGAATGCTGCCACTGCCAGGACAAGTTCTCTTTTGCCAAAGCCATAAGTCTAAGGGTTAAAACCCCACTAAAGGTCCAAAGGCCTACCTTGAGATGCCTGGGGAGCAAAGGGAACTATTCATCCCTCCATGCTCTTCATCCACTGAGTCCTGCAAATGGCCCAACCGCTCAGCCTGTCATAAGGTGACGAGCTTGTCTTCCACTTCTCGTGTCAGTTTCATAAGATTTCCATTAAAAATAAAGACCTCAGATGCTCATTGCACACTTTAAATACTCTTCCACAGCAAAGCAAGAGCAAGAGTGTTGTGAATTGCCCCAGCATTCCCATCTGAATACCACTGTCCTGCTTTCCCTTCCCGTGTTCTCACTGCAGGCATTATATGACCCTGCCTTTACTTGGCCAGATCTGCAAACTGTTGGCTACCACGATTTCTCCTGCTGCTTAATTTTTGTTTTGCTTCATGTCCTCATTAATTGGCTTTCTCCTTGGCCTGAGCAACATGAAGTTATTTGCCCCTGTGCAAGGAGGGCAGCCTTTATGCTTTCCTCTCAATGCTCCAATTTTCTGAACAAAACTCCATCTGTTGTTTTCAACGATTGATCCATGGGCTAAAATGGGAAAACAGAATAATCCCTCATTTAAATGATCAATGAAAAGGAATGACTGGGAGAAAGCGTTGATCACTGCTGCAGCCCTCATCATCCAAAGTGTTAGTGCAATTCAGAGATGGGAGGAGGGGAAGAGATTTACAACATGAGGGAAGGAGGTCTGTAAGGAATGGCTCCCATATGGAACTGGAATGCTTTGTACACCCAGGCTCGGCAATTAAATTTACAAGGTGTTGCTAAGTAGCAGCATCCCTGTAAACTCAGCAAACATTGGAGATGCTGTTACAAAACTAGGGACTTCTTTTATTGCTTCTCACATTTCAATGGGGGAAAAGTCATTAGCAGAAGGCTGTTCTTTGTACAGACTCCCCATTTGGGGAAGGGGGGGAGTATTCCTGTAAAGGGTCTGTGAGTGGGTGCAGCATGGCCCATCAGGTTTTGCAGCAGGGAGGACAAAAGATGGAACAAAACAAGTATTTGGATCTCAGTTAGAAAGTATGAGTCTAAGATGCCTGGGCAGTGATTTACTTACACACACACACACATATATATATACATTTCCCCTTGGAATAAAAACTGCCTTTTAAATTCTTCTCAGTCAAGTTTCACTGACAAACTTGCTTGACGGGCATCAGGGACCTGAAGCAAGCTTCAAGGCAAAAAGTAGCCATCACTCATGCTTCATTGGATTTCTATGACAGAATGATCAAATTCTGTAGAACCTGGCATAAGCACATCATTATCAAACCCTGCTTTAGCATTTCTTAACTGATCACGGAGGCTGAGGTCCTTGGTGACTCCTGTTTTCTGGCACTGTTTGTAGTTATTTGACCTTTTCTCAGTGGATAATCCACACAAAAAGCCCTAATTACTTCCCCAGCTTTGAGCGGTCCAGCACTGTGAATAATCAATGACACTGATTTAGGTATTGCACAATCAGATGCTTATGGTGTTTAAAGAACATTTTTCCATTGACCTGCTACAGCCACAGGACAATACCAAGCACTGAAGTTGCTGTTGTAATCACAAGCTGACCAAGTGACCTTGGGGGTCTGAAGTTGACTATTAGGGCCTTATTTGAACTGATACAACGTTTTTAACGGTTTCTTTATTTTTACTTTCTTAAAGCATTGCTTAGGATGCACCTAGCAAGATGCTGGGGGTACTGACAGAGTATCTGAGCAAGATTTGTCTACAAACACAGCTGAGTATTTTCTTCTTTCTTAATATCACCTTAATCTTTATTTTGGCTGTTAGAAAGCACTGTGCTGGAGGGTATTTTATTCCAAATTGAATTTAGATTTATCTTCAAGAAATGACACAGTTGAGCACTTCAATGTCTACTTCCTTAAAAAGTATTCAAGGATGAAACCAGAAAAGGAGTAAAGGAAAATAGAAACAGCCTAGATATTGCTATAGATGGATATATATATATATATATATTTGTGAGAGGAATAGGGTGAGGTTTCATAGAAATTGAACACTGAAATATTTGTGAGAGGAATAGGGTGAGAGTTCATAGAAATGAACAGTACCTCATTTGCTGTGTTCTTCTCGCTATTCACATGACATGAAAATGCAGTACATCATCCCAGATTATTAAATTTATTTTTACCACCCTTTCTGTTATTTCAGCTTTAAAACTGAAAAAAACTATCCCTAGAAGAGGGAGCAGTCCCTCCCCTAGATTTGTTTAGAATAAAATCTTTCCAAATTTTTATTTTATTTTTATTTTATTTTATTGTATTTATTTTATTTTATATTATTTTTTTTGGAAGGAGACATTTGCTCAAGCAAATGCTCCCCCATGGCAGCTGCTGAAACAGAGACAACAGGAAGAAACAATTTTTATTGTGGAGTTTCTTCTATGTCCAAACTCCTTGCCAAGCCACAATGGGGGAGATAAGCAGAAGCATGTAATAGGAGGTGGGATAAAGTTAAAGGATAAAACAAGAACCTGCACTTGTCTCTTTCCTAGGAAAGCCTCTTACCAGTTTACACTCCTTTGAGGATATTTTCACACTTCTGTCCTCCCTCAAGTAAAATTTATTCTTAAAACACCTACTCATGTTTGCCTCCATCCTGATGAAAACTAGGCAAGGGCATCTGGATCTTCGCACTTGGCTATGGAAGAGGAACTGCAGGACAGTTTGTCCTCAGTCAGCAGCAGAACAGGGGAAAAAAGGCTTGCAACAGAAGAGAAAGAACATAACACTGAAGTTTAGTATGGCTTGTGAAGTAAAAACACACATTGCAGTAAGCTAGTAAAGAGGATAAAGCAGAGCTGTTGGGTAGCCTTCCTCTCCTGCTACGTCCACATCCTCCCAGGGCACATCACAGACTTCTTAAATACACAAATTCCTTTTGGGTGTGTTTGTGATCACAGACTACACAATCTCGAGAGGCGTTGCAGGATGGGAGGAAGCATGCAGCACAACTTGGAGGCAGAAAAATCCTGGAAAGGAGCCGTACAAAGTGCTCTGAATAACTCATCATTCAAGATTTATACTGCTTCTGGTGATTTCAGTTTGTATGCATAAGCTCTTGAGGCAAAATAATCCAACTTTCCAGTGACTTTTGCCAGTTTAATTTTGTAACATTTTTAGAACAAGCTGTTTTTGAACACTGTCTCAAATGAACCGGACACAAGCAGGATAAATACACATGACTTTCAAAAATATTTTCTACATGAAGAATATTTCAGCTCAACAAATGTTTGTTTCTAAGGTGTGACAACACTAAGGTATTTTTTTAATTGTCATCACACTGAGGAAAACTGGTTGTGTTAGTCTGCGCTGAAAATTATCTTTTTTTCTGAAAGTAATTATTTAACATTAGTTAATCTGTTCTGAAATATGAGCAGCAGTAGTACCTTTTTTTTTTTTTTTTTTTTTTTTTTAACACATTGTCCAATTCTGTGTATTTTCAGTGTGCTGGGATACTGGCAGGTTTCACTTTGCCTCCCCATTGTCATGACATTCTCCCAGACAGCTGTACCGGGGGCAGAGAACAACTGTGCCCAAAACGCCCTGGGTGAGGACTGGAATGCACACACTGCTCCCTAGCTGGTGGGCATGGAGGGCTCGAGGACAGCCTGTTGCTCTCCTGTCTCTGCAGTGGCTCTATGTCTCTGTGCCATATGGTTATGTTTATGTGCTCTGCTGAGGGAGAGTTATAGCGGCTTTTAAGTCAGTGGAGAGAAGCAGTTTTGTAGTCCAGCAGTGGAGCTGAGCTGAACGTGACTTTGGAGAAATGGGCCTGTGTCTCCTGGTGCTTAAAATCATTTCTTTTAAAAACAGCCCAGCCTAAATTTACAAATAAGGTACGATTGCAGCAGCTAGGGTTGACTGGATAAACCTTTTCTGTGTTTATAGATGAATCGTCTTTATCCTGTGCTGGATTCACTGCTATTAAACTGAGCTGAGCTGAATCTTAATTGAAATAAATAATCCTCCTCCTAGCCTCCTGATTGTTTCTCACTTCTAAATCAGATAAAAATGTGAATGAGGCACTTAGCCTTATTTCCCCCAAGATCAGAAATTCTCAAGTATTTTAATTTCTCATGTCTTCAAATTATTGGTAGCCCACTACCTTGGGTAATTTCCTGAGATGAAAGAAAAATGAGCCATCTTGCAAGCTCTCGTTGTGGATGCTGACCTGAGCTTCAGAGCAGCTGAGGATGGGGTGGCCGGTCAGCAGCCTGCCTTAGGCGACTTTTCTCAGCAAGGCTGTAAATCAAACAAAATCTTGACAATAAATAAAATAATAAAATAAAATAAAATAAAATCACTTGCCAAGCTGTGAGTTGACTTCTCCATGTAACTTGGCTATTAAGAAATGATATCTAAATAACAGGCACTTCACTATCATGTTCTGTGGTAGTACTCAAGAGATACCATCAAGAAGTGTTTACACACTGGTGCAAACAGTGATAAGACTGTTGATTCTGCTAAAAACTATCATGTTAAGTAGTAACTTGGATGAATAACATATTTTTGATGTATTGATTCCAGCCAGATAAAAACTGTATGATTCACTGTAGGAACTGTAGGAACACAAATGCAGCAGCACATCTCTGGAATTCATGCGGGGCCAAATCCAAATTCTTACGCAGGTCAATGGGTACCAAGAAGTTAGGTTATAGTGCTTGGTTCTGTAACAATCCTGATAATTCATTTAAACAATGATTCTTAAAAGGTGAAATAAAGTGTTGTTTGGACTTGTCGTGTTGTTGGCCTATACATAGAGATCCTGACCTTCAGGGAAGGGGAGGTTTGTGCCTCTGTTCGGTGACAAAATCTGATGTAAGAACCGGCTTTGTTATTTTATACCAAGAGCAAAGACAAATCTTTCATACACTTCCTTTCCTTAGCACCTCACGTCCTCTGCTTTGTTCTGCTTTGAGTCTTAATGGAGAACAGCGTGTGTCTTATGTCTTGTGGCACATCTGCAGCTGCTGAAAAAGGCCCTAAAAAAAAAAAAAAAAAAAAAAAAAAGCCTTTCACTATTTTATGTGTAATTTACATTTCTACAAAATACTTCTGAATTCTTTCAGAAAATAAATGCTTAAAGAGAAGGCATGCTTCCTAAATGCAACATTAGGAAGTATATACTTCCTAAATATAATATCCTCATTTTTCTCCTGTGCAAGAAATTTATTGTGTCATCAGATCTGACTGAAATTTACAGTTACCCATAATGTTATTTTGATATATTTGATTTATTTTTTTATTGCACTGTGGAATAGAAAATGTGTTTATGGCTTTGTCCTATGAATATTTTCACAGGAATTTAATCAATAAAGATTTTAACAAAGAAAGTTTGCAGTTCTTTTGTTTTGACAGTCATCTCCCCAAATGCTTAATCATTTTGGCAAAAATAATTTTTCCTCCAGATAAATTTCCCTTTCAAAACTCATATAGCCACTGCTTACTCAGGAAAAAAAAAAAAAAAAAAAAAAGGCAGTCCAAAGAATCATTTCATTTTATTTGCATGAGAATTCATATACATTTCTCCAACATGAATTTAAGCACAGACTTGTTGTGCAAGGTTAATGTTCATATGCCTTTTTTTAAAAAAGCAAAACATACTTAACAAATGCTCTGGGCTTCATTTGTATTTCAGCTGATGTTGACTTTTTTTTAATTTTCTCAGCCAGTTAAAAATCTTTTTTTTTTTTTTTTTTTTTTTTCTGTAGATATCAGTTCCTGTTCTCAAATAGACAGTGGAATATTTTGCAGAGCATTAATGCTGCAATATAAAGGAGAAAATCAAAGGAAAAGAGCTGCATAGCCCCTCTCAAATCTTAAGAAATGCAATGGTTGTTATTGTGGAAATTCATGTAGAAATAGTTCAAGCCAAATTGCTTTCTACCATCATACAGGGATGTCCTTCAGCATAGACAGGATCATTCATTAGAGATTTTGAATCAGGATAAAGCCATCTATTGAAGCTGCAGTTTAAAATAAAGAGAGAGAGAGAAAAGCTAATTGAGATTTCTTATACAAATCTAAAATAAACATTTTAGGTATTAGAGTTTGGGTTCTTGTTTCTGGCTCCTTTACTCACACGGGTAGACATTTATTCCACATGCACTGAAATCAATAGGACCAGCTGTATAATATTTCTGAGTTGGGCTGATGCCAGGATGCATATAAATATTTTATTGTACTCAGAGCGCTGGGAAGGAGACGGAAGTAACAAGGCAATTTAGAGAGGGGCTATTCAGTTTATCAGTAACTCCAATCTTGGAAACTTCCTTTTCATAACCAAAAATGGGAAATTCCTGGCTTTTTATTAGCTGTACTTGCAGAAATTTGGAGAGAAGTAGTCAGGTTGTGATGCCATTTCACAAGCTGGCTTTGAGGGAAGGGGGACAAAGAGCAAGCTGTCTGTGTGGTGATATATACCTTCCAGGCCTGCACTTTGGGTTTTATTCATTTTCTAATTACGGCTTTTCATGCCAGAATTTCTTTAAAATGTACCAATAAAAATGTGTCTCAAGAAAAATGTTGTAGGTTTAATGCGAGCCAGCAATATTGCATACAAAGTCTGCTTTGCTAGGTTTGCTCAGCTAGGTTTGCCCAGCAGTTTCCCATTTTTTTTTCACTGTGGCCAATATTTACATGGTACTCCAGGAAATGCCGTTCTTTTCTGACTTGTAGAAATTCATAGCAGTGAATTAAGTCTGAAGGTTAAGCTAGATTTGGTTTTGGTCATTCTTCAGTATGGCAGCATGTGAGCAGAAGGAGAAGCTGAGGAAGATGGACATCAGTGACACCAAAGGAGAGCATGGCTTATTAGCAAGAGGAGAGCAGCAGGCGGCTCTCAGGATAAGTAATGGGATTGGTGTGTGTAGCTGGTTGTGTGCGGTCTACTGATCCTTGAAGATTACTAGGATGTCCACAAAAGGAATGTAAAAGGAGTGTATCGTGATTTCTGTCTGCTTACTGGTCAGTCCCCCTCTGACTGTCCTGACTTCTTCCCTGGGCTCCTTGACTAATTTCATCCAAGTTAAAGAGAGGGATAACAGTCTCAGATATATTAAGTACTTAAAGGAGTCCTAAAAATGATCAGTCACAGAAAGAAGGAAAATGATCTTACTGCACCAGTCTGAGGAAGGGCTGCGTCCCTTGTCAGGAAGCCCAGGAACCACACACAGGGCTGAAGAGCAGGCAGCCTCAGCTGTCCTGCAGCAAATTTCTGTTACCTATATGATGTGAACTCACAGCCATTTTCATAAAATACATCTGCAGATCCTTGACAAGGGTTTGCCTGTATTCTACCCTGGTGCACCCATATCACTGCATTATTATCATGCTGCACTTGGCTTGTAGCTTGCTTATGCCCAGCCATATTTAGCAGATTCTTGTTGGCTGGCACAGTTGCTGTGTTTTACCAAAGGCAGGTGGAAAATAGCCAGGGAAATCATACCACCTCTCTTTCACCTGCTAAGTTATGCATTTAAATCAACAATGCCAATGCCGCCTGGATTGTTCTTCCAATGTGTCATACCTATTAGTCAGTCTTTACTTGCTCAGCACTACTCACAAAATGCTATTTTTCTGCATTCTTCTGTATATCAGAATTTTATATCCATATATCCATTTATTCCAAGGAGATCATCATTAGCAGAGAGAGCACATGTGGGTGTTCTAATTAATAGAAGTGAGAAAAGTGATTTTAGAGTCTACAAGTTGAATGAAAATATGGCATCACCCAAAAGTGCTCTCATTTTTTTCTGTGACATTACATCATTCAACCCTGAAAAATACAAAGCATGAAAGAAGACTCTGTTCTGTATTATGAAGATGTTTAGATACCAGGGTTCAGGGAGGAGAGGATTAAACCTTCTCTTTCCTTATTAAATTGAGGTCTGCTTAAACAAAAGATAAAATGTTTTGACTGTTACAAAAATAAAAAAGAAAGGAAGAAAAGAAAAGAAAGGAAAGGAAAGGAAAGGAAAGGAAAGGAAAGGAAAGGAAAGGAAAGGAAAGGAAAGGAAAGGAAAGGAAAGGAAAGGAAAGGAAAGGAAAGGAAAGGAAAGGAAAGG
>NC_048894.1:35305018-35344043 GCF_011077185.1 Oxyura jamaicensis
AAAGAAAAGAAAAGAAAAGAATTCTCCAAACTTGGCATGAATTTGTCAGTTTTTGCAGAAGGATCAAAACTGATTTTTGCAGTGAATATTTTCTTCACAAATTTGGGGCACTTATATTCAATACTTTGTGTGAGCATGGGGCCTTGACGGCATTGTGTTCTGCCTACCAAAGCACTTGCTATCACTTCTGGTTAAAGATAACATATGGAGGGCTCAACCCTGGAGGTAAGGCTTGGGAGGGAGGGAGTGGTGTCTGAGTGTGCTGGACCCTTGGTATCTGTCCCAGCCAGCCATGGAGAGCTTCCAGATAAACCTGTCATCCTGACAGGGCAAATCAGTGCTGAAAAGCCTTGCACTCCAAGGGGTTTCACTCAGTTGATACAATGGAGTCATCTCCAGATAAGCAGCAGCACTCCGCTTCCTCTGACCCCTGGGGGCTGTGCTCCAGCCTCCTGTGCCCCCTCATTCTCGGGTGGGCCACCACACACGCTGTGTGCGGACAGGCCTTGCTGCAGGGTCACCCAGAGACACCCATGCCTCCACTATTTTATAGATAAATGGCCACAGTGGCATGGTCTCTGCTGATGATGCAGTAGGAGAGTTGCAGTCCATTCCCTTTCCTTAACGTGAGTTATTTACACTGAAATAAGGCACTCTTCTCCTAATAAAACTATACCTCCATTGGCTCGGGGAGGGGGATGTACTGCATTTTTGGTACCCATACAGTTCAAGTGACACCTTTTTTTCTGTGTGGCCAAAACACAGTGTGCAGTGCCAATATGAATGCCTACTGAGTTCACAATTAAGGTTACACATATTTAACTGTAAAGACAGATGCAAAAATGCTGCCCAAGGAAGCCCTTAATATCTGGAACCTGTTAAACAATTTAGGCAGTTGTATTAATTAAATTGCAAGTTTGAAAGGTTTGATTGCTTGATTTCAAGAGAGAACGTGGATACACAATTTTGTCTGTGAACACAAGGGTACTAAAAGACAGCCTCCTGTACAAGGCCTTTTAAATGATTGCCTGTATTAAGAACACTTCCCATTTTACGAAATGAGATATTCAACTTCAAAAGGTCCTCATAAAGATGACCACTTGGACTTTTTTCACAAACTTATCACGATTGTGAATTATTTTCTAGTGTTTCAAACAGAAGCATTCCCAAAGGAGTAACAAATTAGTAGATGGTGCTGCAAGAGAAGTTTTGCAGTCCTCCTCTTTTGAAGTTGTTAACGATGTGAGTTTCTCAGTGTTTCAGTCCTGGCTGTGGCTCACCCCATTCATTTAAAAGTTAGGTGAAATGAAAATTATCCATAGGCTTTTCTTCCTTTATGTCTGCTCCCCAGAGCTGTGACCAGATGTAAATGTGATGATGTGCCTGTGCATGCCACTGTTGCTAAACTGTAAGCAAAGCAAGAGAAAAGGCTGATTTTGAAAATAAACCCAAGGTGCTTGATGAGTGAAATGTCAAGTAGATTCATGTCTGGCAAAGGACTCTTCCTTGTCCATCATCATCCAATCAATGACACTTGAACCTGGGTTGACCAGGTCACCACACTACCCCTGCTCAAAGCAAGGGGAAATTTATAGGTCACCTTTTTGAATGACAATTAGTACAAGAAGATATGGTAATCCTGCTGCCTTTCAAAGTGTTATTGTTTTACCATGCAAAAGTCCCAGTGTACCATGCGCAGCAGCGTACCTGCTCTCTGTGTTCTTTACATGAGGAGAAACAAAAGACCTTTAGGAAACTGTCTCCCTAGTGGCTCTTGTCTGATTAGAAAGTCCTCAGGGGATTAGCAGTATGAATTTCACAGCTTGTCCCCTCTGCTCCCTCCCACCCCCCTGCATTAAGGTTAGAAGGATGTGCTTAGATCAAATCAGGAGGAGATTAAAGGAAAAGAAACCCCAGAGCAATTCTCTTTTGCATTTGAATGAATATTTGTAGTCAATAGTCATTTACCATTTCTTTTAAAATATCCTTTAGTTTTAGTGAAGCAAAGTTCAAATGTTGCCATAAGACACTAATATCTTATACTTCCATTTTAGATTAGTTATATCATTTACAGTTAATTTGTTTTACTTGTACATATTTGCTGTTGCATGTAATCCTTCAATTTGCTCAAGAGATTTCATCAAGTCCCCAAGAAGATCAAAAGCTTTAAAGGTTTTGTTTGCATTTCCATGTAAGACTTACTACTTTCTCACTGCAAAATGGCCTAGAGAGCATTCTTTAAACCCATGTAAACTGCCAACAGACAGAGCCTGCAGGGGACATCTTTGAGGTGTGCACGATCAAACAGGAATAAATTTTAACCTTTTGTACAACAAAGTGAGGAAAAAAATCCAATTTCCTATGAAAACCTCACTACAGTGCCAGTGAAATCTATTTCAACAGAGATGCTCTTAAAGGGGGCAAGTGATAAAGATGGGTTTCCTT
The DNA here is from genome assembly GCF_011077185.1 of Oxyura jamaicensis. Taxonomy (NCBI): domain Eukaryota; kingdom Metazoa; phylum Chordata; class Aves; order Anseriformes; family Anatidae; genus Oxyura; species Oxyura jamaicensis. The sequence continues at coordinate 35,307,464 of NC_048894.1, forward strand.
AGCAAGGAGTTGTAAAGGATGTTTTAAAAAACACAATATGATACTAAAAGAAGAAAGATGGGAAAATGCTGTTCTAAGGTATATTCATTTATATCTGCATCTGTTACCAAATCGCTCTAATAAGAGCTCGTCCCTGCACTAGCATCATCACGCTAAGTAATATCATAAGTCAAACCACTGATTCCTCACAAAGGGAAAAATAAATCCTACTTAATGCAAACAGAGAGAATCATGGCTGCAGGACTGATAGGCAAGTGAAATCACACTGGATTCATTTCTGCTCTCTTCTGCATCTGGGTAACATTATTTCTGTGATGAGGTGCAAATGAAAACTGAACTTAACCCAACACACTTCAGAATCAGCTAGTGAGTAAAAGAGTAAAGAGTAAAGAGTAAAAGAAGGATACAGATCACGGGGCAGAAGGTGCTCTAAGATTGGCTAACATTTTGGAGAGTGCTTGGCTTTTCATGTAGGCACCTAGTGAATTGACTGCCCTTCAAAGGGAACAGCTCAGCTTGAAGCTCTGTGGTGGATTCAGGCTCCCTCTCTTTGTATATTTTACTATGGAAGAAACCCATTGATAAAGGAAGCCCTTAGAAATTGCAAAGAGCAAGCCAATTGTTCACTGCAGCCTTCCCAACTTGGATGTGTGAAGTTAGTTGGTTACATGCCCTGTGTTGAGCATGCAGCCCAACACTAAAAGGGCTGATTGTGGTGTTTAAAGTAGCAGTTCACATGCATCTCTATGGATGTACACCTGTAGTGACTAGTTGGCTTCGGGCTTCTGTGGGCATTGGGAAAGGGTTCCCAAGTCTAAGGGGTCCCAAATCAAGTCCCTCTTTCTCCTGCAGCTATCACTAGAGAATAACATGGCTTACTAACTTAGTGTGTTGTTATACAAGCATCTTTGACACTAAAGCCCACAGAGGAGCTGTCTGTAGCCAGTTTATTCCACTTTTCTTTCTCCCAGAGGTCAGTGGTCTCTCAATAGTGCTAGTTTTGCTGTTGGTGAGGTTGTGTCCAAAACTAGATCAGTACAATGACTGGAGGAGATTGTTCTTTTTATTTTCTTTGTAAATGGTGTTTTTGAAGGTATTAGACCTAGAACAACTTACAGTTGGCCTTATAGCAAAACAGCACTAATAGCTGCCCGTAAGCAGCCAATGGAGTGATGAACAAAGAGACAAAGAGAAAATGAGCAAGGAGGCTGCAGAGAAGGCTCGAGCCACTTGAACTGCCTTTGCTGCCAGAAAAGAACTGCTCACCTTTCACATTCCTAAACCTACCAGTCACCCTGATTGCTCGCCTTTAACATCGGCTCAGCTGCAAACACACATTTGGCTACAAATAATGTTAGCAATATGGCTTCCAGCTAGTGTTCGGGTCAGATAGGAAGCACTGCATGGCAAACAAGTGCAATCAATGCAGATTAATGATGCCTGCTTTCATTCATGTCTAGGTATTTCAGAGATGCAGCTGATAGCCAATCTTTCTTGCTTTTATTTATGCAAGCCACATTTATTTGGTTAGCTTTTGGTTGATTGATTTTGTACTTTTGCTTGTTTGGGTTTTGTTAGGTTTATTTCATTTCGTGACAATATGGCTGATTTATTTCTGACAACAGTAGCAGTTTAATGCAAAACATTATTGAAAGCTTCATATAACTTATGTTTTTAATTTCTGCAAATACCACCTAGATGCTGTAGGGAAAGACACTATATAAATCTTAAAGTTAAATAAATATTTACTGTACAAGTGACTTGTGTTAATGAATATTGCAGAGGGAGCAGAGCACACAGATTCACCAGGAAACAGCCGCACAATATAAAACACCATCCTCATGCAAGGGCAGATTTGACACAGACTCAGACTCCCTATGGCACAATTCACTCTGCTAGGTAGGGCTGGTAGACGATGGCAGGACAGCCTTCACCAAAAGGTGGTCAGCATGAAATGCTGCATGCAGACCTTAAAAGACAAAGTTTGGAGTGTCATGGAAGGAAACAGTGGGTAAATTCATCTCAGCAAAAAAATACAAAGAGAATCTGAAAAACAGAGTGTTGAAATATGAGACCAAAGGTACCGGTCTCATTTTTCATGAATGTCCCTGCTTATCTGTCTGTCTGCCAGCATTTTTGCACCTCTGTCTGTCGTGCAGTATCTTAAAATCTTCCAAAAGTTAAGAGGGAAAACCGAGTTGAACTAAATATCTCTTCTTTTACCTTCATCACAGGAAGGGTACAAAGAGGTCCAAACTGGTGACCAGTGTCTTCTTTTCATAGGGCTTGTTTTCATAGATCTTGTTTTGTAAGCTAGAGACTATGTGGCCAGTATCACAAAAAACATTGCTCTATTCTCTTTTTGTATCCTTTGTGCACCTTTTGTTGCTTTGTTTAATAATCCCTTTCATTCATCTACTAACAGTAAAACACCTGAGTTTATGCAAATTATCATTATTTTGAATTTTATTGCTCCACTTCATTTCCCCTCAATTTATCTGAATTTCTTCACTTCCTTGGTACATCCTTCCCCCTAATTTAAGAGATGGAAAAAACATGATCCCTGTGGTTCTTTGCTTGTCCCTTTCATGTGCTTTGAACTTTAAACAATGAACAGCAAACACTGGTGGATTTTTGTTATTTGTGCCATTCTTTTCGTGTTCCCCAGATTTATTTATTTTTTGCCATAGTTGAAAATGAAGCATTCCATATCAAAATTATTTAAAATTAATCACTAAAGTTCATAGGCATTTTATGGCCATTAAAACTGTACATTTCATGATTTAGTCCAGCAAGACTCAGAAGTGAAATCCTTTTGTTTTTACCGATACAGGAAAGATCCCAAATGAAAGATCATTCAATAAAAATGGAGGTTGTAAGGTGTGAGGATTTTCATCTTTGAGAGCATTTCATGGAGACTTTGTTTCATGATCTCACATTTCTGGTGTTAATTTAGTGGAACAAAGAATGATAATGCATTTGTGAAGCCAGAGGAAGTCTAATCAGTAGCATTCTACATGCCCCGTAATGAGACATAGTTCAAAGTATTCCCTGCTATTGTCTTAGATTGGAAGCTGGTGTTGGATAGGTGGTGAAATATCCCTTGGATAAAATTCAGCCGGTATCTGCATCTTTGATGTAGAACTTTTATGACCCCTCCAATGCTTTGTAACAAGCTTGATTTGCATTCCAAGGCACTCAGACCCGTTGCTGATATCTTGAGTAGGAGTTCAAACCCCATTGAAGGATCTCACTTAACATCAGTGTGAGCTGTAACATGCATTCCTTTTCCTGTTGACCTCCTCTCGGGGGTTAAAGTTGAGTAGCTGAACTTTAGCTGCTGCCTAGATATGTGTTGAGTGTTTGATACACATTGTCATCGTAAGTCCACAAGTAGGATTTGTGCGTGTTGCCTTTGAGTATTTTTACACATGTTTTCTGATAAATTACTGAAGATGCAAATGCTTTTCTGAGCTCCTTTGCCAGATGCTAGGTGTGAGGGTAAGTAATACTTGAAGAAAAGCTAGAAAACCACTTCCTGGAAAATATCCTGAACACTTAAAGAAGCACAAGTACCCCTCACATCTTTGCTTTTAAAAAGTAGGATTCAGGATTATGAGTTTATAATTTTAAACTATACTAGCACATAAGTTTAAATCTCTCTTTTGCACTGTTCTGATGACAATGACCAGATTAAAGGCATTTTCTACTTCATCAGATGTGTCAGTCCTAAGATCACCTTAGTTTTATTACAAAACCCAATTTACTACTAATGAGTCAGACTAGTTCATTAACTACAGCAGTGACACCTTGAAACCATAACCAGTGCAGGTTCTATTATGTTTTTGTACAGATAAGTATAAACATGTAGTGACATTCAGGCTTGAAGCATTTTTAATTATATTAACAAATTCTACAAATGGACTGAGAAACACAAGGCACCACAGATAATACTGGATATGAAATTCATGTCAGGTGAGAGCTCCTTGTGAAATGTGGTAAGAGAAAACAGTTTGATGGTGATAGATGCGGGAAGAGAGGAAATAAGATGCTACTTTGCTATAGCTATCTCCCATTTAGGACCAGGCACTTAAAGGGGTTACTAGCCAGAGTCTGCTGTATCCCAGGTAAATAATATGTGAAGCAATGGCACCTTTTATTGGAGCTGGTACAAGAATTTAAAAACTTGCTTAAATAAAAACAGACATTTTCAAAGGTCCTGGGAAAGTCAGGCCAATTTCCTTAAAATCAATAAGAACTCAATGCCTAGTTCCCTGTGAAACTCCGAGAATGGAAAAGCAGCACAGCCACTTGTTAAATTAGCCACCTTGGTAGCCAACCTCTTGACATTTATTACCTACAGTTATGCAATAAACCTCCTACAACCACCCGGCCCTCAATCTATAAGACTATAACTTAGGGAAGTCGTGAGTTAATGTTATCTACTTCCAGGCCAGCTGAATCTTGAGTGTTTGGAAGAGTCAGCTGCTGCTGCTCCTTCTCCAAACTTTTGTCCAGGGAGCAAACAGGAAGAGGATAGAGAGGTATTGTCCATGTCAGAAGTCCAGAGAAGGTGGAAGTATCAGAAACAATACTTGGAAAGACAAAGAGGAGATGTAGGAAATCTCAGTGAATTCTTAATGTAGATAAAACTCAGAAGTAAAGAGAGCAAACTGGAGAGTGAATCCCAAAAAGCTTAGGATTTTGAAGCCAGTGAGCAAGTAGCCATGCTCTCAGGTATGTCCATACCCATCAGTAAAGCTCTCTGCAGACAGACAAAATGTCATCAAGGGGGCTTGGCCATCTGAGCACCACAAAGAGGTTCAGGCTTGGTCCTGAAAAAATTTAAGCCCACAACAATATAAGGCTACCCTGCCACTTAGCAGCTCACAGCACTGAATTAATGTATTTTTTCTAGGTTTAGAACATTTTTTGATAGGTAAGGATCTCCTATGCTATTCCATGATGTAGACCTTAACACACTTGAAGTGCTATGTTTGATTTAAACCATTGCCTCTTATATGTGCAGGAAAAACAATATTCTGTGCTAAGAAGGGAAATAGCTTACTGGGCAGTATTTAAACCAGAAGGGAAGTGGGGCTTTCCTTAATCTTATTCCCTCATTTGATATTGTGCCAAAAAGTATACATTCCAGAGATATGGTATTTTCTTGGAGTTGCTGAGCATCTTCACCTGTTCTTGGTTTGGATCCATTCTCATTTAGGCCATTTTTCCACTGGCCTGACTTACCTAGTTTCAACAGAGATGCCCTACAGTGATGTTGTATAGGGGCAGAAAATTTAGCTCACTGACTTCAATATCCAGTGAAATTATTCAGCTCCTTGAATACTGAGCCTGCTCTAAGCAAGAAATGGAATAATGGGGGAGATTTTTTTTTTTTTTTCCTGTAGAGACCATTCCTCTGTCCCTGCTTTGAATGCAGCTAATGTATTCATTGCAATTAAATGTTAACCATGAAATTTATTGAGCTTCTGTTTTCCTGCTGAATGGTCAGGTAAAACAAGTAGCTACAGTGGCACTGGAAATGGAGTTGCAGTACCATCTCTTCTTTATTTGCTAGATTTATCCCTGAATTCAATATGATTTGTGCGATTGTTTTTCTTCCTCTGGCTGGCATATTAGGGAAGAAAATCCTAGCTCCAAAAAGCCCATTGAAGCATAGTCATTACCTTCAGCACTGATGGTTTCTTTTTTCTTTCCAATTGTTAGCAAGATATCTGATAGAAATCTTCCTTGTAATTCTTTCATTTTATCCCTTTATATACATATATATTGTCTCATCCTTCATCGCTTAACATAATTCACAGTAGAATTATGTCACATAAATGTGAACAGGTATTTTTTGAGCTTACAGACAAACAAGATCAGGTAAGCAGAAATGCAAATATTAGTTCAGTTTTCCTTTCTGATCTTTTTGGAAAGCTATGATTTCACTGTTGCACAGTTTAAACAGTAAAAAGAAAAAAGAAACAAACAAAAAAAGAAAACCTAGGAGATATGCTGTGAATAGGTTGACTTTAAATAGCAAAGGTGGAAGAGGGCTTTCTCCTCTGAATTTGAGGTGGATGATGGATGAAGCCTTACTATATTTCCAAGTTAATTTTAAAATAACTTATAGACTTTTAAATAAGAAACTACATCTCTCACTTGTACTTTTCATCATTAAAAACATTTGATGTAGACTTTTATTCTTGCCTGTAAAAGAAGCTTTCCAAATCAGACACTGAAGACTTCAACATATCTACAAAGATATGGCAGGTTTTATGCCAAAACAGGTATAAATCTTTAAATCCTGAGGACGCTTCTTTATATCACGTCCATTTGTAGTCATTTTGCTTCAGATTTATTGATACAACCTGGCTAAGTCACTCATTTATTACCTTTGGCAATCAAAAACACAATAAAATCAATTTGTGAAGTCATCCATCTGTGATTACCACTATTATAAAGTTTTTGTGTGAATGCTGACGTTATTCTACTATTATCTTTTGCTGTGATGGTAATTATAAACCAAAATTAAGTTATGTTTGGATAGACAACAGAGAAGAATAAGGCTTCAACCCATCACAGAGCTTATATACACCACAGTATTCTAAGTAACAGTTCCAGATTTGTTTAATGACAAATTAGCTTGTATAGCTACTTACACCAAAATTCTGTAAAGCCTTCATAAAATCTGAAGGCCGGCCAGTAGCATATCTCTTTCCACATAGGGTGTATATCTTCCTTAATACTCAGCTTGAAGATGTTTAGTGTTAATTAAATTGCTGTGTTTCATTGACTTCCATTCAACCTCTCCAATGTTTCCAACAAAGGAGAGGACACCTGATTGTACTGAAAACTGGTTTTCATTTTTGTAACCTTTTAGAGGCATTTTAGAAGGAGTCAAGAAACCTCCAGAGGCAGGTGGGCAAGAAAATGAAATCCACTCCTCTTATCTAATCTGTTCCAAACAGCTGCAGTTTAAGAAGAACAAGACTTTCAGGCTATGAGTCTATAAAATAATAAATATAAATAAATATAAATGAATATAAATAAATATAAAATATTAATATTAAAAATATTTTTTATATATCTTTCATGGAGCTTCACATATTTATGTTTGAAACAAAGGTGGTTTTGTGCCTTTCTTTGCATCAATGCAGCTTTAGCACAGAAAACAAGGATGGGTTCTTGAAGTGTCTTCAAAAATGCATTCATAATCCAAAATAAAATTCTTCTAAAATCTCATATGAGATACAACCTTGAGCAGTAACAGCTGGAGAAATGAGGAGAAAAGTATAATGAAGTGACCATACTTCTCAATGCAATCATAAGAACACCTCCTAATTCTGCACATACTTCCTACATACATAAGGGCAATATCTACACCTGTCAATTAAATGCTCTTGATACATTTATAGAACAAGACCATAGGAGGGACCTTCTAAAAATTTATCAGTAGTGCTAACAGCCATACAGTGCCACAAATATACCCAACATGGTTTGCTTTCCATGTTTAACAATACAGTGGTGATAAAAACTCACCTGTGGAAAAACATGATACTTCTGATAGGATTTAAGTACTGTCCAGAGAGGTGCTACATTACTGAATTCCAGTGTTGAAGTTCATTGGAGAGATGGAAGACAGCTTTCCTTGCTTGCTGTCCACTTTCAGCCATTATTAAATTTTTGTGTGTTATTTATTCTATCAATCGATACAGGCACAGTTCCAATCCATAAAAAAAAATGTATATTATTTAAAATAATTTCAAGTTGAAAAGCTCTAGTCTTCATTACATTTATTTGAAAGTATTATATAAACTGTGATTATTTTAGTATCTTATTTTTCTTAGCATCCATTTAGTCATTTTACAGGGTCTCTTGCTTCAATTAAGAGCAATTTTTATTTTTTTTTTATTATTGATTAAGGTTGTTGTGAATTCATCAAAGGAGGACAGATTGTACAGTTATGCCCTAAAGGAAAACTTTAAAGTAGTGGGATTATATTATGCAAATCATTTAAAAATATTTTTAAACAGGCATTACTTCAGCATTTAGATATTGGCTAAAGCAGTTTTAATATGCAAGACAGGATGTTAGGTGCTTAGCTGATCCAAATGCCAGTCTATAGATTTGAAAGAGTAAAGATCACATCACTGGGAGGTTGACAGAAGTGACACTTTGCAAAGTGCCAATGATTTATGCCAATGTCTTGCTTGATGATACTGTTATAGACAGCACTGTCATTACAAAGTCCCTAACGACTTCAGTCTACATTTATGGTGCACAAATTATAGGTGAGCCCAAAGATCGAAACCTTCCTGACTTTTAGATTTCAATGACCAAGTAATTCTCACTAGGTTCGCTTCTTTTGTGTTGCCCGATACTTTCCACTCACTTCTCCATCTCAACATTACAATTAAATCACATCAACAAGGGCAAAGTATATATTCATTATATGTTACCAAGACTCTATTAGGCTTCTTTAGCAAATACCTTGCAAACTGCACTAAGTCTTATACTCCAGTAATAGTCTTTCATCTCAAGAAGCAGTAATACAGCACCTCTGCAAGGTACCAAGGGTCTTGCACAAACTGTTTGGGTCCTCTGGTTCCCAGCTATGTCAGTGCTGGGGAAAAGGGGTGCTCAGGATTGATCAAGAAGCATTAGATCTCTTTCTGAAGAGTACCTCTTGGAGTAAGCTGTCAGTGCTATTAAAAATTAACCTTCTATGATCCTAATGTTCTAATTTTTTACATTAAAAACAGTGTTCCTATGCAACATTATTCCCACTTTAGTCAGGCCTGAAATGCCTGCTGATACTAAGGCAAATTACAGCATTGTTTTTTGTATTATTATTATTCTCTTCAGAGATTCTGTTGCATTAACAAGACAGAAGTTGAGGAATTAGTTGTATGAAGCATATAGAAGCTCCCAGGTCACACTGATGATATCGGAGGATATTGGTTTATATCAGGAGAGAAATTAGTTACCCATGGCCATCTAAACCAAGGGGGCTAGGAGTTGCTCTGTTCTAGCGCTAACAAAGCAGACCACGATGGAGAAGAACAGATGGCACCTGTTGGTAGGTCTCAGAAGAGTGGAACAGTTGGACACAGAGGGAGGTTCCACAAGCAGAGCTACAGTTAGATGAGCCATGCGAATTCTCACCTCCCAGATGAAGCTTTATCATTCCCAATCAGAGGTGTAATCTTCCTTAGGGGATAATCATTAAAAAACATTAAAAAAACAAATTCTAGAGGTTATTTTAAAGTAAGTCAGTCCTTTCTTTGTCCATCAAGCAACTTACTTCAGTGTCTAAGAGCTGTTTGAGAGATGAATAGGAGAATGTCCTCATGCAGAAGCCATTCAATCGAAACATGCTAGAAAGCATCCAATTACTTTGGGTTTGTGGTTTTCTTTGTAACCACAATTCCTCCAGAAAAATAGAGCCTCATATTACACAGTGGAATATATTCATGTCTGAGCTAGGACTTCCTTCATTTTCTATCCCAGTCGCTGTAATTCCGTACTGGCTCTGAGGACATAAACGTAACACACAAAACCAGCCAAGCAAACACACAGATTTCCCTAAAATGATGAATGTCTAGACAGAAACAATGTACTTCTCAGTGAATGTTTGTGGTGCGGCTGGCAGTATCCTGCAAATCATTCACTCAAACAACATGTCATCCCAAGGTCAGATTAGAGCTAAACCAGAACGTTATGTATCCAAAAACAGGTTTTCTTGATTGTCCTGAATAAAGCTTCTGTCAGGCTTATTAGTACCCACAGCAATATTAAATATAGAGAATGTTAGGCCTGTTTAATCTGCAGGATACATAGATTCTCCAGCAGAATCTCCAGCAGTAAAAAGTCAAGTGCACTGGCGTCTTCAGATCCCCTTCAGGAAAGCTGGATTAAAAAGTCATCATTCAGTCAGGGAAAGAGGATCATTGATACATAAAGGCTACTCTGGCAGACCCGGGTAGACAAATAACTTCATTAATGCTTTGATTCTGCAACCATCCCTTATACACAACTCCTTTTCAGTTCAGATGGGAATCTCGAGCAATGCGTTTCAAGCATGCTGTGTTAATATAGATAACTGCATAATTCTTTTGAAAAGAAATATCAAAAATTGTTAATTAGCTATTCTTATCAGAATAAATATGTATCAGTTTAGTGCTGCTGCTCAGATGAATTAATACTTACATCATCTATAATGTTTGTATTTAAAAAAAGAAAATCTGAAAAATTTAAGCTTACCATTTGATATTCCTTATTCTCATATTCTGGTAACTTCATAAATGGAAGTTCTAGGCAGATAAGTTAATCTTTGCAAGACTAAAAGCTTAAAAGAAGGCTAAAAAGACCATTGAAGGTCACAATTTGCATATTGATCAAACTGTAAGTTTATACTCTTGCAAACATGTAATTAACTTTGCTGTTATTGAATTTTGGTTCACAACCAATTTTATTAGTCATAGTTTCACCAGTAATTCCACTGGAATGAAACATGAGTGACAGACATCCATAATAATGTAGAATGCATACTAAGATGTTATGTTTACAAATAAGCATAAATCACCTGAAACATTAGTTATTTTGAATAAAATGTCCTTCACAAAGACACAGCTCTTGGCAATAAAATGAAGCCATCTTCTGAGAATTACTGATGAGAAATTGAAATGAAAACTTGTATGAAAATTATGTTTCAAACTTCCAAGCCACTGGACTTCTCTTCATGCAATTTAATTTTGTAATATAATAATCATAATTTCAGTGATAAAACAACTTTTTTAACCTTTATTTGCTGATCACAGAATAGCTAGAAACTAGTAAAAAAGGTTTTCTGGGAGGTTCAACCTCAAGTGTATTGAAGGGATGATTCCTACCCAGGCAGCAAGAAGCAGTATGTGGGTGAACACGCATTGTTATGTTTAATAATTGCTCTAAAACAGCTGATGAATAACCTGTTGTCTATTCTGGTTTATGCATCAGTGACAGAAATAGTCATTTATATTCCAGCTGGATGAGCAAATGCAAGAGCTGCTCCCTGTCTGAGGAGTGGAGAGAATACACAGAGACCAAACATATCACCTCAGACTGACACTAATCCACACCTAAAACTGCACCTCAGCCAGGTATATTATAGTAATGTAAATGAAGGTCTCACATTCTTTAAGTTAATCATAACTGAGAGTAACGATGCTCAGTCACAAGTCATGATCTCAGTAGACTTTCTGCTTTAGGACAAAGAGCGAGCAGAGGGCAAGGTTTGCTTTCTAGTGTCTCTCTGACCTGACAGCCTTCTTCACAATCAGGGTCCCTGTGTCATGTTCATCTGGTGTATACATGATGTATCCACATCCTTCTTATCACTCAGGGGGAGCTGGGTGCCCAGACGAGACAGTAGATTCTCCCGTCTTGGAGACTGATAAATCCTTTCCATCAGACAGAGCTGCGTTTGGACCTTGCTGCAGACTCACATGCACATGGAATGGATTTCTGCTAAGAACAGAAATCTCACAGTCAAACATAAAGATGACCGTGATGCTTTTCTACTTATTTTGCCAAGTAAGAGGACCTGGACACAACAAAGAACTTCAGGAGTCAGCACGTGTACTCTCATGTCTGAAAGATACATAAAACTAAGCCAAGTTCAGGCCTGAACTCTTGAAATTATGATGCTTTCCAACCAAGCGTGTACTTGTTTGAAAAAAACAGTGGAAGATTTAAGATTATATTAAGCATTTCAGGAATGGCTATCACTGATCTCAGCAGACTGCTTTGCCTTCAATACACATTACCCTCAGCCATCATCTCCATGTCAATACAGCCATCAGCAATGAAGGCTTCACTCCAAGAAGGGAATTCCTGACTTCACTTGTTATAGCAGGGCCCAGAAGCACAATATCACACAACACTCCAGGAAAACAAAAAAAAAAAAAAAATGACAGGATCATTGACAGTATAAGCAGAGCAATGTTATGTCTAGTGGCAAAATGTACATGGTTGAAATGTGTTTTATTTCTGTTGGAGACAGGTAAGTTTACACTGCAAGAGAGTGTGTCACTGGATAAATGTCTACTAAAAACAGAATAGAAATAGAAAAGTGGTATGGCTTATCATTAGGCAGAGCTAATCAAAAATGACAATATTGCTCAGCGTTCATCTAGCTACACATTCCCCATGTGCAGAAAGGCAGTGCGTTTAGTCAGACTTCAACTGCAAAATATGAGCCATGGGACTGGGGCTTTGGTGGTGACAATGATGGCAGGAATGTTGTTCTTTTAGCATTTGGTTTGAGCAAATTACTGTGTCTTTTTCAATACAATTCTTTTTCTTTTTTTTTAATACAGAGATAATGCAGCATCATGTTACATCACCTAACAATTTCATCAGCCATCACATCTGAAATCACTGCATTTGATTACAGTCTCAGACTATAACCTTTTAGCTAAACTTCCCTGTACATAAATACATGAAGTAAGCCAGCAAAATGAGAAGTTATGCTGGACAGGCATTTACCTTGCGTCTGGCCCACTGGCGGTATTCAGTAGTGCATTAAATGAAAGCTGCCTGCAGCCAAAGGGCTCTCTTCTGGCTACCTGTGCCAGCATGGGCCAGTAGAGTCCAGCCATACAAAGAATGTGACCCAAAGATCAATAGAGGGGCTTGGAGGCATGTACCTATCACTGTTTAAGGAGTAACAATGCCATAGAAATTCCTGCCTTGTAGCTGAAGACATTTGTCTCAATTGCCAGAGATGATTACTGTTAGGAAGCTGAGGACATTCAAAGGTTCCTCTTTTCTCAGTGTCTGAGCCTCACCTCGGTGTCTTTTAAAGGTTGTTCAGTATGCTAGCTGTGAAAATTAAGTGATTGCCCCAGCTATTATTCCGAACTAACTCTCTATATAAACTAGATCACTGCTGCAGTATGTATGTACTCTCCTTAAATGAGCTACCAGCCTGGAGCTATCTCAAGCAGTTCTCTTAATTACGTGCTAGCTGTAAACATTTTATTACTTATAACTGTAAGGTGTTTAGAGTTATTTAGCAGCTATTGTGCTTATCATAACTCATCCTATAACTTCAGAGTACCAAGAAATTTAAATTCATAGCACAGTGTAAGATGACCTTTTGTGTGCAAGCTAAATCAATTTTACACTACCCAGAATTTGGCCCACTGAATATAAAAGAGTCCAGGCTGTCAAAAAGAGAAAACTATATTAAAAAAAAAAAGAAAGGGGGGGGGGGGTGGGGGGGGGGTGAGGGAATTTTAGCAGTGCTTTGTAATTAGGCAGTTTAGGAAGTGTCTGTGCAGTTATAACATCGACCTGCCTCCCTTTCAGGACTTCCCCGACAGTTACTGGGGCTGACAGGAGAAGTGGGAGCACACTACAGGTGAGGGATGGGACCCAGTGCACCAAGCAGGGCTGCACCTCTCTGGAGAGGGAGGGTAGGTGGCAGATGCTGTTCATGGCACACTGGGAGCAGGGAGGGAGCTAGACCTAGTCCAGCAAAAAGTGTGGTTTTTTTCGCAGGTGAAGTTTAGATGTGATTAATTAGAGAATGACTGTTTCATCTCCCTGCTTCATGTCATACCTTGTGGTCACCTCAGTGGTTAACACAACAGCAGTGGCTCAATGAACAAACTCACGGAGAAATTCTGATGCTGCAACGTACTTCCCAATGGTACAGCTCAGCTCCCTTGCTTGAACCTCTGGCTGCTGGAGTGATGTGGCCTTATATCTGCTAACTTCAAAGCCATTTGTGACCCTAAGGATGCTGGAAGAGATCTTTCACTTGGATCACGCTTCACCTTTGCTTGCCTGATGGGAAAACTAATAAGGAACTTAGCCTCTGCTTGTGCCTCCATCACAAAAGCCAGACCCATAGGATTGTGTTGTGTCTTTTAGGCTTCCTTTTTCTCTTTTTGTTTTTGGTAGAACTGATATTAAATGGCAGGAGCTGAAAGTTCTATAAGTTGGGAGGACTGGGATTTTTTATCACCTTGTTTTTACAAAATTCTGGATTAAATTCTGTATTTGGTAACAGCTGGCTGACTTCAGAGAAGTCAGCAGGCATATCAGAGGGCAAAATCTGGTTCTTAATCATTAAAATATTATGTAAAGGAACATGAATAGAAACAAAGGCAAGAGAGTCTCCACTTCCATATCAATGTTCCAGATACTTTGCATTCATACAGAGCAGAGTTCATGAACTCTCTCTAACCATGTTAACAATCCTCTGGGTTTCTAAAGAAGCAGCAGGGGTTGGAATGAGAAGTCTCCCTATATACATCAATAACATCAGTCTTGACACACTGATGGGATTTCCAGGGGTTTCTTTGCTAACTGTGCCTGCTAAATCCTCCACACCACTCAGCAGTGGTAGCTCAGTATGCCTTGCAGGGAGGAAAAAATCTGAAGTTTGTAGTTCAAAACAAAATGTGCATCTGCGGTATGTGATTTCTTGTGCAAAAACAAGTCAGAGCGTAGACGTTTCAAATGCATCTTTCTTAGTGACAAATGTCAGTTGGGGTGTCTTAAATGGATAATTTTACAGAAATTAAGCACAGTGATACTTTACACCCCACAGTGTGTATTTCACAAGTTATATGTAAATAAAGTTATGCATGGTTTCATTTGAAAATCAGAGAAGTACAGTAACCTCTGCTACATAAAGGAGAACTGTGTGACTGATGATGGCTCGCATGTTGTTCATTGTGAGAAAGTAAAAAATCAGTGACAGATCTGTGACAGACCAAGGATCAACACTGCTCTGTCTAGTCCTGCTCAGTGTCTGGCACCAAACACTTGAAGAAGAGTATTAGACTAGGGCAAGCAAATTTTTATTCAGTAAATCGTTTTAGTATCCAGCAATCCATACAACAAGGACACCCTAAGCAGAAGGCTGTACCTACTTTTTTTTTAAATTTAATTCTTCTTGACGTGTTCTTCTCCATCATTTTTTTTCTAATTGGTTTTTGAACCCATTTATATTTTTTAAGTTGGGAGATTTTATTCAGATTGTCAGCTGAAGTTCATGGCACGTTGGCATGCCAGTTTCTATCAAATAAGAATCCATCTCTGGGAAAACTCAACCTTAGTATAACAACTGCCTCAGCTTCATCAACTTTTTCACTGACACCTATTTCCATGTAAGCATCTTTTTTCATAATTGAAAAATAACTGTGTGCAGAAATCTGGCATTTTGATAGAGTTTTCCACAGTGATTCAGCAAACTTATAGAAAAATAAGTCTTCATCTTGGAAATAACCTTGAAGCTTTCTGATTATTAAAAAAAATAATACCAAACAGAAGATTTTGTATATCTACATATCATAAATCAGACTGATATAAAAGAAAATGTTTCAAAATAGTAACAGTACTCTATGCATTTTATATGCATTGAGACTACATTTATGGAGCTCCTAATACTATATATCTCTTTAAAGAATCCAGTGTTACCAAAATCTAAAAGATAATAACAAATCAATGCAATCTGCTCTAAGCACATCCAATGAAGTTCTCTTTGTGGCATTTTTGCAGAGCTGAAACTGAAGCAAAACTTCATTGTGTCTGTGATTAGGCACAAAATAAAACCCGTTATAGGGAGTGTTATTGTAGCTGACATTGTCTTTTTTTATCTTCTTCCCAGACATACGAAGGACCCTGTAATATAAGAAAGACATAGATAAGCAAGAGTGAGCTCAGCAGAGGACCACTGAGATGGTCAGGGCTGAAGCATTTGCCCACTGAGGAGAGTCTGAGACCTGGGCTTGTTCAGGGGAAGAAGTGGCTTTGGGAGGACATGGCAGCAGCTCTCTGGTACCTACACAGGTTATTGAGAAGATGGAGGCAGGATCTTCACAGAGGTGCATTACAGCTGGAAAAGGAGCAATAGGTGTAGGTTGAAATGAGAGTTTCAGATTGGATGTAAGGCAAAACTTTTCCATGACAGGGACAGTTGAAAGCTGGAGGAAGCTGCCCTCTGTTGTGGGAGGTTTTCATGGCCCAGCTGGACAAAGCCCTGAGCCACCTGATCTGCTCTCATAGCTAACCTTGCCATGAGCAGGAGGTGGGACTGGAGCCCACCTGTGGTCACTTTCAGCCTGAGCTTTCCTATGATTGTGTGATCCTACCTGTACCTGCAGTACAAATGGGATTTTACACAGCAGAGCTACTCCATAAGTTCACTTTACCAAGCATGGGCTGCCTCCCACACATACCTCACACGGAGCAACGGGCTGAGCTGCAAGGGGAAGTTCCCTTGTGTCTTCCACATCTTCAGTAGAAGTGCCCAAGAAGGTGGGACCACTGATCACAGCCACGTGTCAAAGGCCTCCTGGTCCTTTGGGGCTGTACCAGCTGCATCAGGCCTGTGTGTGCAGGCAGGACATGACTCGCCCACCAGCATCTTCTCCACCCTACACTCATCCCCTGAGGGAGCTGGTTTGTATGCGTCAGAGCAAAGCTGAGGAAGGCTCTGATGGGGTTAGAGAGGGCAAACAGAGGCAGCTAGTGCTCACGTACAGCCCACAGCACAGCTGCCTGGTGATACAGACACAGCTGGGCCTACAGAGCAGGCTCTGGCAAGTAGCTCGGAGAGCTGCACTGAGGACACCAGGATCCTGGTTAGCCCTAAGAGCTCACCTGCTTGAAAGTCTTTGCAAGATCATGGCTTAAGCAATAGCTTCTCCTGTCACCTTCAATTTAGCCATCCTCATGTCTCCAAGTATGCCTGCAATGGGGAGGAACGTACCTCTGCACTATCCTCCTTAGTTTTCAGTACAATTCTTTGAGCTACTTGCCAGAACCTGATCAAGTACTAGGATTTCCACTTTGCTTTGCTTTAAATGCTTATTTAAACAAACAGCAACAGACCTTAAGTAAGAAGTAAGTCCTCAGGCTTTGGGTGACTACAGTGGATTGATTGTACATATGGGAAATGTTGTCATAACAAAACAGGTGTTATATGGTAATTGTGCTAAGTATCCTAACAAATAAGGTTCATCTGGCACAATTCACCCAAAGCCTCCAGGGAAGTTATGAAATTTATTTATAAGTGAGAGAGAAAAAATACTCTCCTTAAGCCAAGGCAGCGTGGAAAAATGGAAGCTAGGCATCCTTCTTGTAGTGGCAAGTGGGACTTTTTAAGTACAGATGATCTTCCTAGACACTTTTCTGGGAAGGAATGGCCTCCATTCCCTACCACATCTCCTGCACACGCAGTCTGTCTGGGAAGTGCTTCTTTTAACTTCCAACAACAGGGAAGGAGAGGAAAAACTGGAAATATACATATATATTTGTATATATATATGTATATATATAAAATACTAACTTAATCCTTGTGAGATTGAGGGTATATTATTTCATGTAGTTTTGAGGCAACTCAGTGATATGGTGTATGAAAGAGGTGATCAAGGGAAATGTTATGGAGGAAGAAACATCGCAAGTATATATGGAATAAAACATTTGCAAACAAATATACATAAATAGCAAATTAAATTTCCCAGGTCAGGGGCAAAGGTCAATGATGTAGGTAGATGCATTCATGTGTATATGTTTTCTTACAGTTAAAAACCAAAATGTATGCAGAAGCATGTCATCATAAATCCTGACTGGATCAGACAAGTGTTTTTCATTGTTCAATCATCCTTCCAAAGAACAGAGTGCTGACAGCTTTTGTAACAGGTGGCACTTGCTCTATTATGTGCTACTAAAGAGTGAAATGGTATGGGCTGTCATCCTATTCCCAAGTATCATGCCTTAAATTTAAAAGGGCTTTCAGCATATGACTCAACTTAAACTGGCAATATGATCTTACATCTCATATCATAAACCTGTCTACAAGAGCATTTTGGAGTAGGTTTAAATAGGTAAATTTTTATAGCTAATTTGCAGGTCTGTATGCCCAAGGTAAAATTCTAGCTTCACTGAAATCAACGATGAAATTCATACCAACTGTAATAAGGCCAGGTTTTACTGTTTGGTTTTTTGTCTTAATCAAGCTAGGCATTTTTAAATGTCAGAAATAATGCATTGAGGAAATATTAGTGCCTTTGCTTAGCTGAAAGTGGAAACTCTGCTCACAAAAAGTTTGCCTGTTCTTCTAGCTTAGCTGGTTTCTGGACATGCTTTGCTGCCTCCCACACATCACACAGCAGTGTTGAAACTGGAAGAGAGCAGGATCTTTCTTCCCCTCCTGAAAGCTTTACATGCCAGTCCTCCTGGTGAGCCTAGAGTAACAGCTGTGATCCCAAAAAACACACCCCTAATGGAAGATTTAGTCAGCAGTGCTCAGGTTGTTGGATGCTCTGAAGCAGGTTGCTGGAGCGTGGCTATACTGGCATTGGACCTGTTCCTAGGTATGGGTTTGGATTTGCTCCCCCAGGGTAATGAACCCTTACCCTGTCATGCAAGTAACATTGCTGTTGCCAACAGTCCATGGGTAAAATACCATCTGAATTACAGTCATTAAACCCAGACATATCTGTTTAGGGTCAAGGAGGCAAGGAATTGCAATTCACGCTTATGGGTGAGTGAGCAGATAAATTATAGCTATTTATCTATCTCCCTAACTTATAAAGATGAATTGGACGTGGCTTTCCCAGAAACCAGAAACACTTTGGACATGTTTGTATATGGGAACATTTTCCCAGTCCTCACTCAAAATGCTACCACAAGGTCATTTCTCATTACATACACTTTCTGAACTATTTCAAACTGTGTAATGGACCCAGTATATCCAACCCCTCTCTTTATAGCAAGTATAGTAAAATTCCCTGCAGTTCTATCAGAGGTGGATATGTTCCCAACAACACAAGCAACAGCTTTGTGGATTGACGTAGGAACAGTTTAGGAGTACATGAATGAACTCTGCTGTCTCAT
Organism: Oxyura jamaicensis; assembly: GCF_011077185.1. NCBI lineage: Eukaryota > Metazoa > Chordata > Aves > Anseriformes > Anatidae > Oxyura > Oxyura jamaicensis. The sequence continues at coordinate 35,326,370 of NC_048894.1, forward strand.
CTCTAAGTGAAATTGGGTGTTCCCCATCCAGTCTAGCCCTGGAGACAAACAGTGAGACACTAAGCCAGCTCTCTGTGGGCTGCATTTCCCTAAAACCTTTATATTTTTCTAAACCCAATGAATTTCCATAATAACAGGATCTGCCCTGTACAAAAAACTTGTGTTTTATTTTCACAGGAACATAGCATGAGAAGATATTTACTCCAGACAGTGATTCACAGTAGTGGGTATAAACCAGTACTACTTAGCCCCAGGAAGAAAGTATACAGTCATAAGTTCTGCATTTAAAAGAAGAAAATAAACTACAGGAATCAAAGCCACTATTTGCAATCAGAGGATGCCTGCCAGACCCAGAAGTAGTTCTGTTGCCTGATGCTTTCTTTCCTTAGGCTTGCAACCCCCAGAGGTGTCTTGTGGAGTGGGTGGAGCTGCAATTTTTAGTAAAGTATTCCAGAATTTTATTAATGTGAGGGGTTGTAAATGCTCGCAGTTCTGGTCATGTGAGCATCTGCATTCAGCTGTTCTGGATTTTAATGAGGTGGTGAAGAACATTAGCTTTGCAATTCACGTGGCTGTTCTTTTGGCCTAAAACAAGGTTTAGCAAAGTTAACATTATGTTCACATTCAGATTTTAGTGTTGGGCTTCCTGGAAAGAAAATTAAGCAGAAAAAAAAAAAAAAAAAAAAAAATCCCATGCATCAGAAGGGATCAGAAAGACACCTGGAAATGAAAGTTGTTTGCAAGTGTGGAACTCGTGGAGTGCACAGGAAGGTTAGCCAGAAGAGACAGTGGACAGGGTGTCAGAGTTTCATACACAGAGACTTTGCTGCAGATCTCAGACATATGGAAACCACTGACTGCCCCATTTCATCCTCAGATAGGAAGAGATGAAAGCTGAAGAGAGTTCTAAAACCTTTTTCCTTTCAAGAGCAAACCAGGCCAATCATATCTCTCACAGAACAAATGCTTACTGTTTGGGGGATTCTTTGTTAGGGTATACGTTTCGTTTTTGGTCCCAGCCCAGCTCTGGCTGGGGCTCAGTGTTTGTGGAAGGGGTGCCTGTGCCTGTGTACTGATGCCTCACTCGGAGAAGCACTGTGTCAGCCTGGGAGCAGAGCTCTGCAGTGGAGGGACCATTTGCAGCCCAAACATAGCAGCTCCCTCCACAGAGCAAACTGAAGTCCCTTCAGGGCCACTGTTCAAATTTCTGGGCATAAACATATGGCAGCTTTCTCACCATGGACTGACAGGTTGTCCAGTGTCCTGGGCTTATATTTAGTGCTCCTACACCATGCCTAGAAGCAGGAAGAGAACAATTCCATATGTGAATCCTACTTTGAACATCAGCTCACTCTATGGCTACAGTCAAGTTACAAAGCTTTTCTACCTCAGTTTTCTTCCTCCCCAGATCCCACCCCTGTCTTTGGAACAGGCATAATGCTCCTTTCTTGCTCCCAGAGGAGCTCAGAAGCAAAGACTGTCAAATCAATCAGCACACAAGAACTTGCACTCTCTGCACAGCCCTTTCTCTGACCCATTATCTCTTCTCAATGTCTGGGGGCAGTGGGAGGACCTAGACACAGCTCTGCCACTGCTTGCTGAAGGACCATCACCTCTCTGGGCTTATCCTTCCCCTTAGCCCAATGGTAGTCAGTCTGAACAATTGTGTCTCTGTGTGGTGTTCGCACAGATGTGCCAGGGAATCCTGTGCTATGGCAAGACCATTAGAAGCTTCTACTCATACTTTTAAGATCAGGAAGGGATATTTGTTGAATACCCTTCAGAAAGTGTCTTTCCAGCCCCTCCCCATCTCATCAGGAGCTGGGGTGTCACAGCTGGGGAGAGGAGCTAGATACACCCGGCCAGGACTGCTGTGCAGTCCCTCCCTACTAAATGCAAAGGCCAGCTTGACTGTGAAGATTTTGAATAACATTTTTACCCTGCACCAGATTGCAAGCTGTATGTCATACTGTCAAAGCTAGCAATCAGCCTGATTGTTGCAGACTTGACAAACAAGCTTATTTTTAGAACTGTTAGATATTACACATTGCACTAGATCTCTCTTTCATGTTAAAGACTTTAATCTTCTGCTGGAGTTTCTTATTGGACATCTGCCCAGAATATAAAGACTGATCTTTCCTTTTTCCCCCCTCTTTGATAAAGTGTCAGAGCTTCACTGAAAGGTGTAGATGGCAGTCAAAGGATCTCAGCTGAAGTCATGCCTCTCCCACCTCTCATCCAAATTATACAGAGGGGTTATTGGCAGTATGTTGAAATAACTTTACCTTGGGATAATAGCCTTTTGCTTATCTCCCATCTATCTGTCACACTGTCTAACTTCTGTATTAACGGAGTCTACCTTTGGGCAGCTCACACAGTACAGTAGCTGTCATTCTGTCCTCACTCCTGGGTATTTAATGTAAACTTAACTAAAGTATGTTGAAGGTGTACCAGCAAAGACAGTAATTTTTCCATCTCTCTCCCCAGCAAAGTGAGGGGTAGCCAAAAGAGCGGCCCTGCAGCACTCCAGATGTGAAGTAGCTCAGTACATATCATTACAGAAGAAACTGTTTCTGCCTGAGGGGTCTATTAGTAATTTTGACAACAGAGGCACTCTAATCCCATGCAGGAGAGAACAAGGCTAAAATAAGCTGGGACCTAGTAGGTTCCCAAAATTAAACCCCAACTAAGTATCCTGGCACTGCCGCCAGACTGCAGACTTCTGCAGGCTTTATTCCTGAATGTAGAACTTAATATTGCCGACTGTGATGGCTCGAATAAAATGAGAGCTGAAAAGATGAGAAAAGTTCACTGAAATGGCTCTTTTATTTCATCCCAAATGTAAGGCTAGATGACAAATGGCCTGCAAGGACAATGTATTCTGAGAAGCTGAGGCCACAGGAGGCGTGTGAGCCCCTCCCTGACCAGCACACTTGCCCCTCGCTGCAGGAGATGCTATCCAAACACAACAGTCAGGGGAGGAAGAAAACAAAACCTGACTGTGGAGTGCCAATATTGGCAGTTTCTGGTCTTCCTCCCCAGGCTCACCTCTCCTTTGCGCTGTGCCACAAGTTAGACTTTCCTGAAAGTTTTTAAAAAAAAAAGAGTGTATTTAAAAAGAAAAATGGTTCACACAAGAATAAGCCAAGATGCTTATCATTAGCTTCCATATATTACTTTCTGTCCAGAGTTTCTCCCATTATTTGTACTTTCATTTTTTTTTAACTTTATTCATTTGCTGTTCTATTTTTTTTCTTCTGTGTCCTCATCTGATGGGGGTAGAGGTATAGACTTTTGATGTCATCTTACTCATTTTAATTTTAAAAGGGGGGTGTGTACAAGAAGTCTGTGGCATTTCAACCCATCATGTTTAGGGGAGCCTAAAATTCATGGTGCCAGGCAAAAACTTTCAAACACGGACTAGTGTAGATCATAAAGTCCTAAGCCTGTGTGCATTTAATCTTACTCAGAACTCACCACGATTATATCTGTCCCCCTTGCCATTATTGCCAAACACTGAGGCTCCATTGCAAGAGCCTAGTGCACTAATCCAGCTGATCCTGCTGGTGACATGAGCTGCTAAGGACATGCTCTGCTGCCAGGCTCCATGCAGAACAAATATCAGTGCTTTGCCTCATGAGCAAGTGTGAGAAAAGGTAGGAGAGCCACAAACAACAGGGAACTGGCCTGGGGCAGTTCAGCTTGTTAGCAGAGAGAGTGGAGCGGCCCTGAAACAGATGTAACCAACACCCTTAATCTGTAATCACCGTACAGTTCTCATGTCAGGAGAGTCTGGGCAATATGAGGATTTCAACTGCTGTCAACATCCAGTCCATGAGAAAACAGAAGATGTGGCAAACCTCCAAGCACAGCTTGGCTTGAAGGTCCAGGGAGTGAGTGTTATGCTGGAGAGACACTTGCTTTCCAGCTACTGATCTCAGCTCGCTCTCACACGCTTTCTCTTTTCTCTCTCTCTCTCTCTTTTCTCTTTTTTTTTTTTCTCTTTTTTTTCTTTTTTTTTTTTTTTGACAGATGGGGATTAGTGTAGATAGCCAATGTGCTTAATCTCCAGAGAGCAGGAAACATTTTATGCCACTCAACAGGAGACTTTACGGATGCTAGAGGTCAAATTCAGAATGATATCCGAAAACCTAAATCCGATAGGTGTACTTGGCTTCCCCCTGGCCTTGGTGGGAATTTAGCTACAGAAGAGTTAGACTGTAAATACCTTTGGGAAACTGAGCCTAGACAGCTGACATTTAAACAATTTCCTGAGGAGTTACTTCTTGAGCTGTTCCCAAGTTTCAAGAATCCCTACTCTAGTTATAAAGGGTTAGTACTGAAAAAAACAGTATTTATCTAGTGAGACACTAATACTGCAAGTAGCAAGACACCTACCTGCTGCAGAAAAAGTACTGGCAAGCTTGTACTTTTAATCATAATATTGGTCTTTCCTCCTTAGCTGCATAGCTGGTAAGGTGTTTGGTGAGTGATATGCCTGCAGCCACAGACCCTGAGAGTCTAATAACCCATTCATTCTATTTAATTGGAGTGGTATTGGAAAAACTGAATTTTGTATCCGACCTGTCAATAATTCCACAACACTGGCATTCTTGCACACTTATTAGTGCAGTGCCTCTCTCATAGACCACAGGCATATACTTTAAAACATTTGCCATGTCATAGCACTTGCAGGAAAAAAAATGAGAGCTAGATTTCGCTTTGAAATGAGGATGTCCAGTACGTGTCAAAACATGTTGCCTCTTTTATGAATTTCTTCCCATAAGCATTTCAACTACTCTGGTTTAAATTAAAATTCAAGAGTGAAATGATTTTGAATAAGGCATAGTCAGTACCTGCAAGGACACGGTCCCTTTAAGGCCTTGCAGTGGGCCCCATTAACATTCCACATTTATTGCATGTACCTGGTCTGAAGAGAGTCAGTAGCCACTGGGTGTAGCATAAATTTTTGGCCTTCAGCAAAATGAGCAGCTGAAATGCACACGGTACCTGACCATGCTTGTTAGGCTATTTGCTCCTTTAATCACAGACTGTACTAGTGAATGCCTGCCATTCAATTATCTTCAAAACCTCCATCATGTCACTAGGCAATAAAATGTGACAGGACAGGTATTACTGTGTTGTGGTCATCTGATATCTAGAAGTGTCTAATTATTTCCTTCAGTAATTAGCTACAATTACTGCTTTAAACTAAGCATTTAAGGATGTAACTAAGTGTTTCAAATATTCGTCATGGAATGCCTTGTAAGCTGGAGAAGTGTTCACAGAGAAAGGACCACGGTAAGCACACCTTGCCTGTGCTGAATAGCAAGTGATACCTGAGCTTTTAGTAAGGAGCCATATGCAACACCCATCTTGCAAGGAGCCATATGCAACACCCACGTCATTCTTTCTTGCCCTAAACCACTCCAGTCAAGGCTGATGGAATAGTTGGAGGCCAAAGATTCAACTAAAGCACTCAACTCCCACAGCTAATGCCACAGAAGACACCAGAAAACTGCTCCTGTGTATGCAGGCTATGTTGGCCCCAAGGAAGCTAGTGGAAACCAGATGTTTCCACTCTCTGGTAAAACAGGCATGCCTCACTCCAAATTTACTGCAGTTTCTGTATTTCATTTGAGAATTTATATACAAATTTAAGATTTAGCCATCTTATCAGTTAAGCTGGGGCAGTCCTATCAGAGCAAAGTCACTTCAACCAATTTAGGACCAGGACAGGTTTTCCTGGCATCAGAAAACAGCAAGTTGCAATGGTAAGAACCAAAAAAAAAAAAAAAAAAAATTGCATGATCTCACATTCCTTGAGTTTGGATAAATTATGGAACTCCTCGAATTCAAACTCGTTGCTTCATTCAAGCCACACTGTTTACGGTGAGTAACAGGCAGTGGAGTCTTCTGTCTAGGAAGGGAGAGTCCTACAGGCAAGAAAGAGCAGAGGAGGTAGGGCTGGTGTTCCTGCAATAGGAAGGCTATTTGGAAAGGTGAAGGCATGACAGACCCATGTTCTAACACTTCCCACTAAATCTAAATTACATCCAGTGTCAAACTAATGCTGCCTCTTTCCCTTTCACCCTGCTCAATGTGAGTCAAACTCTGAAAAAGGGGAGAATTTATTGTGATCTTTGAGTTCAAAGGCAAGACACACATTTCACAGCAGGAGGTAGAAATAATACCTGCATAAAGCAGTAAACAAGAACAGCCAGCCTTTCACTGGGGAAAGACAGTTTCAAAGGCACATTGCCAATTGAAACCTTTCTCCTACTGCCATTGAGAGTGGCTCCTCTGTTTGGTCTGCCTTCACATTGCGTTCAGTGTGACAAACTAATAACCACAGCTGGCACTGCCGCTGGCAAAGTCAGCCATTACCTCAGGCAGATGACTAGTAGGAACAGCAAAATAGCTTTGCTTTACCTAGAGCAGAGCCCTGGAAAGTTGAGTGAGGGGACGTGGCAGATGTCCCACCCCAGTAGCACAGAAAGAGCAAGCCCAGCTCTCCAGGACTCACCTCGATTCCAGCCCTTCCTTCGTCCTTCCCTGTCTTGTAGCAGGACAAGCCCAGTCCTCCCACACTGGGGCTGTGAAATTTCATTCTGCCAGCACTGCTGAGAGGCTCTGAGCTGGCCCTGCGGATAACGCAGCTCATTGCAAGAGAATGAGTTGCCAATTTTGTTTCTTGTGGTACAATGAAACTTATTTAAATAAAATCCTGATTAAGACAGGCAGACATGGACTTGATTCACAGCAGGGAAAGATGAAAACTGCTTGCGACATGCCGTTAAATTACCAATTTCTACCATTTTATTTTTAAAGCAAAGAGCTGTTTCTTTGGACTGGGAACAACACGGCATGCACATCATTTTGGATAATGTTTGTGCAAGGTCACTTTGTTCATTTGTTATTATTGAGTCTGAAGTAAGAAGCACAGGGGAATTTTTCCTCTCCAGTCCAGGAGTATTTTTTGATATGTACCCTATGACCCTATGGCAGGAAAAGATCTGGCCCAAGATGTGCAAATGGTAAAGCAAGGAGCCCACCCAACAGTAGGGACCAGTGGGAATCATGCAGCTTCCACTAGCCATTCTCCTGTTCCGGGGATGCGTCAATGAGGTGAAACAAACTTTGTAGTTCTCCCTTCTATTCCTCACACTTAAGTCACAGCCGCTGCAGGGCAGTTTGTATTTGCAGATCATCGCTTTCTGTCTCGGTTGCAGAGGACCTGTTACACATACCAGGCACAGACGGCAAAAGTTTAATTAGAAACACATTAAGATAGACTAGAACTATGCACCAAAAATTTAATTTAATGCTAACTGCAAATAACTTGTCACATTTTGGCCGTATTTTCTTCTAAATCTTATCTAGCTAATGACTTACCAACTTTTCCATTGCCTGGCTATGACTATTCTCATGTGTGTCCATGCAGCTTTTCTGTAGCTGATCATTTCAGATCATTTCCATTTCCTATTGGGATAAGCATGTGAGCAATCCTGAAGCAAATACTCAACGGCACTTCATACAGACACTTCATACAGAAGGGCACTTCATCTACATACTTCATACTAGTGGTATCTAGAGAGAGGAGATCTTCCATGTAAAATGGCTATAAATAGAGCCTGACCATGAATTTAAAAATGTAACTACTGGAATTCATATTTGTTAGTCCTTTGAGTTCTTCTCAGATCTTCCTTGGAAATATTTTATCTCTCATCTACTAGCCTAGCTAGGGGTTATGGGTCCTTTCTGTACTCTCTGTATTCTGCTGTGGCAGAAAGTCACAGAAAACATGTACAATAGTTACTGCTTTGTGCTCATCTGCAGACAAGAGGAACATGTCATATATACTACCCAATGTAACTGTTGTGCTTGTTTTCAGTGCCCAGGCAGAGAATTAATGGTGTTGATTTTTTAGATAGCTAGGTTTTAGGTAACTGCTTTTTAGATGAAGGTGCAGTGCACAACACAGAGGAGTTTGCATTGCTGTAAGAGTAAGCACTCAGCCTTTGACACTCATCCCTGGCCTCTATGCTGATAAACCCTTATAGATGTAGCTGTATGCTATAATAACAATTTTTGGTGAAAACAGCTTCCCTCAGCAATGCCATATTTTAAGGGATACAGTTATTTAAGTCATGTTCCCTTCCTCTGCAGAGTTGCAAGTGAGCAATGACAGCTCACCGTCACAATCCTGCTGCAATTCCACTTGAGGCTGTGATGCAGAACAGTCAGCCCTGGCAGCTGCCACCTCAGAAAGCTTTCATGTTTGAATCACGTTAGATCTTTCAGCAGTTCTAGACCTGGGATTGCCTAAACAGCACTGATAACAAGCCAAAGAAATCTGAAGCATGCAAATGAAGAAGTGCTGTGCCTAAACTGCTTGTTCCCTCTTATCAGATTTTTTTACTGGGCTTTGGGCAGTATCTATAAATCCCTTCTCTGGTGCCTTGTATTGTTATACCCCTGCCCCTTATCTCCAAGCCATCTTACATAGCTGTTAGTGCAAAATTCCCTTTATTCCATACCAAGAATGCTCAGGTAACATGTAGCTGTGTGTCCATCTCTCCCTGGGAAGCCTTCTCTCCTCACGAAAAAGCCCTTTCTCCTGTGAGACAAGCAGACAGACAGAGGGATGAGAACCAAAAAAAATGTCCTAGGAAAGCAGGGAGAGTGAAGTAAACAAGAGGTGAACTTGCCAATGAATATTAACCTGGAGGCCAACAGAGCAACACAAAAACTCCATGTCCTACTAGACACCAAGACGTTGGTCACTAGGTTAATCAGAGAAGTTATATTCAGCTGACTACACTGAGGCTTCTTCTCATCACCATAATGATCAATACAGCAGGAGCAGTGGATATGTGTTGATTATTTCAATTTAGTTACTTAGTTCTATATCCAAGTGCTTGGCCATGATGCCATGGCTTGTGCTCGCTGTACCTAGAATTTCTATATGGTCATTTGAGTCCCCTGGTAAGGCCTGAGCGTGCTTACTTTCCAAAGCAGGTGAGAATCGAATTCATTCAGCTCGTTATGGGTGAGGCTTACTGAATTCTTTATTGTAGTAGTGCTTCAGTGGGACCCTGCATCTCTGAGTGATTTCCAGCTAGGGACTCTGCTTATATGGCACTACTGAGACTTGCATTACAATAATAAGCCATTGGAAAAATTATTTATTATATGTAATTAAGCTGTTGGTTAACCATGACATCCAGAATGAGCATTAGAGCAAAGACACTATGCTAAATTTGCAGCGGTATTCCAACCCATCAAGATATCAGTGTGATTGACAGATCAGATAATCTCCTTAGTAATCCTCTGAATTCTAAACACAGACACCCATAACTCATCATCAGATAAGAATATGCTACCGTTATACTTTACTATGATGCAGAACGGAGGTTCAGTTGACTGGCTTTATCACCTCACTCTTTGCGCAAGGTTCTTAGAGCATCTCTGTTTAAAAATAAAGTTTAACTTTAACTTTACTAAAGTCTGGCATATTCATTAATATCAATGACAAATTCTTAGAAGGGTTCTGTTTTTTGTGGTTTTTTTTTTTTTTGGTTGTTTTTTTTTTTTTTTATAAGGCAGTAATGATGTAATAAAGATTAATTAATGTAAGTTATAGTGGCTGAAGTGTATACCTTCAAGCTGTTAAATGTGTCAGTGGAGATCCATTATGACAACAACGGGCATATTATTCTCAATAGGGATTGCTCTATTTGCCAGTATGAGATGTGTGCTTGTTATTAAGACAAAATCAGTGAGGAGAGCTCAGATCTGAATGCAGCTGAAATAAGAGCCTTGCTTTACACAGCATGATAAGCCTTGATTTTGTAAACACTATTACTTTTCTTTCATTACATATTCCTGCTGGTATTATTTCAGATCGTCTGCTATTTTATAGGCTTTTATCTGTCATCATACAAAATCAGGCCAACAAAACATGCTTAGCACTTTGCAGCTACAAAAATAAATAAAAACATCGTGATGATTTATGAAGGATAAGTAGTTGAATTTCAAATAGGATCTGTGTACCCATATCAATATCTGCCTAGGTCTAGGAGGCCCATCAGATGAAATAGGTTCAAACTTATTTAGTTACTACAGCCAAGAGCACACTAGGGTCTGTTGGCATTCCTGGAAGAACATTCAGACACCAAGATTAGATATCCTTTTCTGTGTTTTTGTTTGTTTGTTTGTTTGTTTGTTGTTTTGATTGTTTGCTTGCTTACTTGCTTGTTTTTAAGTTGTAGTCTATAAAAAGGCTAATTACCTCACTCTTTTGTGAGTTAAAATTGTATCAAAGAATTTTCCTTAAGTTTTCAGCAGGAAGAAAAAAAAAAAAAAAAGTCTTTATATTCTGAGATCAAGCATGAAAGCTTTCATGGAGTCTGCTTTCAGAGCCTGAAGCAACAGGATAGCTTTCCATAGGTTGAAATCCAGAGTAACGCCTGTGCTTCGCTGTATATATGTGTGAAGGAATAACTAGCAAATACAATGTCACAGCCTATATTGTGTATACTTCACTGACTGTGATCTGTTTGTTTGATTAAGGTCTCAAGATTGAAGCCATGTAAGGGAGAAACACTTTCCACATTATCTTTCCTTTCTCGGAAACAGAGGGAATATTCTGACCTGTATGTAATGAAATCACAGCTTCCTGAAAAAAAGACAAAGTGTCAGGGTTACCCACCCTGCAGGAGCACAGACAGACACACTGAGAGTGGGCAGTGTTTGTGAGGGTGAGGGTTCCCCTGCACATACTTGGCCACTGGAACATGGCCAGTCCCGGGCCATCAGCCACAGTTACCACTGATGCTCATTGAGCCACAGATCAGGAATGCCACCAAAGTGCCAGCATCTGGCTTGGCTTTCTGTAACAGAACAACTGGAATTACTACTGTGGTATTGATTAGCCATCCCATTTGTGGAAGGTACTGAATAAAGACCCAAATATCCTTTCCTTCATAGGTTTAAATTTAGAATAAGACTTAAACTATCATAAGGTTTCCTACCTTGCAGTCTGTAGTCTGGAAATTAGCACATCTATACTACATCTCATGCTACTTTCCATATATTCATCATTCCTAGAGTTCAAAATGTTTTTATTTCCTTCATATAAATCCATTAATGTACTGGTATGAACATGTATTTACTGAAGATCACATCTGTGCTTTGGCATATTTATAATTAGTTGTACAGTTTATCAGGCAGTTACAGAAGATCTGTATCTAGCTCCAACCCACTTAAGGATTCCAACCATGTAACTTCCTTTTTTTTTTTTTTTTTTTTTTTGGTAAAACAATCATTGCTACTCCTTGGAACTATATATTTTTAAATGCCTGAATTATGTGCATTTCACTATGAATGTACCTATTTCTAATAAAAGCATTGCGCCTGGAGTAATTAAATATCTGTAGAGCTTAAAATCACAAAAGAAATTGAATTCTCAGTTAACATATCCAAGGTCCTATTGATGAAGATTCCTACTGATTACAATCCCTATTGATTGAAAGTGATTTTAATCAGTTCAGTTGTTTTTCTAAGGGATTGACCACAAAATAAATACTCTTTTCCCATATGAGAATATTTGCATTGCTAGGACCCATAAAGGAATGAAGCTTAAAACTCAGTCTTGGTTTACCTTACCTAGCTGTCCCCCCAGAAAAGATAAAAGCAATTCTTGTTTGAAGACACTCTGCACCAAATTTTAAGTGCATGGAAGTATCTATTCTCTATGGATAAAACATCATAAAATTTTAACATTCCATTTCTGGGATTGCAATAAAGCTCAGCTAGTGCAAACAAGCAGTACTTGCTTGAGTTCCTATGCACTGAGCAAGCATGGAAATTAACTATAAAAAATCAAAGTTAATGGCTTATCAAATTTAAAACTCAATTTCACTATGTAAAAAGTAAGCTCTCTAAAGAACAACTAATTTGTTCATATCATATGCCTACAGTATTTTTTTAATATTTTTTTTTCCTGAGAGATGTAAAACCTGTACTTACAAACCAAACAGCTGCCTAGGAAACAGCTGCCTAGGAGACTTGGAGACAACTCACTGACTGACTCCGTTTCAAGGGCGTGACTTTCACCTCTGGAGCAGAAGTTTTGCCAGCAGCCTGCCTATTCAGGGGTACATGGAAGTAGCCTTCATGAAAGTCATTGAAGAAGCAGCTCTGAAGTCTCCACCCAAATAAAAATTCATCTGTAAGTTAGTCAGATATAGCCTGTAGAATATAAGACCATAATATGAGGTAACATAGCTGAGCTGATCTTGTCCTAAACCACAACACTTTCCTGACTTTTCCATGAGCAGTACAAGTATAGTCAAGTCAAAAATTCCACCACAGCAGGGAGTATTCACCTTCTCTCACTCTTAGGCACAATAAGGACAGGCTTATAAAAATGTCTGTAACTGAAGCCCTGAAAACTCAAAATAAAGGGCCATTGTCAAAATACAGGAAGCTTGAATTTGCCTCTAATATCTTAAATGGTTCCTTTGCATAGAAAACTATCTTTGTTTAATAACTATAGTGCAAAAGTCTTCCTAGAAGGATCTTGGATAAGATGAGCGAATGCTCAGTCTTTTAATCTTTTTAGTACCTTGATTCCATAAATTGTTATTTACTGACAACTCCAGAATACTGCAATATTGTGAATTCATCTTAGTGACTAGCACCAGGTGGGGGATGCACTTTGCTTCCCTCACGTTGTAGTGCTATAGCTGAGGACAAAAGGTATAACATCTGTAAGAATTTTGATAAACCAGGTTCCTCTAAAGATACTTTTTTATTATTTAAATATATATATATTTAAAAAAATATATTAAATGAATTAAAACAATTTGGATAGGGTGATAAATTATCAAAGAAACTGTGAAATACAGAAAAGATTCAGGATGCAGAGTCTGTCAATTTCTTTAAAATTTCACACAAGCCAAGATGACAAACAGATGGTACAGTTAGGAAAATCTAGAAGGCAAAATATAGCCCCCATGTCACTTTAATGATGCCTCTGCTTATCACAGCCTATATTTTAGATCAACTTATAAAATATTTTTCTAAATCATAGAACTCTCTTGAGCTCTATTTGCTAAAGACAAACTGGTCTGTAAAGATGCATCAGTCAAGCAGAAGATTAATTCCTGTTGTACCAAGTTGTTGTTTTTGGCACAGAAGTCAATATTTATAAGACAGAAAGCAGCTGTAGTGCACAAGTTAGCATAGTGCATAAATCTTTGCAGCAGGTTATAGCAAGATTATAATACTATCCACAGGTAATACGATGGAAGTGCTGCCACAACAGAGCCTTCCTAATGGTGGTCATCCATTTACCAGTGTGAGCCGAGCTAATGAGGTCACACTGAATCACTTTGCATCGTTCCCCCTTTGGAAGCAATCAGCCTAAATATAAACCAGCCACATATTAGGAGAGGTCACCCCGTGCAGCAGCTCTGTGAAGAGTGAGCTGTTTGTACAGGACTCCGAGCCAGGTTCAAGCTTGCCCAGAGCAATAGGATGTGTGGCTACTGACATGGGGGCCTGGGAAGCAGATTAACCCCCCATCCTCTCAGAAGCTGTTGGAGGTGAAGAGCCGCTCTCGGCCTTGCCTGCGGTGTGGTACTTCATCGCACCACTCTCCTCACCCTGACACATCGGCCGGGGGGCAGCAGGGAAGGTGGGGGGTTAATGCTCAATTTTCCTTCTGCTGATTGAAGCCTTCGTCTCCTGCCTGGCATAGCCAGACCCTGGGGCAGCAGAGGAACTGGGGCTCCACACCACCTGCAGCTCCAGCAGCCGTGGTTGTGCCTTCCTCGCAGAGACTTGTCTTCCAACAGACATGATGCTCCCGCCTCTCTCCTGCACCACACCAGCAGCTTAACCACTTCGGGTATTACTAACCACTTGGCTTATGTTGGCAGAGACCATGCAGCACTGCATTCCCCCTGGGTGCTGAGCACTGCCTCTGAAGCAGCACAATGCCCGGCCTCCCGCACCTCTGTGTTGGAGAGGGGATGTGGCAGCAGCAGAGTCAGGATTTGGAGGCTGGAGACTGACCAGCCAAGAGGTCTGGGAAAGCCTCTTCCCTCCCCAGGCTCCAATTCCAAATCCTTAATGTGGTAGTTTCTCTCTTTCATGGCATATGATGAGCTCTACAGAGGGGAGGCTAGAGCTGCTCTCATTTTCAATGTGCAAGGTTATAGATTACCGCTGCCTGCGTCTCCATCAGCCTTTTTCCCTGTACTGAAATGGCAGATATCAGATTCCTTGCTACAATATTTTATTCCTAAGAGTAGATGTGAAGGAAGTTCTGCATGGAAAGATATTCGGATTTTTCTCCTCCTTCCTGAGAACCCTGTCACACCAAATTCTGTTCTCCTGGTGCTGCTCACATGGGCAGTTACTCACATATGAAACCGTATGCAGTTTCAAGCCCATGGCTTTCTTTCTCTCCTGCTATTGCATTCGTTCTGACATTCCCAGCCTCGCTTGACCAAATTATATGTGGTTTTAGACGAAGATGTTAGAAATCTAATGTCGAATAGATGCAGATTGAGCCCACATGGGAAGCAGGAAATACAATAGAAATGTGCAAGTCCATTATTTGAATTTATCAGTGTACATTCTGCAAGCTTTATAAATTTTGCTAGCATGATCATCTGTTTCATTCCTAGAAGAGAAAAAGCTAACAAATATGAATTTCTTGAAATAGGCAGCAGAAAGAGATTGACTTGGAATAAACAAAATAGTTGAAATTAAATTTTCTTGGCAAGATTTGCTTGTGTTGTTCATCAAATAAATGTACATTATGTCTTGCACTGTTACTCAGCTGTGATCCTATAATGTGTTCTCTGCATCCTGTCAGACATATGATCCTTTGTCCCATAATAGACCCAACTATCTCACAACCAGCTGAGCTCAGGGTCATCCCAGGGGCAGGCTGGTTAAAGATGGCTGTCAGTTCACCGCCTGACTCACAAACGCACTTTAAATCACCTTTATCTTGCTTGTGCTGATGTTTTCCAGCAGCTGCCGTAGCGGGAGCATCTCTGTACAATGTAGGAAAACGTTTCACAGCATCCCTGAAAATTTCTCTTTGGCTACACAAAGTTCAGTGCAACCAGCGTAAAGAAAGTACAGCCCGATGCATAGTGTGGACCAAGGGCTATTTCAAACAGCATTTTGCAAGGTGGATAAACAGTATGGTCATCATCCATCTTGCAAATTAAAACAAAAAATCCAGAGAGTGAAATATCACCTTTCAGATCAGAAATATAATTATTACTCAGCCTGAAATTTCCAGCAAAAAGAGTATTTGCATGAAAAGGTATGATAATCTGGGAAATGCATCAGCTGATGTTTTTATTGCTAAACACCTCCCTTCAGTTCCTGATGCTATACAACTTCTTAATGTTTGTCACTACTCTCCAAGGTATAGAAGAAAGACAGGCCTTAATTGTAAATTTACACATGCTTTATTGCCGGTGCAATGGCATGAGCACATTTAACAGGATTGTCATTCCAGTTAATTATGCTGATTCTGACATGCACCTATCACTTCTAAAATTGATAGTGCTTTTCGGCCAGTTAGTGGCATCACAATATGTTGTGTCTTTCTCTCTAAGGTTAAGCATGTTAAGGGCCAGAAAATGGCAGGAGAAGGAGTCCCTGCATACTAAGCAAGCGCTGCTAGCTCAGCCTCATTTTAGGAGAAAAGTAGGTAGCTGGAAACCAGCACATGTTCTGCATTTCTATGCAGAACCCAGCCCACCTGCCCCAGGCAAAGACAACAATCTTCATTATGCGCAGTAGTAAACAACACCGTCCCAGCCCCTCGGAAACTGTTGGCCTGTTCACAACATGTAATACCAGGCACCCAAGCAGATGGTAACACTTATGAAAGATATTAAAGCAGAAGAAAGGACAGAAGAAAAGAAGGCAACTATTAGAAAACACTTTGTGGCAAGGAAAAAAAAAAAAAAAAAAAAAAAAAAAAAAAAGAAAGAAAGTTTTCTATGTTCCCCCTGCAGCAGGAGTCTGAGTCTGTAAATTCCAGGATGAAGGAAATAAGGGAAGTCATGAAACAAACAGCAAACCACAAACAAATATCAAATGAGAGTAAAACAGCATCCTTGGCCTCAGCAGAGTTATCGTTGCTCAGATCAAAGCATTGCTTTAAAAACATGCACAGAAAAGGCCGATAGAAATCTGGGGAAGTAGTACATCTTCTTTTCCTTCCCATACACCCCCATGTAAATCTTCTGGGGCCTTCCAGAGGGGAAATGGAGGTGCATGCACCTTACATTTGCACCTGACTGACTAGGGTAATATTTTCAAATTGTTTGAAGGGGAGGGAGGGAAGACAGAAGGAAGAATGGCAGGGCAGGAGGAAGGAAGGAAGGAATGACCAAACAAATGAATGAGGGAAGAAAGAAAAAATGTTTGCTTTTATAAAAAAAAAAAAAAAAAAAAAAAAAAACTTCAAGTCATTCATTTTCAGCCATGACTTTTAAAGAAAAGCAGTTTTTAAATTACACACAAGAGCACAAAACTATGGGTAATGGGATCCAAGCTAGAGTAACCAGTGCAGAAACCTAGAAGAAAAAAACTAAAAGAATGCTAAGATGCATTAAGGAACAGCAAGGCTGTTGCGTTGTCCCATGAGATGCAGCTTTGAATACCTGAACATGCATCTCAGCAATTTCACAGTGTGACTGGGAAATGAGGTAATATCTCCTCAACCTGCAAAGTTGTCCCCCTTCTTGCCCCACATCAGCTTTGCCTTTTGGCCACCCTAATCCTAACATGGGTAAAAGCAATGGAAGTGCTGCACTATGTGCACAGGCTGGAGAATGGAAGCTCATGGGGTCCTAAGAACTGCGAATACTTGGAGCACTGATTAAGAGATCCTGAAGAGCTGGTCTCATAGGTGTTGATAAGCATCTGGAAAACATATATATGAATCTTCCCCTCTCCGCCTCCCCCAAATTATTTTAAATACAAGTGTAAGCTGTATGTAAGGAAAAATTCCTTTCCCCCTTCTCTCTCAATAAGAACTTTTGCAGCTCTTCACCCTTTGAGTGCACCCGAACTGGACAAAAAAAAAGCAGTATTTTCAGGAGTGACATTCTGGATAAGCACACATACTCCTCCTCACAACCACAGGGGTCTTCACACGTGCCGGCTGAAGGAATGTCTTGACATCTAGCTGACAGGATCTTTGGAGCAGACTGCTGTACCTGCCGTGGGACAAACCCACCTCGGGCAGGTATGTTTCAAGACAGGGCTGCTGACAAGCTTCATTCCTTCCTCCCACCCTCTTCTCTTTCAGATCAGATATTGTTTACCCCACGGATAGTGACTCTGTCTTCCACTGTCCTTTTTCTGACAAAGTCCCCATTGGAACTGCTGGGCCTTTTTTTATACAGGACAAATAGAGCAGAAGTTAACATTCTGTGATGAAAGGGATTTTTTTACTTGATGCCTGCGGGCATTGTCTACTTTAAATGTTTTACTCCAGTAAAGTCCTACCTTCTGAGAAGCGAACGATAAATCTTAGATTATTTAATCTTCTATTAAATGCAGGTTTGGTTTGGTTTGGTTTGGTTTGGTTTGGTTTGGTTTGGTTTGGTTTGGTTTGGTTTGG
>NC_048894.1:35344053-35385265 GCF_011077185.1 Oxyura jamaicensis
GGTTTGGTTTGGTTTGGTTTGGTTTGGTTTGGTTTGGTTTGGTTTGGATAGGTTTCAAAGGCTGATGCTTATTCCTTGCCCTGGAGAATGTTTGAAGACAAACAAACCCGATTTTAAGGCTCAAACTGGACTCCATCACCCTTAGTGCTGTTGCTCTGGACTGATAGGGAATTGCACTAAACTGAAGACCTTCTCCAAGGATTAAACCCAAGAAAAAGCATACCTTCTTCCCATAAATCCTAAAAGACACACCCATGCACCCATATATCACTGTTTCATTCAACATGGACCCTTCAGCATGCAAAGTAGGTACCAAAGATGCTTCACAGAGGAGAATGGCTGCTTGAATTTCCCCTACTGCATAGCTGCTTCTTTCTCCCTCTGAGGCTGCATACTGGGTGCAGACTCTGAGGGTGCAGAGCACCTCATGCAGCTGCACAGCGACAGCAGGGCCACAGGGCTGAATGCACGCACTGCCCTCAAGGAAGGGGCCGAGCTCCTTTCGTCTCCTCTCAGCAAACGCACACCTGAATGCAGTTAATATTTCTCAGCTTTTCCATTCATCTCCCGGTCGTTTTTTTTTTTTTTTTGGTCTCTAAGAGGAAAGGAATTTTATGAAATAAAGATCTAAGGGCTGAAAATGTGTGTGCAGAGGAGGGGGAGTGTGACAAACCTCACAGCTCATGTGAAAGGTTGTTTTGCTTCTAGACCAAAGGGGAGGAGGCCTGATCCTGCTCCCTTGCTAGATAAGCAGATATCCTGCAGGCAAGCAAAGCTGGCAACAGGCTGAAATCGTGGTGAGAGTTGAAAAGCTTGTTTTTCTATATGCACAACAAACCAGAATTGTTGACAGAAAAGCAAAAGAACATCTGCTCGTGCTGATCTATGAAAGCTTTCCCTGGCTCCATTAACCTCCCTTCTTTCTCTGCCTCTCTTTTCTACTAAGCTGAAAATTATCATTTAAGATGTTCGAGGCTTTCATTTCTCTATTAATCAAATTAAATCTCCTTAGCCACAGTTAAAATACTCTGTGAGGTGCTTTGACCAAAGATCATTTGCCTTGCAATTAGAACTCATTTTTAATACAACAGGAGGGAAATAGAGAACCGGAGCTTTAGAATCAATATAGCTATAAATTACATGGAAAAGGAAATGGTAGCATCCTCGCTTGAAACAACAGATTTATTATCAAAGGGGGTAGTATTGTATCGACAGAGTGCATAAGTTTTATAAAGAAAGAGAGAAGGAGACACACAGAGAGAAATCAATGTTAACACGGGCTCACTGTTGCTTTAAATGCTGCATTTGTGGTAACTAATTTTCACTTATTATTTTAAATTGCAAAATGTCACATTGAAAAATGGTTAGTGGCTCAAAAAAACCCTGTCTGCAGTATTTTCTAAGGCAAAACTACACTGATTGTAATGAATAAGGTCTGCAGAACAGGGTCCCATTATACATTCTGCATTTAACCCTGGTTACCAAAGAGCCTTCTCCATTCCCGGGTTTTGAATAAGATTGTAGCTAAGGTTGTAGATAAGATTTTAATTTAAACCTCAATGATTTGCGTTTGAATCACATACACTGTATATGGTGAGCAAAAATATCCTTTCTAGTAGCAGAAATTATTTTAAATGCTTTATCTTCCTCTTTCCAAGCAGTGTTCCCCAGTGCCAGATCACAAGTGCAATGCAAAAAATAAAAATAAAAATAAAAATAAAAATAAAAATAAAACTTGAGGGTCTGACCAGAAGAGTGCTTGCTGGGTTTCCATTGCTTTAAGTCTACAGCCTGCCCTGCTGCCTTCTCAGTGAAAAGCAGAGGAGAAATTTTTGCACATTGTTGAATATGGAGCTTACAGTAGGGACTGATCCAGAGCCCACTGGAATGGTCATGCCTTGTTCTGTCTCAGCTACCTATATGGTCAACTAGTCTCAAAACACACCACTGTGTTTTAAAAGGGGATTACATGGAGACTATCTGGATTTCTAGAGTCTCTTCTCTAATTTAAGGTCGTTGCAGAGGTCTCAGCAGAATTTTCAGTGTTTTTATCTATGCTGCTTATATGCTTTATTGTGGCATTCAAAACCTTGGGGTGAGAAAGATCTGATCTGAAGAGAGAAAATGTATCTTTACTGAGGGATTTTCATATTCTCTTAGCCTAATCTTTTGATTTGCAGACCAGTGGGGCTCAGGTGAGCCAAAACTCCCTGGGCAATGGGCCACAATAGGTCACACACAACATCACTCTAATCATGGGATCAGGTACAATCCTCTGCTAACATCTAAATATTTCATTTTGTGAGCTGATTTTAAAGAAGCTAGGATGATAGCTTGTTAAATTAATCTAAGTTTTTTTGGGAACACGTGTGTTCACATATATGTGAGCTGGCATGTTTATCTTCCTCCCCATCCTCATCCTTTTCTGACCAGGGGATGAGCCTTCTCCAACCGTTTTTGCATCACTCTGTTTCCATGATCATTGCTTTGCCTCCTAGCACTGCTGGAAATGCAAAAATAAAATATATGGGGGAGGAGGAGGGAAATGTAATAAATTGCAAAGCCCCACGGAGTCTTACTTGTCTGCAATATCCACCTCCATGTCTAAAGATATTGTTCATGCTAATAATGCTGGAAGGAGGGTTCCTCCAACATAATATTTCTGCACAGTGAAATATGCATGGCTCTTCAATGGCTCAGCTCAGATAGGATCACCTTTCAGTTTCTAGACAGTGTTATTTTTTAACTATCTTTTTTCCCCACCACTGCATGAGGAACACACTACCCCAACCAACACATTTTTTTTATGATCCATCTGTCCTCAGAACCATGCACAAATGTTGAATCCACTGATGTTACACAGCAATGCTGCAGGGGTTTTATTTCTTGCAAAATAGACTAGTCTGGTTAAAGTCTCCACCTTTTCTGAGTGCTGGAGGGAATATTTTACAACTAAGTTAAGAATGTGAATTGAGGCTTGCATGGCATTTCCAGTGTAACTGATGTTTTGCACAGGAGCTTGTTTAGGTAGTAGACTTGATGCAAAAGTCAAAAAAAAAAAAAATTGTTTTATTGGTACAAAGGAGTTTCAATGAAAACTGTAGAAGTCCCTACTGTCATGACAGAGCCCCTTTTGACCTTCAGCTTCTTAGGAAGCCGGTGAGAAGTCTGGGCAAGTGGTTGTGCTCTGAGGCTCTTACCTCCCTCCTCCGCCGTGTTCACCCCGGTTTGTCCCCAGATGCAGTCAGACTCGCACAGATGTGCTCTGCACCTGAAGGCTCCCTGCGTGCCGCGGCACAGACATTCCCACTCCCCCCCTTCCCACTGCTAGCCCCATCCTCACCCCCACCTCCTCTCACTACTTAGCAAACCTGGTCTCCTGTGTTTTCTCTGCTCTTTATTCCGTGTCACCAGAGCTGAGTGACTGCTGAAGATGAGAGGGGATGAGGAGTGTGAAGAGGGAAGCTCCTGCCTTTGGTCTGAGCCTGACGGGGAATGATGAAAACCACATGGGCTATGAAAAAGTCCAGTCCAACCCTGTGTTTACCGAGCTCCCTAGAAACGTCAACATCTGTCACCAAGAAACCCCCAAAAGGGGCACCCCTTGCTGCAGGACCCTTGGTGGCAGGTCCCATCCCTCTTCCCTGAGCCCGGGCTGGAGCTGAGGGGTGTTGACAGAGAGAGAGGGAGGTTATCGGGGATTTGCTGATAGCTGCATTAATACACAAAGGAGTCCAGAAGCACGATGCCCTTCTCTCGGCTCTGTGGTGCCACTTCGGGCTCAGGCAGCCGCCGGGGCGGGGACCCCCGGGATCCCCCCCGATCCCTCCCGGCCCGGCTGTACGCCTTGTCCCGGTGAAGATGGTGCATGCACCGGAGATCCCGGCCCCGGCCGGCTCCCTCGGTTCCTGTCACAGTGCGCACAACGAATTTTCCTTCTATTAGTCACTTCCCGAAGATCAAACCCGAGGACAGCTGTGAATGCAATCGATCCCTCCAAAAGGCGTTAGCGGAGCGTTCAATCAAAGTAGATATTTCCCGGGATTTATTTCTTTTTTATTTTTTTAATAATCGATACCGTATTACTCGGTAGTGGCCTGCCGAGCTAAAACCAGAATAGGCTGGGATTAGCAAACACAGAAATACTTCTGCGCCAAGCCGAGCGTATGGGATGCCAGTAACGGGGAAGCCGGGGCAGGGCTGTCGCTCCCCGGCCGCCCAGCCGCTTCCCACAACAGTCGCGAAACGCTCCGTGAGCCCCCGTGTGCTCCCCATCCCCCTGCTTTGGGATGCACCGCATCCTAAACCGACGTGAGCTTAGGGGAAAGTTCGTGGTTGAGACTGGCTCCGTGTCCTCTCTCTGTCCCCGAACGGTTACCTCTCTGTGGGCTCTTTTGGGCTTGAATTTGTTTTTATTTGATTTTTTTCCCCCGTTTTACAGACGTGAACAGAGAGAAATCTTCGCAGCGCGTTGAATTTGTATTTATAAACTGAACACCCGCAGAAGGCACGGACTGGCTATTGCTTTCATCGTCTCTGTTGAGGCTGGTCGTTATCCGGTCACACTTTTATAAGAATCAATAGTCCTGATTTAAATTTACGAGATATAAACTTTCAACGAAAGTAAATCGGAAAGCCAAAATAATTGCAAAAGTAATGGCTGAAACATTCTCCGTGTGGAACAAATGCTTAAAATATGTCACTGCCCTATAAAAAATAGCGCGGGAGCATTTTTCCGGGCCAATTTCTGCTCGTATTACTGAAATGTGTAATCATTTTGAAGTTATATGGCAAATAGGGCTCTCACATGATCAAAATCAACAAAGTTTGCCCTCAGATTCGTAGGCACAAGGGAAGACTTTTTCTTCTTTTTATTTTTTTCCCTTTTTTTTTTTTTTTCCCCAGAGCTCCCATTGATTTCAATGGTCTTTCTGAGCCTGAAACAGGAGTAACTGTGACCTGTAATATTTTATGACACATAAACCATAAAAGAATAATGTTAACAGTGCAAGCCGGCCAAGTAGTGTGCCTGGGGGAGAAAAGGAATGTTTGCCTTGGAAAGGGAGAAAGGAAGAAAGGGGAGAGAAAGCAAGATGCAAATAAAGAAATATTTTAAATCATTTTCGATATTATGATGTTATTTATATACTATTCATTGAATAATTTCTGTCTTCCCTTTCTGTATTTCTTGTAGTTACCAGTTTACTGAGCTGGCGCAGAATTAACTGCAGAGGGAAAACAAGCAAGGAACGTTGTTACGAAGCTCACGATGAAAATATGCCGAAACGATTATTTAAAAAAAAAAAAAAAAAAAAAAAAAAAGCGTTCCCCGGACCGAGCGCGGGCGGAAGAGCGGCCTCGCATGGGCGCGGTGCCCGGCCCGGAGATGCTCGTCCGGAGAGGTCCCTGGGCAGCGTCTCGGGGTGTCGGGGGGGTCCCGAGTAGCAATTTACCGGTGAAAACCCGCTGGCCTCTCCAACGTGAGCTGCCATTAGAGAGGTACTAATAAATCCCTGTTAAGCATGCATTTATGCAGCGATTGCGTGAACTTTGGCCTCCGAAGGGTCCCTGCAATTAGCAGCGCTGCGCCCGGGTTTCTCTCTCCTCTTTGCCCAGGGAGGACTGGAGGGGGGCAGGCAGCCCCCCGGCTCCTCCGGCCTCCCCAGCTGACCCTTGTCTCTGCGGAGATAAAGCCCCGAGCACCCCTCCCCTTGCCTCAGGAGCCCCCAGTGTCACCCCTCTGGGAAACGCCCGGGGCGGGACGGGGCGCGCACCGCAGCCCGGTCCCCGCACGGGAAGAGCGGATGAGAGCCAAAAAATAGCGCTGGGCTAAAAAGGAAGGAAAGTTGCGGCTGCCGGGGAGACGGCGAGAGGGACGGGGAGAGAGGGATGGCTCTGTAATTGTTGCCTTTGCCGAGGCTGCGAGATTAAGCACTGGGACTTATTTTAAAGTGACCCATCACTGAATTCATTTCTGCTTGAACTTTCGGTGAACCTGAGATTAAAGAGGGGAGAGCAGCTAAGCAGTTTGTTGTTAGCTGCCTTTTCAACAGCCCTTTCAGACTGAGTAAATATTGATCGGTTTCAATCTGATTGCCCCAGAGGAAAACACCAAAGCATCTCAATAGCCTCCAAAAGTAAACTTTAAAGGTGAACAGCAGAATTGGCCTTAAGTATGATAGGAAGATGCTAAACTCCGTTTGACATTTGAACGCGGCTTGGTTGTTTGGTGGGTGGTTTGGGGTTTTTCTTGGTTTGATTTTTTTTTTCCATTTTTTCCCCTGAGACTCTAGAGAGAAAAATAGAAAAAAAAATAGTGTAAAAACAAAAGGATCCCTGCAACTTGAAGGGCAGCTGAATGACTCCGTCAGGCCAAAGCACGCTGCGCTTGCCAGTGCTATTTCTCTGTTAGAAACCCCCGCACGTGGGGCGGGCAGGAGGTTCTCGCTCCTCTTGCCCACACCGCCTGCCCTGAGAGGTTGAATGCATCGAAATAATAACCATAAAATAAGAAAACGAGACGGGGTCGGAAGTTTTGGGGGTGTCGTCCCTTGAAATCGATTGGGGCTGCGGGAAAATAAATAAATAAATATTTAAAAATAATAATAATAAAAAAATGAAATGAGGTTTCGGCTTGGGAAGAGAGGAGATTCTTTGCCGCAGCCCAGCACAGATTGACACAGTGACAAGTGTCTCGTCTCCCGCATTTAGGCTATAATTTATGGCCGCTCTTTCTAGCACATTAAGTCAACACCGGGGGAGCCGAGTTGCAGATCCGGATTCCAGCAATGTTTAGATCCAGATTTCGATATTGAAATGCCCTCATTGGCATGCAAATGCCACTTTAACACATCCAAGTCTCTGGAAGAAGGCCATCTGTTTTGCTTTGTGGCTTTACACTAATAAACAAAAGGTAAAGTATATGGCAGGCGGGGAAATGAAAGAAATAGAGGCAGTGGCGGGAGCCTTTGGAGACAGCCCCTCTCCCTCGCAGCTAGCTCGGCTCTTGATATGGCCGCCGCGCCTTGCAAATCAGGGCTTGTCTTTTTTGACACCGAAGTGAAGAAAATTTTCCTTGCCTCTCCGCGGGTCCCGCACGGCACAGTCTGCACGGGCCCCGGCCCCGGGAGAAGCCCGGGAGCGCTCCCCTGCAGATGTGCCGGGTGAAGGAGATGTCACCCGTGTTTGCCCTGAAATGCGAGGGGCAGCGGTGACTTGAGACCCCCCCGTGCAGCCCAGCAGGTCTCTGCTCCCTCCCGGCACCCGCTTTCCCCACACTCACGCTCCCCCCTCCCCGACCCCGCATACATCTGACACCTCTTGGAAACCTCAAGCAATTTACCTGCGAGAACTTGCTTTTTATTTTTTTTATTTATTTATTTATTATTTTTTCCCCTAAATAAAAAGTTGGTGGTTGGGAAATGGGCGGGGAGTTGCCAGAAACAGGCTGCCAAGCACCTGGGAGCCATCTCCCCACCTTGGCAGCCCATCAGGCGCTGAGGATGGCAGCCGGGGGGGGCTGGGGGGGGAAAGGAGGGAGAAGCTGGCCCAGCTCAGTGCCCGGGCTAATGAAAAGTGCAGCCCTTGGCGAGGGGCCTGCGATGTGAGGAAAGACTGGCTGAAGACAGTTTCAGCTTTTGAAGCGTGCTCTGTTTATGTAAGTGTCAACATCCATCCCGAGGTGAAAAGGTTAGCACTTGACCCAGGAAGCTCTCGTGTTTGTGCTTCAGAAATAGATCGGGGTCATAAATTCCTCCCAGTTACAGTGGAGGGAGAGGAGGGCCTTATATCCTCTAAAAATAATATTATTTGAGCATAGAAAAGGAAGAAGGTTTGTGTTATGAGTCAGCCCGGGCAGCCCGGGAGGAGGAACGCTGGGAGACTCTTCCTCCCCCTCCGACCCTACAAAAGGCCCCAGCAGAGGAAAATTGGGGAAATCGAAGTGCTGGGCCCAGGCTGGGGCTCTTCGGTGATGTCACGCAGAGGCAGACACACGAGGTATACCTGAAAGCGGAATATATTTATTACAGACATTATAAGGACCCGTAAATCCTGCCCTGGGTTCCAGCAGCGGGCAATCCCAGAGCTCCGATGATTGTACAGAAAATCGGGAGGTGTCGCTGACACGCGACAACTGATAGACCTCAGTGTACCCGGGGTACATCAAAGCACGGGGCGTCATGCAACGGTCCAGACACCAACCACAGAAATGATACATTCATTTGGCCATTCGTCACATTCACGAGAAGGTTTGAAAAGACATCGAGTCTAAATAATCCGAAAATGGGAAGAGGTGAGGTCTCTCGGACGGGTGTACCCTTCGGGCGGGTTTAACCCGGCACAGCTTTAGGGCGGGGGGGCAAGCACACCGGGTAAGGGTTACAAAACCTAGTGCAATTGAAGCCTTGCTTGTCACACGGAGAGGAACAGCGCTACTCTTTGAGGTATCTGCTCGAGCTTCACGCGTTTGCTTGATGCAGTCATCGGCTTTTGGCCGATATAAAAGTGGATCCGGTTCTGCTAATGCACTCACCCTGCTCAACCTGATCATCTAAACGTCATTTCTAGAAAAATCTGTAAAAAGATAAATCTCTCGGACAAAGTATTTACAAGCAACCAACTCATAGACACGAACAAAGAATACATTAAATTAAGGGATGAAAGTCCTGTAAGTCGTGTAAACACTCGCAATAGTGCAGCTCTTCGTGAGGTCGTGTACCCTATGTAACCTGCCTGTCGCTCGGGGAAGGTCAGAGACCCGTCCTTGAGCGTGTAAGGGGCTCCTCCAGCGAAAAGGGACGGGGGGGGAGACCGAAAAAGAACTTCTGGGAGGAGAGGTGCGAGCCGGCACCCCGGGGCCCGGCGGGGGGGGGCACCCGTGGGAGCCGCGGGCACCCGTGGGAGATGGGGGCACCCGTGGGAGATGGGGGAGCCCGTGGGAGATGGGGGAGCCCGTGGGAGATTGGGGCGAGCCGCCCCGTCGGGGGCACGGCGGTGTCAGTTGGAGGCAGGCAGCGTGTCCGAGGAGGATGAGGCTGGCGAGGCGCTGCAGGGCGACGAGCAGGACTTATCCGAGGACTCCTCCGCCTTCTCCTCGCAGCCCGTGGGGGTGGCGGGGGAGATGGGCAACAGCCCCTCTTTCTCCCTCTTCTTCTGCTTCATCCTCCGGTTCTGGAACCAGATCTTCACCTGCGTCTCGTTGAGCTGTAGGGAGGCGGCGATTTCCACCCTCCTGGCCCTGGTCAGGTACTTGTTGAAATGAAACTCCTTCTCCAGCTCGGTGAGCTGCTTGGTGGTGAAGTTGGTCCGGACGGTGTTGGGCTGCCCCACGAAGCCGTACTCACCAGCCTTGCCTGCAAAGGGGACACGCGGCGTTAAGTGAGCGCAAATGATTTATAGGCGACGTAATCAATATGTCCACACCGGCTAAGCGATAGGGAGCAGGGACTTCGCAGGATAAGAGGGAAGCCCCGGCAGGGTGAGTGATGGAGTGCGAGGTGCTAAACTGGAGTCAGCCTCTGGTGTCAGAGGAAACTTGATAAGTGGGTTATGAATTACAAGACGTACGACCAAGGGAGGGGAGCGGGGGGGCGGCAGGGGCCGGCGCTGGCTCCCAGCGCTGCGGGCAGACGGCTCCGGGCGCTCCCGGAGGCGCAGGGCACCTGCGAGCCGCCCCCGGCGCCCCGACGGCAGGGAGCTGCCCCGGCCTCCCCCCTTCCCCTCCACGCCGGGCCACTGACCTGTTTTGGGTGGGTTTCTTTTAACTTTCATCCAGTCGAAGGTCTGCGCCGGTGGCGAGGTCTCGGCGGAGGGGGAGCGGGAGTTTTCCTGCTGGTGGCCGGCGTGGAGGGGGGACAGGGCATGGTTATAGGTGCCCAGGGGCAGGCTCTGCTGCTCCTGCCCGTAGGCGGGGGGCACGAACTGGGCGGGCGCCCCCGCGTAGCCCTGATGCGGGTGCTGCGCGGCGGCGGAGGACGAGAGGCTGCCCGAGTACACGGCGGGGGCGCAGGGGGGGAAGCCGGCGGCCAGCTCCGCGTCCTGCCCCAGCGGGTAGGGGCCGTAGGCGGCGCCGAAGCCCTGCGAGCCGTACGTCGGGGCGCAGCCGGGGTGCGCGTAGGACACCCCCAGGCCGCCGTGGTGCTGGTAGGCGGCGGGCTGGCCCGGGGGGTGGTGGTGGCGGTGGGGGCTGATGGGCACGCCGCGGCCCACGAGGAAGCGGTCCTCCCCGCTGCAGCTGCCGGCGCTGACGGCGCAGGGCTGGAAAGTTGTAATCCCGTGCTCGGGGTGGTAGGCGCGGGCGGCGCAGGCCCCCGCCTCGCCGCCGAGGACGGGGTACTCGAGGAAGGAGCTCATCCTCGCCGCGTCCCGCTGCTGTCACGCCGCCACCGGGTCTTCAGCGGCCAGCGGGGCCGCGCCAACTTTCCCACATCCTCCATGGGGCCGGGAGGAAAATGACACGAAGGTACCGCGAGCGGGGAGGCACGTGGGGGGCGGCAGCCAATGGCTGCGGCGCCTGCGGGACTTTCCCGGCTCCTGCCGCTGATAGATCGCCGCGTCGGGGGCATTTAAACGCCGAGCGCTCCGACGGCGCGGCACGGCACGGCGCGGCGCGGCACCGCGGGGCAGGGCGGCGGCGGCCCCCCGGGGGGCGGGGGGGCGGGCTGCTGCCCGCCGGGGGACGCCCGCCCGCTGAGAGGGGAAGGCTGGAGAGAGCCCGGCGGCGGAGCCCGGCCGCGGAGCCCGGCCCCTCCAGGGTGAGTGCCTCTGCTGCGGCCCCGGAGCTGTCAGGCCGGTGCCGGGCATCTCCGACGCCCCTCGCCCCCCGGTTTGGGCCCCCTTGGGGGGGGGTGCGGGTGGAGGTGGAGGGGGCAGCGCTGAGAGCGTCAGCCTCGGGGACGGGGATGGGGAATGCACCGGGAATGGAGACTGCTACTGGGGATAGAGACGGGGACGGGGTCGTCCGGAGGATGGAGATGGGGCCGAAGGACCTGGCTGCTCCTGACCCGCCGCAGAGCCAAGCGCGACGCGACGCCAAGAGTTAAAGGGGCTTGTCCAGCCGCATCACCAGGCGGCCGCGGGCATTAGCATGGAAATGAGGCGCTTTTGGGACTGACGGCCATTGTGCTCTCCCGGGCACACCGGTCTCCCCCCAGTCCGCATCCCCGCTCCCCCCGCACCTCCGACGGGCTCCCCCACGCCATCCCGGGACTGGGGCAGGGGAGGGGGAGCCGGGGACAAGGGGGGGACGGGGCGGGGACCCGCCGAGCTCCGCAGCCCATCTGCTGGGGCCCCGCGGCGCCGCTGCCGCCCGCCCCGGGCCGGGCGGGGGGAAGGCTGCCCGGGGTGCCGCAGGTCGCAGCCCGGCGGCCCGGGGAGGCGGCCCAGGGCTGGGGCAGGGGAGCTGCGGGATGTGCGGGGCCCGCCGCCCCGGCCCCTTTGTCCCCGCGCTCCGCCAGCACCCGGGCCGGCAGCGGCGGGAGGTGGCAGATGGCTGGTGGCAGAGGCGGCCCCAGGACCCTTGGGAACCGCGCTGAGCATCGTCTACAGCTTGCCCCTCCCCACCCCTCCGAAAAAAAAAAAAAAAAAGGGCGGGGGGGGCGAAAAGGAGGGAGGGCGGTGGGATGTGGGTTGCGACCCCGTACTCGGGTTACGTATGCGGAAAAGGAAAGGGGAGGTGAAGATCGGGCATCCGTCCGTCCCAGGGCACCCATCCGTTTGCAGGGAGATGGGATGGCACCAACAATCCTAACGATAACCTCAGGGAAGGACGGAAGGGAAGTCGTTTTCCCAGCCGCCGGCCCCAGGAGGAGCCGCCTCCTGTGCTCCTGCAGGTGCATTCCCAGCCGGCTCCTCCATCGCTGTGCTCTCGTAGTCGGCTGCTGCTTGTTTGGAAATCCAAAGGGCTTCTTCTAGCCCTGCCACTTCTCCCTGCTCACCAACACACACACACACTCACCCGCAAGCTCCTCCCTCCCATCTGAACCACAACATCCTCTCCAAGGTGCAAGCTCTCCTACTGCTGTTAGGTCAGCCTTTATCCTGTGCCATCTCCAAGGCCTCCCTATGGCCAGCAGACACCGAAGGGCTGCTCCCTCCACCACGCGTCTATTCGGAAGCTCCTACTATTTCTATTTGTTCTGATTTACTGCACAGGCACGAATGGTTAAGGGCCCACTGGAAAGGTTCCTTTCCTTAAACTCAGGAGGGGTGAGGGGAGGACAACAGAAACAAAACTCCAGAAGCGTTTATGGTATTATGCTGCATCATTTTGGGCTATGGTAAGGGTCATAAACACATTCATTTCATTCCTGTAAACCTGTTGTGATAAATACTGCATAAGGCAGAGGAAAAAAGGCAGGCCGCTGGGACTGTTTACCAATAAAAGAGCTGGCATATTTTCAGCTTTTTTTTTTTTTTTTTTTTTTTTAACAGCTGGCCAAGAAAAATGTATATTTTATTCCAAATATATTATTTTTACCCGTAAAATCCGACAAATTACAGCACCTCTCTTACAGGCTCCAGCATCCTGAAATCTGAAATCCTTTTTCTCTCTCTCTCTCTCTTTTCCGTGCCATTCTTGGGAAGAGCCCCCATCTCTTTTGTTGTATTGTCTCTCTCGCGATGCCTTGGGTTTTTGCTGCCGGTACTGTGCGTGGGGGCAGCAGGATAAGAGCCGAGGGGGCAATCCCCCATAGTCGGCGAGGGAACCTGCCGCCCCAGGCCCCGCTCTGCCCTCCGCTACTCCTCTCCGGGCCGGGCCGGGAGCTGGCGTTTCCTGTCCGAGACTGGGGCCAACGGGGCGATTCCGGCGATTTAGGCTTTTTCGTGGGAGTTCGCCTCCGCCCCCAGTGCCCCCGCTGTGGCCGCAGGGCTCATGGGAGACTCTGTGGCGAGTCCTGATCTCCACATCCCCCCATTTATTTAAATCGAGAGTAGTGAAGGTTTCAGCCTTGTAGCGCATTTTTTTTCTCCCCCATACCTTTTTTATTATTATTTATTTTTTCCCTATTTTTTTTCTTCTAAGTATTTTCAGCATCCAGGCATCTGGGCACAAATGCGGCCCCGACCCGGCCGATGCAGCCCCGTGCCACGGGAGTTAAGCTGCGGCTCGCCTTCTGCAGGGCAGGGCTGCAGCGGAGAGAAGGACAAGAAGCAGGGCCGAGGTTTCGCCGCGGCCGCAGCTCAGCCAACTGTTGTTTTAAAAGAGCAATAAAAATGAATTATGACTAAACGCCTTCTCACTTAATGGTTTTAGACGGGGATCCCCAGCCCCGGCAAATACGTAAGAGGATTTTTATTTGTGCATGTGTTCCTGCAATTGATCTCTTTGATGACATTCTCATTCATAGAAAGAGTTTGATTTATGACTTTCGGAAGAATTGCGTTCAGCCCTTCCAGCTATAACCCACGCATCCCAGCTCCACAGTGTGTTGCCGAGCTGGGAAGGCAGCAGCACTCCTCGGACGGACGGTGCCTTCCCCGGCCCCCACTCCAGCCACTCTCTCCGGGATGTCCTCACGCTCTCCGGGATGTCCCCACGCCCTCGGCCCTTCATGGAAGAGCCCCGCTCGCATCTGTTGCTCGCCCGCCGCCCCCGGACCGGGCTCGGTCCCCTCCCGAGCCCCCCGCCACCGCTGACGCATTTTGCCGGAGATTTTCTCCAAGCCCGGCTTTGCTGCCCCAGAGTAGGGATCCCCGAGGAAATCTCAGCTTGGAAGTCACACCCGACCCTTTTCGGGAGCACCCCTTCCCTCCGCAAATAATGGTTTAAAGGGGAAATATCTTCCCTCAAAAGGACCGAGCGGAGGTTGCGATTCCGCCCTAAACGCTTTTTTTCCTCTTACTTTTCTGCCTTTTCATTTTGCAGGCTCTAACTTCTTTTTCCTCTCCTTTTAGGGCTGCTTTCTTGGACCGCTCAGCACGTGAGGACTCACCAAGCTCACTCTCCGCGAGCTCTCATATCTTTTAAGATGCCTGAATCATCTTGCTGGCTAAGCACTGCATTCTAGAAAAATATGACCCCCACCCCCCCCATCCCCCCCCCCCCCCCGAAAAAATAGCTTTTCGTGTATGTAACAGGCTAGTTTCTGCAGGAGACAGCCTCCTGAATCTTCCTCACGTTTGGTCTGTAACAGAGAAAGTGCTCACTTATGCTTTTGTTACAGTTCAGAGTTCCCAAGCTTCGTATCGGCAAGGAGATAAGATGCTGCGTTTATACGTTAAAAAGAAGAAATCTCCGCCAAAGCTGTGAACGGTTTTAGTTTTTTTGTTTGTTTGTTTGTTTGTTTGTTTTTTTTTCCTTGTGAGAAACCCTTGCAATAAAGAATTTGAACTTTTTTTTTTTTTCCTCTCTACTAAATGTCCTAAATTGCCAAAAGGGGAGAGATCGCAGTCAAAATGTTGGATTTTGGTTATTAGTAGATTAACAGTGGAAGGGAGGGGGAGAAAAACCCGTAGTGTTATCAGTCCTGGAAGGAGAGAGGGAGCAAGAGAGAGAGCGAAAGGGAAAGAAAAAAAGAGAAAGCTCCTTGTAGCAAACAAGAATTTATTCTACCAAAAATACTTATGACAACGCATCCTAATGCAATACAAAAATAAAAAGAAAGTGACGATACAATTCCTATATGATCACTTTCTTACAGACCTCATATATTGCTTTCATAGAAGGACCTAGAATGTGGCTAGGTTAAAACTGAACACAACTAAAACTTCGTGGGAAACGGTAAAATGGCACAGCAAAAGGGAGGTAATAAACAGAAAATACTGACCGGGAAAGGGGTTGGGGTGGGGAAATAAAATTAATTCACTGAAAAAATAAAAATAAAAATAAGGAGGGAGAATAAGGAGGAGAAGGCAGGACTCTTGGAGAGGACGTCTTTAATTTCTCAGTAATTCAGATGCTGCAAGTCAATTGTGGTGAGTGTGTCTGTAAAAAAGTCAAAACTGTCAGCAGAAATATCTACGGGACTGTCCAGAGATCCTGGCAAACTGGGGGAAACTGCATCTGAAAGCTGTAGGCAGGAATCTGTGGAGAAAACGTTAAAGTCCTGTAAAGAAGGGACATCTAGGGCCTCAGGACTGTCATTGTTTAGGCCAGCTGCACAGTTCTGGGCCATTGTTGAGAGGCAGTTTTGAACAGTGGGTGACTGATGTTGAAAATGTTTCAGATTTTTCTCATTGCTCGTTAAAGGCGAAACGGGGAAACTTTGGGACTCGCCATTGTGCGCATTCTGCGCCTGCTGCTGCGACAGTGCATTCTGCTGGAAAGCGTAGCCTTCCCTTTCCAAAAGAGCGCCTGAGACGTTGCTGAGGGCTTGCTCGAAGAGGGCTTTCTCCTCCTCCTCGTCCTCCGCCGCCTTCTCCGGGTCCTCTAAACTCTTAAATTTCCCCTCACTGTTTTGGTTCTCCTTGCACTGGGTCTGTCTCTTGTGCTTCATCCTTCTGTTCTGGAACCAGACTTTGACTTGTCTCTCAGTCAAATCCAGCAAGGCTGCAATCTCAACCCTCCTCGGTCTACAGAGATACTTGTTGAAATGAAATTCCTTCTCTAGCTCCAAAAGCTGGGTGTTGGTGTAAGCCGTCCTCAGCCGCCTAGATCCACCGTTACCACTATCGGGGATTTCAAGGGGGTCTGTTAAAAAAAAAAAAAAAAAAAAAGGAAAGAAAGAAAAAGAAAAAGAAAAAGAAAAACACCACCACCAAAAGCACCAGCATCAGGAGAGCGAAAAGCAAGAAAAAAAAGAAAAAAAAAAAAAAAAAAAACACGCACACACAAAACGGATAAATGCACGGATTGAATTTCAGTATCCGAGCCCATCGCATCCCGGGGGGGTGTATGGAGGGGGGGAGCGCTCTCTCCCTCTCTCCCCGCGTTGGAAGCGGCTCTATCTATATGTCCACATAGCATAAACCAGCAACTGCAACAAAATGGCCGCCCTCGGGTGCAGCAAGCCCATTGTGTCGCCCTGCTGAGCGGCCGGTGCTGCGTGCCCCTCGGCCGCCTCCAGCTCGTCGCCTGCATCTCGCCAACCTCCCCAGGCCAGAGCAAACTTTATATTAGCCATAGCGCAATTTATAATTAATGCATCAGCCGCCGAGCTGAGCGGGAGCAATCTATCACTCTTCATTACTGTCAAATACCCCGAGTCTAGGACAGCGAGACAAGAGAGGTCAGCTCCAACTCAAATAAATCATCCTGCGGCGGGGCAACTTGGGGGAAAAGTTTGGGGTTTGAGCCCAGCCCCGACAGCCCCGGCCGCCCCGAGCCCCCCGTCCCCCTTCGGGCCGGCCCGGGGGGCTGCGGGGAGCCCCCCAAAGCGGCCCGACGGCCAAAGTCTTGGGACTGACCTTTGTGGCTGAGGCAGGCAGGTCCAGCGGCTGAGGCGGAGGCCGAGGCGGGCGGCAGGGCGGATCGCTTGGACGCCTTTTTCTCTTTCATCCAGGGGTACTCCGGGGGCGGCGGGGCGCCGGCGGGGCCCGGGCTGCCGCTGCGGCCGCGGGGGCTCGCCTTGGGGCGGCCGCCGCCGCTGTGGCGAGGGTGGCTGCTTGGGTTCAGGCTGGGGATGGTCTGCTCAAAAGGAGGAGGAATCAGTGTCGAGTGTGAAAGCGTCGAGTTCTTGATTGATGAACTTTGAAATGTATCACCGACAGGGGGAAAAGATGTCAGGCACTCAGCAAGCGATGGCTGACTATTGATAAAACCAATCTCTCGCTCGAATTCGAAATTCATGGCCTTCAACTCGCAGCCCCCGCGGAGAAAAAGTTCCCTCGGATTCAGGGGGCTCGGGGGGGGAAGGCCCAGGAAAAAGGAGAGAGAGAAGAAAAAAATATATCATAGAAGATCGCTGGTGGGGTGTTTTTTTTCTAATTCACTGATTACAGCCGTATGGGGACCGTGCTACTATTAAACTATTGAATTCATGGAGACAAGGTTGAAATTGGACCGAATTGGCTGTCACATGATTGCCTCTGCCCAATGACAATTTGGGCTTTAATCAAAAGAAGCCACTGTCTGTTTGATTGATCCAAAAAAGTCGGGAAGGAACGCCTCATTGGGGGCCAGAAAGGCTTTATTTACACTTTTTTTAAAGAGGGAAATGATATCTCTAGTATCTATCCCCTTGGCGTCCTAATCCGAAATGATCGGGGGTGGGGAGGGAGGTGCGGGTGCGTCTCTGTGTTTCGAGGGGAGGCTGCGAGTGTGTGCGAGTGCTGGTGTGTGTGTGTGTGTGTGCCAGTGTGTGTGTGTGTGTGCGAGCGGGCGAGTGTGTGTGCGGGTGTGCGGCTGCTTGTCCTGCAGCCTGCTGCCTCCCTCGCCTCCACCCGCACACTTCTCTCTCATTGTTTGGGACTGTCAGGAAAACGCTTTGCACCTCACAAATCATTTAAGCACCTCAATCTGACGCCTTGAGTCATTAACAAAGTAATCCATTAATCTTCAAAGTTTTGACACCGCCAGGCCCCCACATAAGTTGCACCCAGGCAGGAGTCTGTAGCAGAGAGTCTTGATTTTTTCCTAGGGAATAGCACTTCCTCCAAAACTACTTTATCGCTCCCGACTGAGCTCCATGGGCTCTTTTTTCTTTCCTTTCCTTTTTTGTTTGTGTCTTTTTTTCTTTTTTTTTCTTCCTTTTTTTTTTTTTTTTTTTTTGGTGGCCATCGGGCGTACAGTACGGAGAACAATTGGCCGCCGGTGCCGAGCCATTGTTTAACTGGATCTTCCTCAGCAACCTTGCTTCCAGGGGAAGAGTCACATAGGCAGCAGCCCTTGCGCTTCGTGACTTCCCTCTCCAGTTGGCTACCCGGGATTGGACCAAAAAACATACCCTAGGAATACCTCTCTGGGAGAGCCAAATCGCGAGGCTGGGAATGCGTCTGGCTGTTGCCTCTTTAAAAAAAAAAAAAAAAAAAAAAAAAAAAAAAAAAAGACCAAAATCCTGTGCCTTAGCTTGCAAACGATACTCCCGTCTGCTGGCATAATTTGCTTAATAACCGTAGTAGGCTGGGTCTGGTGAGTATTTTCGATTACCAGGAAATACATGGGCTGGTAGCGGGTTTGTTTTCACGGGGCCAGGCAGAGCGAAAATGCTGCGGGGGCGATAACTTGAGGCACGACATTCGCCTGCGAAGCTTGGCTCTCTGCCGTCGTTTCCATTTGCCTCTGCCAGGTCGAGCCCCGAATTTGGAGGGTTTGGGCACAATTTTCCAACCAGACCGAGGCGAGCGATGACAATGATGGCCATGGGAGCCAGCCCGATGAGTCCTACGGTCAGAGCCGGGCCGGAGCTCACCTTCCCGCGGAGCCGGGCCGGGCCGGGGGCCCGGGGGGTCGAGGGGGGCCGGGGGAGCCGGGGGAAAGAACATCCGAGCCGGTCTCTGTGTCCTCGAGCAGCCGGGGACCATCGCCTGCGCGATGCGTTGCCGTCTGTCTTTATTTTCGGAGTTGCCAAAAAGGGGTCGGCAAGCGTCTTCGTATTTAATAATAATAATAATAATAATAAAATAAAGAAGAATAAGCAGAAGAAGGAAAAAAAAAATAAGAAAAGAAGACCCCAAGCACTCAGCGGATCAGTCTCTGTCCAGACTGCACGAAGTGCATTTAAAAAATCGGTTTTAAATTAATGCACCCACAAGATGTAGCATATCTGCGAAGGCATTGGAGAGAGGGGGAGGGGAGGGGCTGGGAGGCTTTAAATGGGCTTTTTGGTGGTTGCTTGTTTAAATAAAATATAGAACGAGACTTGTCATTTAATCCCTCAAAAGGGATGCCTAACAAATATCGATGCTGTTGGAAAATGTGAGGGGTTTAATTTTCTTGCTTTTAGTCCAAACAAAGCTCTGGTGGTGTCTGCGCGCGATCAATCTTGGCCGCCAAAAGGTTTGACAGCTACTGGCCCTTAAGAACACATTTAAAGCTTCTTGCTCTTTCCAAGATCAAATGTGGCCGAGAAAAGAGGCAGAGCAAGAAACGCGAGTAAACAAGGAAAAAAGCTGCTTTTAAAATATGCTGGCAAAGGACTGCTCTGCTTGTGGGAAAGCCCGGTTTTATTTTGCTTCTCTGCGCCTACCTTGGGGTCGGGCTTTTCTTTTTCTTTTATTTATTTTATTTTTATTTTTTTCTGGAAAATATTGGGATTAACAGCAGGATGGCAAATAATAAAGAGAGAGGTTTGGACTTTAACCAGGCTTTGTGAGTAAAACCTGCGTGGGTGTCTCTATTCTGCACATTTGTTTCTTGTGGTCATTCTAATACAAAAACCACCTGGAACAAAACCTTTGGAGAGGGGACGCGAAATTCTTGGGCAAATCAATTACTTCTGCCTCCAGAGAGATCTTTTAATCGGGCGAATCTTAAATGCAAAAATACAAATTCTTACTGGTAACGTACAGCCTCTGAAGATTGGGCAGGGAACGGTTCCTGGAAAGAAGGGGCAAAATCGCCTGTATTTTTCTTTCTTCGGAGTGGGAGGGAGAAGAAACGCCAAATTCCTTCTCTTGAACATTTTCAGAAATGTAATTTGTGCTGCTAAAGTAGCCACACGCTAGGAATTCACAGGCTGTACCGTTACCTTTTGTTTTATCTAACGCAGCTTATCGGGGCGGGGAGGGGGGCTGCTGAATTTTATGTACGTGAGCTTCTTTGAAAGGAGCCGTGTCTTGCAATGTGGAAAAAAAAAAATCTCCTACAAAATAATCATCAGTCGTTGGTCTGTATCGGGTAATAACCAGGTTTCAATGAAAAAATATCAGACTAAATAAGCATTCCTTCCATGGTTACATATCTCTCTATGTAATAAACCGCACGGTATAAATATATTTACAATCCCTTTCTTTGACTGAGCATGCTTTATCTATTTATGCAGAAAAGCTCTATATAGCTTCGTGGATGCATGACAATGTTTCAGCATCAGGCAAGGATGGCTCTGGGAACAAGATAAAGCCCAAAGATTAATAATATTTCAGCAGGAAACCAAAATGGCGACATTTTTTTCTGTGCTCTGGAAGATACAGATGGTAAACAGCGTGCGTTGTTATCTACACAGCGTAGGAATATGTCTTTATAAACGTGCACGGGTATATTTTACCTAGTCTATTAATTTCCCTTTTGATTTATCTTTCAAGTTTCGATCTAAAATTACGGACATTTGGCCTGAAAAGGAAAAAAAGATGGGATTTAAACCCACGTTTCTAGTCCCTGCCATCCCCCTCGGACCGATTCAGCTCGGAGACCCACGCGGGTGCCCGTTTGGGGTCGGTGGCCCTCCCGCAGCCCGGTGTGCACCCCACACACACCCCCTAACACACGCACACACACACGCACACCCCCGCGGGGGGGTAAGGATGGAGGGGGGGGCAGGGAGAGCGGGGCTCCCCTCCCCCACTGCTTCAGGCTGCAGCGGGGAGGGGAGGAGGCTGGGGAGAAGGGAAAGGACCCTAGCATCAAATCAAAAATTAGAAAGCAAAAATAAATAAATAAATAAATAAATAAGAGAAAAGAGAGAAGCTGCTCGGTTTAGGAAAAGGAGAAAAACGGCAAGGGGGGGAAGACGAGTAGGAGGAGAGGTGTCCAGAGGCAGCTGCAACCGGCAGCTTCCCCCCCCCAACCGCGTTTGGGGTTTGCCTGGGGGTCTCAGGAACCCCCGCTGCCCACAGCCGACGGGGCTCGGCCGCCGCCCGGCTCCCCTCCTTCCTTCCCCCCGCAGGGAGTCTGGGCATGAAGCCGTCCCTCCGTGCCCGCGCCCGGCTCTGTCCCGGCCTTCGCGCCCGTGGGCTCGCCCCCGTGCACACGCGCGTGCACACCCACGCGTGCGCGCACCCACGCCCCGTCCCCCGGCTGGGCCGCGGAGGGTCGCGGGGGGGAAGGATGCAGCCGCTGGCGGCTGTGAAACCCCGATGGGGAAAAAAAAAAAAAAAAAAAGAAAGAAAAAAAATTAAAAAAAAAAAAAAGTATAAATCCACCATCCCTCTCTCTATCGCTACAACGCTGAAAAGGCGCTACGGAGCCGTTCGGGTGGGAGAGCCGGTCCTCGTGTGAGCTTCCAGACGAGTTACCGGCTCCCCACGTCATGAAGGGCTCTCCCTGCCCTTCCACTGCAAATAACATGTTCTTAACTCTTTATTATTCAGAATAAAAACTTTATTTTTTTTTTCAGAACGTGAGCAGCAAGGAATGTAAAACTTTCAAAACAAATCTAGCCTTTTCAGCTTTACACGCTTCCGCCTAGCTGGATGTTACAAGCATAAATTATTCAAACTGTGATCTTTTATTTTTTTTCCCAGATTTTATTGCATCGTCATCATCATCTTTATCATCATTTTGAATAAAGGAGTTATAGTTTCCTTTCAAATGATATTTCCTACGCGTGCTGATATGCCATCTAACGTATGGCCAGGTAAATACCTCCTGAATATTCAGGGTACAGATTTTTTATATATATATAAATATGAACAAATGGGGATAAATAAAATTTTAAACACTTAGATTATTCAATGTTTGCAAAAAAAAATATAAATAAATCTGAATGTTCACCAGCATACACACATTGAAAGACTTACACGTATTAATAATTGTCCAGGGAGTCCCTGTCCAAGCGCTTTTGATGTCTTTCTCGCTATTTAAAAGAAGTGCAATAAAAAAAATTGCTTCCCCGTGGGATCAATCATGTACGAACAAATTCACATTTAAGAATTCCTTTTATAGAAAATTTGTTCATATACCCTGTTTTGATAAAAGTGTAGAAGGTAAAGTATAAAGCCTATGTATACTCCCAAAGTGAGACACAAGGCTACAGTTCAAGAAGATAAATATCCACTAGTGAAACTATAGAGCAATTCAAGCAACAAATATTGCTACGTCACATAAACTAGAAAACGCTCTTACCAAAGGAAAAAAAAAAAAAAAAAACTAAAACAAACAAAAGAAAGAAGAAAGAGAGGGGAGGGCACATGGCAGGGAGGAGAGAGAGAGGAAGGGGTGAGTACTTCTAAAAAGTTGGGGGCTTCGTGTTCCACATAGTGACTCCTGTCTCTTACAGATGGGTGAGTTTGGGCGCTTCCTGAATTCTTCCCTGAGAAGGATGGTGAGCGGTAAGGTCTGTGTATGTCGGGTGCGGATCGCAAGGTCCATGGTGGTGATTGTTGCCCATTGGCCCAGCCCCGCTGTAGTCCATGTTGGCAGAGGGAGGATGAGGGAGATGAGTTAGACCAAAGATGGAAGGCCCAGAATTGGTCATGGTCTCCACGTAGTTGCCCCCTACATAGACGGGGCTTCCCTGTATATGTGGATTTCCATAACCGTTGCCTTG
Organism: Oxyura jamaicensis; assembly: GCF_011077185.1. Taxonomy (NCBI): domain Eukaryota; kingdom Metazoa; phylum Chordata; class Aves; order Anseriformes; family Anatidae; genus Oxyura; species Oxyura jamaicensis. The sequence continues at coordinate 35,366,358 of NC_048894.1, forward strand.
AAGAGGATGAGTATCGTATTCAGGTGTCACAGCTGCTGTCCCCGTGTATCTCTTTTGAGGAGGTGGGCAATTATTAAGAGGAGCAGAATATGATGCAGGGATGCCATAGGTGTTTTGATGAGGCTTGTTAAATGGTGGAGGCGACTGGGGCTCGTAGGGGACACTGTTTACTAAAGAATGCATAGAGTTTAGATATCCCCCCGGGGCTGGAGGGACAGGGCTTCTGCTTGGGGACTGTCCTCCTGAAGAGGTCATCATGCCCTTGCCCTTTTGATCCTTTTTGTATTTCATCCTGCGGTTCTGAAACCAGATTTTGATCTGTCTTTCTGTGAGATTGAGCAAATTGGCCATCTCTACCCTTCGTGGCCTGCAAAGGTATCTATTGAAGTGGAACTCCTTTTCCAGTTCTACCAGCTGGGCACTTGTGTAAGCTGTACGGGCTCGCTTAGAGGAGGCTTGCCCTGGAGGGCTTTTATCACCAGCACAACTCTCACCTATGTAAATCACACAAAGAACACAATCAGATGGTGAACAATAACCACAGACAGTGCCCTGCAACACCAGCACCTGCACAGTCCAGCTCTTGGCCATGAGATGCCCACATGTGTGATGAGTACTTGCCCTGGCATGAGCTCAGTCATGCCGAGCTACAAGCCTCAGTAGACTTCCTTCACCTCATTAGCATCGTTATGTGGCTATCCTTGCTCCCTGTAAGAATGACAGCATGCAACATACCTTGAACATTGCATAAAGGAATAAGAAAGGTGCAGGGAAATAAAGCTGAAAGTTTTAGAAACTCAGAAGGTGCATCTATGGCTTTGCTTACATACCAGGCTCAAGCAGCTCTTCAAGAACTGTCTTCCTCACTACTGTGAAGATCTGCAGCCCTCTTTTTCTGAAAACCCTGATGTATACACATCAGCTACAGAAGTTTGCAGGTCAGGTATCCACATATAAAGTTATAACATATAAAACTGACAGTATACTGTTTCTAGGACATCTAGCATAAACATATGGTAGTAATTGGGAAGTATAATGCACAAAAGAACATACGGTGGCTATGCTTGCATAAAGCGTACAGACATATTTAACTGTTATTGCTTTTTAATAAAATAAATACATGATATGGAAGGCTGTAAACAGCAGTGTTACCAGAGCTCTAAAAAGCACACTGGAGAAGACATTCACTAAAGTTTTGGGCTCTATTTCCAAGGCACGTTTAAGAGAAAAAGAGGAAGAGGTTAATATAAACACAACTCCTGGGCATTGGAGCTAGCACTGGTGTTATCGATTTGGGTTTCCTTGAGTAATAAAAGTGTTAATATATACTTCCATCCCTCAAATAATATTTTATGGGCTTAAGTTTATGGCACTCCAGAAGATTTTTGTTTACCAGGCTTGTAACTTTGCCAATCAGCCTGTTAAAATAGGAAGAGGTTCTGACTGAGTGCAGGGCATTGATCCTAACTGCACATGATTATGAGCTATTTTATTTGTGTTACACTTCAGCAGAGATAGGTCACTGTCTTATTAATCTAGCAGCACTGTGCCAACAAAGTACTTGGGACGGGCCTCTGGCTTAAGGCCTGGGCTGCTCCACACTGACATGATTTACTGGAGTGGGGATTATCTACAAAATGTGATAGACGTAGGAGGGCACAAGTACTTGATCCGCAAGGAAACCGGATCACTTCGGATCCATTCTGCAAGTCTGGGAAAGTTTCCCAGGGGGGTGATCACTCACTGAGCTCCCACTGCAAGCAGCAGGAGCTCCTCTCCAAAAGCCCAAGGGGGTCAGCTCAGAGAGGAAAAAAAGCCCCCTCCCTTCCCTCCCTGAAATGAAGGTGGCCAGGGCTGTCCCCCTCCCTGCAGGACAAGTGACTGGCCCAGGGGCAACCAGGGAGAGGGGGAGCATGTTTCATACCTGAACTGGAACTGCTGTTTTTCTGCTTTGTGTTTTGCCGAGACTCTTTCATCCACGGGAATATCTGTTTGGACATGGTGGGCGAGTTAAGAGCCGGACTCTTGGTGGGGTTGGCCGGGGCAGTGTTGCTGCTGGCATTTTGAGATGGCGAGGCAGAGGACGGAGGTGGAGGAGGCTGTGCCTGCTGGGCCGGAGGCGGCTGCGGTGGGGCCTGCGGGTCCGTGAGGCCGGGGGGCTGGAGAGGCTGGCTGGGGAGGGTCCTCATGCAACTCTCACTGATGTCATTGGCCTTGTGGTGGGACACGGAGCTGCCAGGGGACTGGAGGGAGCACGCGGGGCGGTGGTACTCAGTTTCCACAAGTGACGAAGACGGAGGATATTGCTGCTGACTCGCATTATAAGTGAAACCATTTGCTCCTTGGTAGGGGTAGGCACCATAGATTGCAGAGCTGTCGTAGTAGGTCGCTTTTTGCATTTCGTTGTTTCCCAATATTTATTTCGCAAACTGACAGGGTCTTGACACCCTTGGAGAATAACATTGGCACCCCTCTGTCACGTGGCACTCTTCCTCCAATGGCCTCTCCGGGCAGACCTGGGGTGTGGGGAGAGCAGAGCAGGGTGAAGAAATGGTACAAATCCATCTTACTTTCAATAGCTAAGTGACATGAAAGCCATAAAAGAAAAAGTGGTCAGCAATATTTAGCAGCATGACTTGGCCTCAGGCACAGAGCATTTTGATATAAAAGCTGCCTGGATTTACTGGCAGCTACAAATATGTGCTTTGCTGCACCAGGATAGGGGCTTTCTAGGGTTTTTTCCTTTCTTTCATCCTAAGAAACAGAGCGGGGCACCACACGGCAAAGGGGTTGATCATTTATCACCGTGAGGCTGTTTTAATACCAGTCTCTGAGATAAGGGTGATCGAGGAATCACTAATGCAAAGGGGCTGGGCTATGCCTTCATTCCAGCTCCAGGATCAAACCCTCTCCTGCAACCAGCATCGTTTTATTTTTAGCCTTTCTCTCCAGGTTACGGCTCTCCATCCAACTTCAAAGAAATACATGAGAATGTTCCTGTCTACATGTGGCAGGGGGCAGGAGCAGGGTGGAAAGGTTTTCTAGCCAGAAATATTTACACACGCCAATCCCAAGTGACGGATTTTGGCTTGTCTATGAAATGCTCGATAGGAAAATAAACAAAGCCAGCGCCTTCTCCCCTCCGTGCTCACACACCACCTCCAGCCGCCCAGGTCAAGCACCCTGGCAGCAGCAGTTCCTGCCAGGGCGAGCCCCCGCACCCACCCCGCAGCGGCTCCCTCATGGCCCCAGAGCATGACTGGAGCCCCCGACCCTGCCCCCATGGCCCCCACGCCCGCTCCCACCCGCGAGGGGCTCTGGAGCCTCAGCTGGACCTGGCTCCACGCGAAGCCCCTTCAGCAAAGGCCAGCAGGGGCAAGTTAAGGGCTTTGGAGGTTGTTTTATTTTCTGTGATTTTTTTGTTGTTGTTGTTATTTTCAAGACACTAACTTTTCATGGAATCAGCCAGATTCTACCTGTTAAAACATGATGGATTGGGAAAAAAAAAAAAAAAAAAAAAAAAAAAAAAAAAAAAAACAGGAACCTGAAAAACCAGCGTTCATCTCCATGACCACGGCTTGAACTTTCCTTCCAACTTAGCGATAATAGGTTCTGTCTTGGAAACTGCTATGTAATTTGATGTATGAGGGTCACTTGGCTGGGGAGAGGGTGGACACAAACCCAAAGAATGCTTCTCCTGCCCGGGCGAATCCCTTTCTCCTCCCTCTCTTTTCTCCCCAGTCCTTCTGTTCTCTCTGTTATTCTTCAAATTAAATTCTGCTGCTTACCTGCCTGAAAATAACCAGCTAAAGAATTGCCCGCACTAATGAGAGCGGAGACGTGTGCGCAATTTCAGATCTAGGAGCTCTTTCCACATGCACACACATTGTTCTCAGAAATTAAATGTGTTGCTCACCGTCCCCCTATCCCCTTGCTGACCAACAACTCTGTCTTTTCGGGAGTCACATCAGCCCTCATTTCTTTTGCCACTTCCCCTGCACTTAAGCAGCTGGATATTTTCCCCCAAAACATCTAACGACGACAAATGCTTAGGGGCGAAAAGGCTTACACAACACATGCACCAAACGATCTCATTCTAAGCCTTTCAAGTTATACAAGTTCTTAGAAAACAGTATTCCCTTTGTTATAACACAACAAAATTAAGGTAGCACACCTACATCAGGGCGGCTGCCCTATTATTGCACTAAGCAAGCTCTCTGGATGTTATTAAGCTAATAAGCCGATGGAGATCTGAGGCGCGCACACAATTTCCAGCTCCTCGCCTCCCTTTCCTAATGATATCTTCTGGGCCTGCTGTGATTTTTCTCAATTCCTTTGCTTCAGAAAATAATAATAATAATAATAATATAAAAAAAGAACATGAGCACCGCTGCCAGAGGAGAATGAGGAGCCAGCAGTGATTTTTTACAAAAGGCACCGGCCTTGTACGGTCGCAACATCAAATATTTCGCCCTTCCCTGGGTTCTCCAAGTTGGGGCGAGCCCCGCACCGCGCCGGGGGCTGAGCGGCACGGAGAGCTGCGCGGCCCGAGCGCGAACAATGGGCAGCTCCCCTTCGGAGGCAAAATGCTAGTGAATCTTCGGCCCTCTGCCAGGAAAGGAAAGTCCGCACCCGCCTTTGGCTGCGAAAGTTAATCACTTCCTACAAAGTTGTAAAGGAGCGGGGTAACCTGAGGAGCGCATGGCCATTACTCGCGAAAAGAGCACTAGCGGGATTTATAGCGCCAGGGATCACGATAATAACAGCGCCCTAGCGGGAGAGGAGGGGGAGAGAAAGTTTGCCACCCAAACTGGTGCCTGGGATGGGAAGAGCTCTCCTCTCCCCCATCAAAGACAAAAGGCCAGCTCTCGCCAACACAGCTGGGCCCCCAGATTTTCCAGTGCTCGTTTCAGCGGTTCCATCTCCATTTGCGCAATACACCTCTCTGCCCTTCACCAACCTCTCTCCCCGCCAGACAGACCGGAGACAGCATATGAAAGCTGCCTGGGGGAGGCATGTCCCCCCCGTCTCCCCCGCTCCTCAGTTCAGCTCTCCCCTACCCTCTCCTTCCTCCCCCTTGCCCGTCCCTAAAACCACCACATCTTTTCCCTGTAACTCCCAGCCGAGCCCCAAACTCTGACTCCAGGATGGAAAAAAAAAAAAAAAAAAAAAAAAAAAAAAAAAAAACCCCCCCCCCCCCCTTTCAGGAAGAATAAAAACAAAGATGTGAGAGGGGGGGGGGGGGGGGGGGGGGGGGTTGGGGGGAGAGGAGAGAGAGCTGCCTGAACACGAAGTGTAAGGGTATCAGTCACTGCCTGGAAGGAAGCCCCAGCTTGTGAACTCTTCTTGAACCGACATTTAAGTCTACGGTCATAAATCACTGGGACATAAACTCCGCCATTCACGACTGATAGCAGCGTATTTGTGGCCTGCTTACCTTAACTTCTGACGACTGAGGCGGAAGCCAGCATGCTCTCTCTCTCTCTCTTTTTTTTTTTTTTTTTTTTGGAAGCTCGGCGACACAGCCCAGGGAGAGCAAGGACTAGCTGCCCCAGCCAAGTCCCTGCGGCTGCGGGATGGGCACCGGCTCAGCTTCGCCGCACCCGGCCGGGAGGGGCGAGCCCTGCCCCGCAAGGGATGGGGATGGCTGCTCCGGGCACCCGCCTCCCCCGGCCCCCTCCCGCTCCACGCTGCCCACCCTGTCCCAGCCCGTCCCCGGGCTCCCCTTGCGAGGGGCACCGGAGGACGGGGACGTTTCCCAGGGCTGCTCCCCGCGCCAGGCGGAGATGGGAAGGAGAGAGAGGAAAAGAAAAAAAAAGGGGGGGGGGGGGGGAGTGGGAAAAAAAAAAGGACAAATTTAAAAAAAAAAAAAAAATGAGAGAGAAAGAAGGAAGAAAGAAAGGCAGGCGGCCGCCCGGGGAAGCCTGGGGGCTGGGAGAAGGAGCGGAGGAGTGTGGCAGTGAAGGAGTGCGGCCCCCCCCAGCACCCGGGCGTCACCAAAGTCCAGGAAAATTATGCTAATGAAGACAAACGGCGCTCACAAAGGGTCGCTCTCACCAGCCTCCGGGGTTTCTGTGGCGGGGTTGTTTGTTTTGTCCCTCTTACGAGTGGGGTTTGGGGGCGGCCGCGGAATAGCCCCGCCGCCGGGAGCCCCGCAAAGCCCGGGAGGGGAGCGGCCCGGAGAGCCGGGTCCGGGGAGCCAAGCAAAGCCCACCAGGAGCCCCGCTCTGGGCAATGCTTCCAGAGCCACGCTGGAAATCATTAGAGTTACTAATTATTAACTCATGCATGCGTGAGCGCACACACACGCAGATGGACGCCCGGACACCCCCCTCACTCCCCCAAATCTCCCCGTTGCCCGGGACGGGCGCAGAGGCGCTCCCACCCACCCACATGTGCTGCACAGCCGGCCCGGGGTGCCCGCAGCCCCCCGGGAGGGGGGGGGGGGGCGAGGGAGCCTTCCCTCGCCTCCCGCTCCTCGGCAGCTCCGGGAAAGGCATTCGCCTTTCTTTTTCCAGCACCCCAAGCTGCGGGTGGCGGTATCCCCCCTTTTTCCCTACAAGAGAAACCCGGGAGCGAGGGCGCAAGCCGGGCGCTCGCACGGGAACTTCAAGCAAGTGGCAGCCGCTGCCCCCAAGGCATGAGGGGCTGTGGGCTCTGCGCCCTAAGAGGGGGCTCGCAGAGTGCCTAAGTGTAAATTTGACGTTACTTGGTTAATGAAGGCATTAAAACTAAAACTAGTCCGTTAAAAGCACGAGGGAGCCCGGCGTCATCTTAAAGCACAAACAAAGCGAGGGGGAAGAGAGAAATAAAAAGCACTATAAGGCTGGGGTGGCCTCTTACGCATACCAATGGTTTTTGTCATTTATGGCTATGCAAGATTTATGACTTCATGCACCAAAGCTGTAAACAGAGCACTAAAACAGAAAACACTTGCTCCTTATGGCATAAGTGAGAAGGCACCACATGAAAGGGGAAGCGGGCAGCGTAGGAGGAGAGGAAAGGCAAAAATCCCGCGTATGCATTTTGCTTCAAACAACCCCTTGAATGTTGCATCGGAAGAAAAGTCTTTTTAGTCAATAATCAACCCCACACTTTCTTCTGAAACTGCTGAGCCGCCATTCGCCCTGTTTGCCGACCAAAAAGCCAGAGGCACCGCTGAGCCCCGACGGAGCCCTCCGGGATAAAGAGGAGAAATTTGGCCAAGGGGGAACCGAGGACTGCAGAAACCTGCGGACGCCGGGGACCGGGCCGGTTTTGGGAGCGCTGCCGAAAGCTTGTGCCATCTTTTCCTAGGAGTGCACTGAACCGTCGGAGCTGGCTATTCGGGCTGCATGTCTGTATTTAAGAGCGGAGACGGGGAGGGGGAGGGGGCTTTTTAAAACTGGATGGATTTGCAAGGGACTTTAATTGTAAGAACCGAAGTGGTTCCTCGCAATTCTGAAGTATTTCCTCCCTTCTTCTCACTGCCTGCAAAGAGTATTTGCCCCTTAGTCCCTTTTCCCCACGCCCCCTCTCTCCCCAAAGAGGTCATTTTAAACACGAGAAGATGATTTCTTTTTTTATGTGCCTTATGATGGAGGGATAAGTGTCCCAACGCACAGATTCCCGCTGCTTTTATCTGCCTTTCCCTCTCAGAGGCCGAATATTTTCTTTCTGGCACATTCCGCAGGGAGCGATAGGGCTCTGCTCGGGGAGGGACGGGGAGCCTTTGGGGCTGATTCCTGACTCGTGAACGAGCCGCGTTTTCTTCCAAAAAGTCTCGTTTTCGGGACTGTCCGCCTTCGTGGAGTTGTTCTTAGTTTCCAAATAAAATAATGCCCGGAAAGCGCTTTATCCTGGGATGCTCCGAAGAGCGGTCAGCGCTATAATTCAAGGTTGATATGGGGGAGGCTTTTAGGGATGAAAGGGCAAGGCTGCAGAAGAACGGGACAGATTCTGGAAGCGGTGTCTTTGCGAGTCGTTAGGGAGTTAGCAGGGGATAGTAGAAGGAATGGGCTATCGGACAGTGCAAGCAGACGTGGTTAATCGCGATTATTGTTTATGTTCTTTATCAGTAAAGAATCGCAATGGACGCTTTGCTATTTGCTCAGCAGACTGAGGTTATTTACACAAGCCGCCGAAATGCCCCGCTCATACAAATCTCTCCTTGCTTTCTTTCGCTCCAGAGCAGGACTGTATTATTTATGAGTGTTTTAACTGGGTCAATATGCATCCGAACTGGGTCATAAATCAGAGGAAACGCTGCCAAGTAATTGAGCTGCAATTAAAGCTTACACTTTATTTTGGAGGCGCGTTTTGGCCCATTTCAAAACATGGCAAAGGCAACCTCGGCTTTTAGATATGCTAAAAGACCAAAGCAGCTCTCCTTCCCTGGCATAAGAGAGACGCTGTGTCTGATAAAGGACAACGTGCTTCGGGATCGTCTGAAGGGGAAATAGCATTTATTTGGTTCGGTTCTGTCCTGAGAGAGGCTTAAAGAGCAAGAAAGCGAGAAATCAGCGCTAGCATCTCGGCCCTGGGGGGGTCCTCTGCACAATGGCCACGAATAGGTTCAAGGGGAAATGCACTTTTTTCTTTTTGTTTGTTTTCAGTGGATTTTGTTTCTCATCCTTCTCTTTTCTACCTCTCTCCCTCCCTGACCCCTTAGAAAACGAGTAATTGCCAGCACCCGGTAACTGGGGACAAAATGGTACAGCAGAAATTGGCGCTAACCAAACTGGAGAAAAGAAAGCCTTGGCGCTGTGACCTTTCCCAGAGCCGGGACCCACCGGGGAAATGTCATTTTTTGTAACATTTTGCCCTCCTTAGATAACCACGTAATTCTTAAATTCTCTTCATTTTAAGTGCATTCCTTATAATGTAATTACACAGACATATTTATACATACATGCATATACTCAAATATTTACACATACGGATATGTATATATTTATGTAAAAGACAGTACGGATGTGAATCTAGGACTAGTATATGTTATCCTAGAAGATAATTTCCACTGCTATCCCTGTTATTCTCGCTTTCCAGATCCCCGTTCAGAGGGGAAAAAAAAATCAACACCACATTTCCAAGGCTGATTTATTGTTAGTAGCTATGGCTGGCTCTTGGTTCAGCTCCTTCTCACCGAGGAGAAATAAAGAGGAGCCCCTGACTCGTTTGGGAAGGGGAAGCCACAGAGCTGAGCCCTCCGCTCCCGGTAAACAAAGTATCGCTAAAGCATCATAAATAAAATGGCAGCACAATTGCATACTCATCGATTTCCAGAGCGGCAGCGGCCGAACAAACACACATAAAACAACCGACGCACACTCGAGCGCGACCCCAGCCGAGGAGCATCCCCCCCCGCGCCGTCCTCCCCAATCTCCCCAAATACATCCACAAATAAACATACAAACATCAAAATTAAAAATTAAAATTAAATTTAAAAAAAAAAAAAAAAAAAAAAAAAAAAAAAGGAGCCCGGCAAGAAAACAATACGAGAGGCTTTCCCATCTCTAGCCGATCATAAATAACGATAACATGGCAATCGAGGGGCTGGAGCGGAGGCAGCTGGCCATCAACAGCCGTGTGGGATCTCTATGGAGAAAAATAAATAAAGAAGCAAACTCTCCCTGCTCCGCTCTCTGCGAGGGGAGAGTTGAATATTTACCGCAGCAAATTGAAACAAAGGGGGAAGCAGCCTGGCTCCGGGTGCACACACACGCACGCACACACACGCACTCGCTTCAGCCTTTTCTACTGACCTTTGCCTCGAACAGCAATAACTCACCACATAAATGAACAATCAACGGAAATACCTTAAAATAAAATCCATCCTTTCTAACGAAGCATTTCGTCCTCTCGGCTCGACAATAATCTTTCCATAAGGAACGAAAGCTGTCAGCGAAATGGCCAGCTCTTGCGGGGACGGTGATGGGGGCAGGAAAAAAAAAAAAAAATAGAAAGCAGTGCTTGCTCTGAACAGAAACTGGAAAAGCGTAATCGCAGACGGAGCCAGACCGGGTCTCCACTCCAAATGCCACAATAATGCGCTGTATTATGTGCTCACGTGGTCATACGTCAACTTAAATCCTTTTATTTGAAATAGGGAATCATTGAAGGAACAGGGTTTCTTAGAGCGAGCCTTGGCTTTTTAAAGCCTTAGCCCGGTATGTTGAAGAAGAGTTTTAAGGGAGGGAAGAAGAAAAAAAAAAAAAATCAAGAGATGTAGCTCACTAAGGGGGGAGATTGGTTTGAGTCTTTTTCCTCCCACATCAATATTTCTTTATACAAAGCCCATTGGAAAGTAAGAGGAATCCTTCTCGTAACATGGGATTACACTGCACTTTGCTCCTTAGCCTAATTAACCGGCATTTGCTCCCCAGGCCCACCACTCTGCTCCACGTCGCGTGTCCTCTGCAAACCCCCGAAGAAATCCCAAATCTTAATACCATTATTTCCAGCCCCCTTCTACACGGGACGACCACCAGCCTCCCCCCACCCCCAGCCGCCTTTACCCTGCCATTGTACAGGGCTTGCTCAACTCCCACACGCTACATCAGGGCTCCTGTAGAAACTAAAAAGACCTATAATTACCTGACAAAGGCAAAAAAGAGTCTCTTCTTAGAGGCTAGTTGATTTTTGTCCTTGTAATACACTATGATGAATACATCTTCCTTCACTGGCGTGCCTCTGAATTTTGCAAAACCTTTTGGGACCTTGCTGTTAAACCTGCGCTTACGCATTTCCTATACAGCTAGTTTGAGTGATGCACAAAATTATAGGTTTCTAACGATGAAAAAAAAAAAAAAAAAAAAAAAAAAAAAGAAAAAACGAATGGGGTAGGGGGGGCAACAAGGGGGGAAAAAAAAAAAAAAAAAAAAAAAAAGAGCAAAGCAAAGCCCTATTCGGTCCCCGAGCCAGCCTACTAAGCAAGCCACCTTTGCCTGTGTGCGAACACACTACATCTTCCCTGCAAGATTGTTTAACTTTTGCTATTGACACAATAAGCTAAACAAACAAAAGAAACCCTAAACTCACATAACTTTTCTGGTTAGAGTCAAAGAAAATCAGATAGTTCAAGCTTTTAACGTATTTCTGACCGAGATCTGTGAGTCCAGCATTTTGCATACCTTACCCTAAATCTTTCCACCACCCCCCATAAGCTCGAAGAAAACTTTCAGCTAATTGCATATCCCCTCTTAGTGTTTCACCTGCACTTCTTTGAACAGAATGGAAGGTGATTTCTTTTTAAAGATGATTTTTTCAGTTACAGGCATGTCTTCCGTACCTTCACTTGGACTGTAAAAGTGGGCCACCGGAATTTAAACCCAACAGTAACAGTGTATATGAGTGGACAGTGCAGCAAAGTCAGCGTGACATTACAACAGAGGAAGAATTTGCAATTTTTCATATGGATTTGAGATCCTGACAGGAAATACATATATTATCCCTCACTAAGAACTGGAATAAAAATTATATACCTCTGAAAGAGAGAGAGCATTATCCACACACAACATGTCTAAGGCTGCAACTATCATCACGACTTGAACTCCATTGCCCTGGCACTAAACGCGAACCAAGACTGGTATTTACTGGACAAGACAGATTCGTGGCTCTTTTAAAACCAGTGCGTTTAGATCTCATAAAAGAAACACAGAGAAAAGTTCTTCTGCAACAATGAAACCCAAATTAATGGGGAACGGAGCAGATGTTGAAAAAAGCAGAGCAAGACTTTCTTGGGTCTGTTGTAAAAAGTTATCGACTGCTTTGCGTCAAAAGCAGAAAGATGGCTTTAGAAGTTGCAGTCCTGAGCAAATAGAAACTACAAAAGCAATAAATCACAATCATAAGTCAGCTTAAATGCCTTAACGCTAGCTATGGCTATTGGCTTCAACCCTCTGTTTCTATGAACATCTTTATTAGTATTAATGGTCAAGTTAATGCTAAAACTACTGTTTAACAATTAACTTCGTGTATGTAGTGGGGAAACTAATTAATTCTTAAGAAAAGTAACTTCTTGACGTGTGAATACCTTACACAGGGTGTGCTTTGGGAGGGCTGAAGGGGGAGTCTTCCTAACTTTACACTGTCCTGGGTCGCAGCTGAAAATGATTTCATTCCGCTGAATTTGGAAAAAGCTTTCTTTGCTCTAGTACCATGATTATGAGTTTTCAAATACGAATTCAAATGATCTTGTAAGCAGCAGACTCTAGATTTCCCCTTCCAACCCCTATATTGCTTTGTTCCTGTTCCTGGACATTCAACGTTAGGTTTTATTACCTCGATGATTTGGAGACCAGAAACACGGTTTCTAGGAGGAAAAAAAAAAATATGTGGCCTTTATCAGTAGGTCTGCTTCTGATTTTTCTGCACTTTATACACATGGCTTCGAGCTGAGCTGAAATTCCAAGCTCAGTAACAACAAACAGGTCTGGGTTCATAACGTACATTCATTAGGCGAAAGCCTTTGTGCGAGCTCTGGCACTAATAGCCATTCTTAGCACTAATGCTATTTAAAGTTACCTTGAATACAATTAGATTTAGAATTTTTGCCGACTTTCATATTTACGTTTATGCCAGTTGTTAAGAGGTAAGGTGTCACTCCCATGTGGAGAAGATATGGGAATGACCATACGACACAAGCATTTATTTCCTTGCTTCCTCGAAAGACTGGAAATCTGCTGGGATGCAGAACTGTTTACCTACATCTGTGCGTCTGTTAGAGATAAAGTTGCACTTTGATCATTTCGAAGCAGATAAAGAGTAGAGCTATCGACTCTGCCCTCGTGGAAGAAGTTCTGCTGGGAGTCAGCTGAGGCTGGGAGCCCTGGGTCAGTTTAGGAATCCCAAATATCTCTGCACGAAATACCGTGGACGCATGCCACCGGAGGAAGGTTCCTTCATAGCGTGTTCTCCCTTTTAATTTCCTAACGTAAGCGTGAACAGACATTTGCAGCGCCTTTTTGTAGTTAAGATTTAAGCAGCCCATTAAGCCAACACAAAGAGCCCTTGTAGTCCAGTAATTTATGGCCGCTTTTAAAAGGTAGTAAAATATACTAATTGTACATCAGCGTCCAAAAATAAGCAGGTAAATCTAGAAGGAATTTAAGCTAATTCTCTGTAATCCTCCCTCCTCTGAGGCTGGCTCTAGCAAATGCTCGCTATGAGAAGCATCGCGTTCCTCCTGCCAGCGGAGCAACCGCATCCAGATCAACCACCACCCCACGGCCGGGGCGAGGCAGGCCGGGACGGACAAATACCTGAAACTTATCTGCGGTCCATTCTGGTGCGTGCACTCAGACAAAAGGCAGGTTTTTCTAGGGTCGCCACCTGAACTCAACCTTTTGCCGTCGCCAAGCGCGCAGGGCTGGCGTCACCGCTCCTCGAGCAGGAGGCAGCAAGCAGCGCCGAGCCATCCCGCACCGCCATGCCTCCCGCTATCTCCCTCGCCCTTTGATTTGGGAAGGAGCTAAGAAGCGACAAAGGCATTCTCAACCTCTTTGGCTCTTCCAATGACTTTGCATCCTTCCTGTCCCCTTTATAAGGCCGGCTATCACTCAGGTTCCGCACGCTTCTTTGTCTGCCCGGACACGCGCATTCACCAGCCGCGGAAGATGAATAGAGCCAATCCAGAAAAATCCCGGCTGGGTTAAATATTTATCACACCAAAGCCCGGCTCCGGGGGGCTTTCCCCTGTGCACAGGTACGGGACAGCGGCTCCCTCGCCCCCTGACCCCCGTGGCTCTTACCTCGTCCCACGAAGAAGACTGGGGCTGAGGCTCTCCCGGCTGCCGCCGCCCGCCCGGACCGGCTTTCCTGGGTGCCCGGGCTCTCTGCAAACAAGCAACAAACAACGCCTTAACAGGGAGCGCAGGGGGAGGTAGCCGCTCACTCATAGGCGACACCGGGCTCGCCGGGAGAGCCCTGGCCCCGGGCGGGCACGGCCGGAGCGGGCGCGAGTCCGAGGCGAAGCGGGGCGAGGAGGGCTTCTATCTGAGAAATAAAACCGGGAGGCTTTTTTTTTTTTTTTTTTTTTCCCCTTTTTTTTTTTTTTTTTTTTTTTTTTTTTTTTTCCCCTCTTTCCCGTAGACAGCTATGCCTTCTGTCTCCAAGTGTTTGGAAATATTGTCATTCCAAACTCTTGTTACATGAATGTCTGCTTTATTTTCCTCTGGGAAACCTTTGTTTAGGATCATTTAATCAAGAACAGACATTAAACACAACTAGTGGTGTTCATCTTTGTTGAATAAAACGCGGAAAGAGTTCCAGTTCTAATGCGGGGAGTATTGTGGTTGGGCTTTTATTCAAACAGTTAGCCAGGGCCCGATCCTGGCACCACCAGAGCAATAAGAGACTAACAGTTGACTTCACTGAAACAGAATCGGGCCCGAAACTTTCATTAAAAAAAAAAAAAAAAAAAAAAAAAAAAAAAAAAACACTGAAAGCCATTGAAGGGGGGTGGAAAACTGGACGGTCTCTCTTCCCCTAAAACAAACAATATTGTACAATCCAAAAAGACAATAGTCAGATTATTCGGATGCCACTTACTGAATCACGTTTACATATGAATTTGTCAGATATAATAACGTACCCCCTGTATTCATTCTCGCTAATAAAAGTCATCTAACGCATCTTAAAATTGTCAGTAAATGTAAATGCTAATAATTAAATAACACAGTTCTTGTGGAAGGATGTCATCTGAGTCTTGGAAATATTAAGTCTGTCTTGGGAGAACTTTTCGAGCAGATACTTTGCTTTGGCAATTTAGTAGTTCCATAATTACTCTAATAATTTTAAATTTGGTGTTGAACTCCAGTCTACATAAAATCATGAAATAATAGCCTACTAAGCTGTTTATTGCCGTCTCATAAATTTCAGAGCGCTGACTGCTAAAATCTACTGGCAAACACAAAAGAAAATGGAAAGTTCAATCTGCGATCTCTGAGCCCGGGCGCTGCTGCCTGGGGTTATCCTTAGCTCTACCTTGCTCTCCGCTCAGCTCCGGAGCAGAGGGAAACCCCCTGGCATTTTAGGCTCCAGTTCATACCTTACCCATTTTGATCCCTAATCAATAGTCATGTTACAAGCGGCAATAAACATTGATCAAGCACGCCGTGACTGGATTGCCCCACTCGTGTTAAATATGGAGTGTGTATCTGAAAACAGTGCCAGAGACTTTCTGTTATTTATTCTGGAGCTATTAAGTCACACCACCATATTTTACACTGCCACAGTCCTTTAAACTATGCTTCTTCTTGAAAGAGTTGCTAAGTAGCAATAAAGCACTTTACAAAGGCTATGACATTTTTTTTTTTTTAATTTGTTGTTATCCCAAACTCTAATATTCATTGCGGCACTTTAAGTTCGTACATAAATCGTTCAGACTAATGAGTCATAGAGAAATTCGCCCATGACTTTTCCTTTACAATGCTCACTGCCTTTCCATTGCTTTTTTGGCCCTGCATTAGGAGCCGGTGATTTATTAACGCCAGGAAAATTGAACAAAGCAGGTCCTCCTGCACTGTGGCACCCAGCCTTCCACAGTGTGAATTAGAACATTATCATATGTGTTTGCCTCGGTAACGCTTAATCACCAAAAGCCGTAATGTGACCACAAGGCAGCTAAAACAAAGATTTAACATTTCTAAATATTAAACTGGTTAAGCAAATGCTCAGCAGACAAAGCAAGCACAAACAATTAAAGTCATCAAGCTAGAAATACACACTACCTACTTACCAACACAGACCCTATTGCTTGCTTAAGAAGTTTAGAATCTTTCAAGATAAATCAGGTGGGATTTTTTTTAAAGGGAAAAAAAAGAAAGAAAAAAAGAAAAACAAACTCCAGTAATAAGGAGTTGAGTTTCACTTGTGAGAGAATCACTCCTAGTGAGGACTGACGGCCACAGATCCATTCCTGACTATCTGCATTAATTATTTAATGAGTCACGTGACCCTAAAGATTAAAATTTCAATATCTCCCCCAGAACAGACGCAACACCTTTATCTGCGAGCGCAGGGATCCTCGTACTTGGGTCCCCTAATCTCTGCAGGCTTTGACAGCTCCTCAGTTTCTAGGGAGAGCGCTCGGACATGAATAATACGGGTTTGTCTTGCTCCGAAGCGAGATGAGGCAGCCTTGCAAATCGCCCCCCCCCCCAAACACACGCACACACATCAGTGAGTTGAAGCCACAGCCTCATTGTATGCGGCGTGCTGTACTAATGCGGGGGGGGGCTCAGGATGCTGCTGCCAGGGGGAGCATCAGGGGCGGTATCCCCCCCCCCGCCTCCCCCCCCCCCCCCTCCCCCCCCGGGCGGCCCCCCAAGGCACGGGTCAATCCTGCTTTCGTGCTGCCCCGGGCGGAGCCAGGAAGGCTGCCGGGGCCGGAGGGGGGGGGAAGACGGCCGCCGAGCTCCCCCTGCCCACGTGGGGAGTCCCGGCCCTTGGCCCCGCCGGGACTCGCGTGGGCTGGGCTTGCCCGAGGGGACAGCCCCGGGCCACCCCCGCGGGGGTCCCAACCTCTCCTAGCGAGGCTTCGATGGGTCCAAGGGGCCGGGACCGCCGGGATCGGGCCCCAGAACGGGGCCAGGGGACTGGGGGAGACCCCGGGAGGGGAAGAGGGGGGGTGTTATTCACGGCGAGGCTGCCAAGATCTCTGCCTGTGTGAGGGCTCCCCCCATCTCTTCCCCGTTATAAACACTGAGGAGCAAGTCCGTGGGACGGCCAGCACCCTGAAAAATAAATAATATATATATATAAAATCATAGGATTGGGTAACCCTCCGATGCAGTATGGGTCTAGTTATTAAATACCACAAAGAGCTTGTCACAGCTGAGTTCCCTGTGTAATAAAACACCAGGTATAGCAAGAGATTGCGGGAGAAATGGGGAGGGAGACCTTGGAAAACTCCCATTTTTCTTGCTGGGTGGAGGGGAGGTGGGGAGCGGGGTTAACGGCGTGGCGTTCCCTGCGGCCATTAAATTGACTCCGAGGTGATTTTGTCTTTCTTTGAGATATTGACAAACTTCCACTTCCAGCGTTTTGGGCCGCGCTCGCCTTTGTGGCCAGAGCAGATAAATACGTGTGTGAGAGTCATCGGGAGAGCGAGGGAGAGAAAGAGACATTTAGGTCCAAGTGCCGGATTAAAAAGAATACTGTCTTTAAAGGTCAAGGGTTTGAAGGGTCAGTCTGCTTCTCTAAAAAAAACAATTAATGGGATAGAAAATTTGTCCTCTCGGTGAACTCCTGGTTGCCCTAGCAAAGGGAGCACAATGCGAGAATTTAAGCCGGACGATGTAATTTTCGAAGTTATTGTAAGACGGGCGGTGTGGAAGCGGGAGCAGAGGGCTCCCAGCCCGGGAGCACCGCGCCGCTCCCAGCGGAGGCGGAGGGGGAAGGGGGGAAAAAGGAAAATTTACCTTAAACGACGAAAATCTGCCATGGGGTATTTTGCAGTCCGCTGTTCAATCTCCACCAAGAGCGTGTACATTTTTTTAGCAGACAGCCAAGATGTTGTGTCTTTACACATGACCACTTTTTTTTTCTTTTTTTTTTCTTTCCTTTTTTTTTTTTTTTCCAGGAAAATCCTTTGCGTCTTCACAGACTTTTCCAAGAGAATGCCTTTCAGAACCGCTGTTGAATTACAAAGAAGTATTTATTGTAGGAGGTGATTAATGATTCTCGCTAAAATTGCTATTTTCAGCGTGATTTCATTTCTCTTTTCAATGGGAGCAAACAGGTTTATACGCATAGGCTGCACACCAAAGAAATCCTGCATTGCCAGTTAATACGTTTCAGCTGGAATTTTGCTCTCTTGTGCTATTGTGGGCTCTAAGTATATGGAGGGACTCTCGAGTAAGGCACAATACACGCCTGCAGATAGTAGCTGCCTCACTTACATATTCTCCCCCTTTATAAGGAGGCAGCTGGCAATTTAGGGTTTAGCAAACAGCAATACATGAGTGCAAGCGCGCTTTTCAGGCCTGCTTACTGGTCGGGTTCGGAGACAGCAGTGTTTGCTCAGCGTATTTACAACCGCCATATCTCTGATGCTGAACATACTCTGCCAATGACACGTTAAATTTTTCACCCGGGCGCTACGTGCTCCTCGGACAGGCAGGGATGCTCAGCATAACCGGGGCCTAGTGCAAGGCACCCGAGGGGTGGCGAGGCACCCACTCCTCCGGCCTCTGCCACGTGAAGTGTCCAAAAATCCCTCTCGGATGTGTTTGGCCAAGAGACTAGGTCTTGGCCTTCAGTGGTGCTTCCCTGGAAGATTTACTAGCGCTGGAGCTCCTTTCCATGTTTTTTCCTCCCCAGCCCGGTGCTGGTCTCGGAAAGAACTGTGAAAGCCTGCGGAGGCAGCGAGGGGAGGCTCTGAGCTGCAACCTCTTGGCCCCCGGTTCGCCTCCATCGTTTGGAGGATCTCGGTCAGATAAACCGTTTGAGTTGTGCCCAGCTTCGTGTCACTGCTAAGGCTTTCTCTAAACATTTCGAAATTGTCATTAAAAAAACAAAAAAAAGGGGGGGGGGGGGAGAGGAGGAACAGAACAGAAAAGACAGCTAGAGAAACTTCAGGTTACCGCCCATGTATTTCCCTTCGAAGTGCTAGCCAATTGAGAAATCACAATCGGACGAAAATGAACGAATAAATCACGACTGGCTAGAGATTTAAAGTGTTATCATGGGGAGCATGTGTGACTTCTCCTCCAGCAAAATCCGCCAGGGGAGCTTATTGGCTCCCAGTAGAAGCTCAGTTTCTCTGTGCTGCGGTCGAAAACAGTCTCAAGCCCAGCGATGGAGAGCCGGACTAATTCTGCCACGAGGCTGCTAAAGAGAAGACCACTCACCTATACAATACAGCAAGACCTTTCCTCGTTCTACTGTGCTTTTTTTTTTTTTTTTTTTTTTTTTTTTTTTTTTTT
>NC_048894.1:35385365-35400365 GCF_011077185.1 Oxyura jamaicensis
TTTTTTTTTTTTTTTTTTTTTTTTTTTTTTCTTTTCCAGGCAGGCACTTAGGATTCAGGACGCTTTGCACTGTATTTAAAGCAACCACTACCTTATTGACAAGATTAATTCAAGTTAAAACAGTGCGTTAAACCGTTGTTTTCCGTTCCTCGTGCCAACAGCAGCGAAGTACAAGGTGTAGGAAGCAGCACTGAGGGGACTTGTGTGTTTCAAGCGTTTAATTCTTTTGTACAGAATAATCTTTATTACCAGCATTTGGCACTGTTTACATTACACCAAAAATCCACAAAATTGTACATGGACCCAAACGATTGAGACGGTGCCAAATATGAAGACAGCAACAGCCTTTATAGCATTTTTTTTTAAATAAATGCAACAGGGAATGTGGAGAAAAACTAATATATCACAGCTACAGCGGGGGCTACACTTAAAACCAGTTAAGTTACCTTTGATACATAAAACACTTCCCTTGAGACAGCGTGAGGGGACAGTTTTCGCGAGTTTTTAACCTCCGTGAACGTGTTCGCTCGCTTTCCTGTGTTGGCGTGTGTGCATACGTGTATGTGCACCCTCACACAGATGCACACGGGAATCCACGACCACGCCACGAAAGACCGCTATTCAAGTCAATGTCTTAAACAAGTGTCTCACGAGGTCTTGGCTTTGTTTTAACCGTCTTTTTATTTTTAAAGTGTTCTCTACAAAAAAAAAAAAAAAAAAAAAAAAAAAAAAGAGTCCGTCTTAGGTACAGAGAATCCGTCCGTGACAGCATCCAGCACTCTCTTACACCGAGGGCATGAGAGTGTTTCCATAAATAGAAAAAAAATGATGGGCATGGAACCATTATCTATATACAATGTAGACAATCGTCCGGGTTTTGGTTTAAACATGTGCCCGTTCTTGGGCACGTCTCGTCTTCCTTTTCTGCTCCTGTTTTGTTTTACACAGTTGTTTGGTCCAAACGGCCAGCCACCAGCACGGGCAGCTGGAAAACCCCAATAGATAGGTAAATATATATATATTTAAAAATAATAATAATAATAATAACCGTATTTATAGCGCGGCTGCGTTGGGTGTAGACCCATCGAGCGGATGGGGGTGGCCCTGTGTCTGTGCTTTGGACTGCTGGCTCAGTGTGGACTGGTTTGAGGAGCGCATCTTTGTGTTAGGCAGTTTATGGTCTTTCTTCCACTTCATGCGCCGGTTCTGGAACCAGATCTTGACCTGGCGCTCGGAGAGGCAGAGGGTGTGCGCGATCTCGATGCGTCTCCTCCTGGTCAGGTAGCGGTTGAAGTGGAACTCCTTCTCCAGCTCCAGGACCTGCTGTCTGGTGTAGGCAGTGCGAGACCTCTTGGGCTCCCCTCCGTTGTAATTGGGATTGACTGAACGTGCACACACGGACACACACGCGGAGGGGAAAGAAAAGGAGGGGGGGGGGGCGATGGAACATAATCATTATATAATAACTTGACACCAGGTTCAAATAAGATACATAACGGCAAGAAAAATTGTTTCGCAGCCTATCGACAGTGGGGACAATCGAGGAGCAATAAAAAATGGTGATGGGCATTTGGGTTAGAAGAAAAGCTTCAAAGACACATGGCCCAGAGCCACTGCAGGGCAATTAAATTTATGGGGGCTATAATTACTGCCCTAACAGTTTGGCGTCTCGTAAATCTTTTGATAAAGGACCCCGGATACAAAAGGTTTCTCACTTTTTTTTATTATTATTATTAGGAAACGCGGAGGGAGAAGGAGGGAAGGAAAAAAAAAAAAAAGCCACACACGCAACAACCCGTCCCGGCCCCGGCAGCACCCTCCCCCCCTTCCCTCCTCTGCAGGCTCATCCCAGCCTCCCCCTTGCCCAGGGCAACTCACCCGTGCTCACATGGATCTTCTTCATCCAGGGGTACACCACCGGCTCCTTCCCCTTCAGCCCGGCCAGGCTCTTGTCGGGCAGCAGCGGGCACCCGGCCCCGGTGCCGGCCCCAGCGGCGGGGGCCGCTTCGCAGCGGCGCTGCAGGGCATGGCCGGGGATCAGGGGCTGGGCCGGCCCGGGGTGGCCCTTGGCGGGCGGCGGTGGCGGCGGCGAAGCGCCCGGGGGCGGCTGCTCGGGGCCCGGGGCGGCGCTGCCGGCGCTGCTGTAGCTGTAGGGCGCCTGGGGGTAGGAGGGTGCCTGCGCCGGGTACAGCGCCTCGGGAGGCGGCCCCGGCGGCCCGGGCGGCGCCGCGGGAGCCTGGTAGCCGGGCTCCCTGCGCGGTCGGGGGAAGTACTCGGGCAGCGGCGGGCCCGGGTGCGCGGCGGCGTGCAGGTGCGGCGGCGGCGGCGGCGGCGGCGGCGGCGGGGCGTGCGGGTGCGGGTGCGGGTGCGGGTGGTAGCTGGCGGAGGAGCTGCTGGCGCTGCCGCCGTGCTGCGTGTACTCCTCGCAGGGAGGGAATTTGGGCTCGATGTAGTTGGAGTTTATCAAAAACGAACTCATGGTCATTAATTTGTGAAGTGCAAAAATACTAATTTTTCTCGCGTTGTCGTTTTTCTGGGCTCGACGAGGCCCCTCCCCTTCCCCCCCACCCCCCCTTCCCTCCCTCCCTCTCCCCCTCCCGCCGCTGTCAAGTGCTCGCCGCTGCCAAAGTTTGGGCCTCCAGCTTTCCCCCCACCCCACCCCCCCCCCTTCCCCGCCGCACTCCCCTCCCTTCCTCTCTTCCCACCCCTGGAGCGCGTACAACACACACACAACACACGCACACACACACACACACCGACACACCATCACCACCTGACCGCCAGCGCCAATTACCGCGCGGGGCCGCGGACCCCGGATCAGGAAATGGAAGGAGGGCGAGCGGCCGCAGGGCTCGGGGCAGCTCCGCACCCGCGGGCCCTCCGCGGAGGCCGCTCCCGGCGCCGCCGCGCCTCCTCCCGGTGCGGCCCCGACGGGGGGCTTCCCCGTGCCCCGCGCCCGCTCCTCACCCCATCCCATCGCATCCCATCCCCGCTGCCCCGGGCCGTCGCCGTGTCAAGCGAGATAAAACTAATCCAGACCTGACAGTTTTTTTTTTTTTTTTTTTTTTTTTTTTTTTTTCCACCGTAACAGTTTGGGTTTGATTTTTTTTCCTTATTTAGCGGAGCGCAGCCCGGCTGCGTGATCCGGAGGGAGGCAGGCGTTACACGAGGCGTTGCACGATCGGTTTAAGTGAGCCCATCTCCAAATAGCTTCGAGTCGGAGCTACCGGGCTGCGGCCACCTCCTCTGCTACCCCCCGCCCCCGACTGCGGAGGGCCGGCAGCCCCCGGCCCCCTGCGCCCCTGCAGCCGCGGTCGCTGGAGGACGAGACGCAAAAGTTAGCGTGGACGGCGAGGGAAGGCCGAAGAAAGCCCCTAAGTGTCTTGTGGGGAAGGGGGGGATACAGCGAGGCTGGGAATAACGGGGAGGAGAAGAGGAAGGGGGAAAGGGAGGCGGACACGGAGGTCCCGAACACTTCCTACCGGCGGCTCGCTGCTCCCTTCCCGCAGAGCAGCGTTTGACAAACTACGAATTTAAGCCCGCCGCTTTGGTATGCGTGTTGCTGGGTTTATTTCTGGATTTCTAATTCCACGAGAAATCGCCTGCGCCTTCGCAGAATTAACTCAGAAATCCTGGCGTAGGAGGGAGAGGGCACACGGGCACTTCTGCTGTGCTAAAACTGAGGCTGTTAACGATATTTTCAGCTCAGAGGGAAAAGAGGCAACAGCCCTGACCTTAGGTAATTGAAATTTGATGGTGAAACTAATTACACTCTTATTCTAAGGGGAAAGAATACTTATTGAACGCTGTCTACTCTTGTAGATTGGGAGTTAGAAGAGAACTTTTCGTTTTTTTTTCACCTTTTCACGAAAACATAAAACCACGTAGAAATATTTACCGCACCCCTCGCGAATATAATTGCTGAGTGGGTAATCTCATCCTCTGGTATGGGAAAATACATCTAATATATCAAGCGTAAATACGATACGTTTTAGATCTTGCTTTCCTAAAGATATTACATTAACAGTTAGCCTGGTTTAAATTCAGATTATTGCCTTTTGCAGTTTTATAGATAATGGATACATGCAATAAAATTCTATTTGAAGATATATTCTATCTAACTAGACACACCGCATATCGATTTATATTTTCTACACACGCACACACACATAGTGCAGGCGGCTTGTAATATGTTAGAACATTTCCAGCACTTGGGTATACTGAGGTACTTATCTAAACAATCACTCATTTCCTGCTCATATCGAATGTCTAATTTGTAAAGAGAGTTAAAACACATTTACTTACTCATTTCCAACAGCACATCTATGGAACTCTTTAACTGGTGTAATAGATAAGTTTCTCTATTTACTCTGCATGGAGAGGAAATGCGGTTACACACACGCACCCACAGAGAGCCGCAACTGTGCAGCAGCACACATTTGACGGGAAAGGCGACATTGTTTTATTAATAAACAAGCAAACAAACAAGCAAGCAAAAGCAACACGGCGACTCTTACTGTACAAGACTAAAGCTCCCATCTACGTTACTGTAAAAAATGAAAGATTGTCAGAGACCCCCGCGAGCAGAGAGCAGTTTCCCGGCGTCCAGGAGATGCATGCACGCATACAGACACACACGTACAAATACCTGCTGGCCAGCACCAGATGAATTACACTGGATTATCGTACCCATTATCCTCGGCATAAGGGACAAGTCCTGAGACACTATGGCTAGAACACTACAGCAGAAACTGTGCTCCCGAGCCACGGTAGAACACAACGAAAACTGGTGTCCTGATTTGTAGGCTGAGCGCTCTATTCGGAGAGCTGACCGCGTTCTGCTTCCTATTATTTACCGTGATTAGATCTCAAAGTATACTTGTTAACTGCACCTCTTTCTACTGTGTATCCCTGGCGCTCGGTTAAACGGAGAAGGATGCGATTTTGCGTACGACTGTAAATCTGCAAGGTGACCTGAGCTGCGCGGCTGCAGTCTGTTTTTTCGTGTGGTTCTATTAGTCTGCGAAGATGTGCTGAGGCAGGACCTCCAAAAGGCCTGTTCCATGTCTTTGTGGTTTTGTTATCATAAACAAGAACCCAGCCAAGACCACCAAGTGTTATCTTGCACACGGCCATTTCGACATTTTACTGCAAGATTTATGGCTGTAATAAACAATCTCAGAAACCCTTTTTTTTCCCCCGGTACTTCCCTTTAACAAACTTGTAGCATCATCCTAACCTCTCAAGGAAAGAAAAGGAGAGGAAAAATAGGCCAGGTCCCTTATTTTTGCAGGAGGACTGAAGGCTCGGTTTCGCTGGTGAAGGAGACTTTAATCAGTTAATAGAGGAGCCAGAGTTTCCTGGCCGAGGCTGGCCGAGAAAGAGATGGGGACTGCACTGGAATGAAGTTGAGAGGGAGAGAGTTAATTGCCATGCACCAAGAAGAGCCAACCTCATGCATACCCAAAAAGGGGAAGAGGGGGATCCCCCTTTTTTTCTCGGGAAACGTGCGAGCACCCCTGCTCCCCTCCACGTGCGCGGCTAAACCGTAATGACCACGAAAGAGAAAATAATATCAAGAATAGCAATAACAGCAGCAATAATAGTTATAATAATAATAATAATAATAATAATAATAATAATAATTCAAGTCAACCTTTCGCCGTGCCCGGGCACCCTCCACAGAGAGTGGTAGGAGAAGGAAGAATCACACTAGCAGCCTGGTTTGAATTTGATTTGAACCATTTTGAATATATTTAGCCCCAGCTTTCCCCCTCTTGAATGCGAGGCTGTCCCAAGTTTCAAAGTGACCGAAAAGTGACACCGTGTGCATTTTGTTTCTTATTAATCTTACACATTGACAGTCTTTGTTAAATAACAAGGCGTGCCCTTCACCAGGCGACATTTTCATATTTGTTAGACGCGGTGACCTGAAGTTCACCTCGGCCTTGGACTTAGTTTTTCTAAAAGGTCTATAACAGTGTCTTCTAGATAGCGGGGTGCTTTGCCCAGGTCACTACTTCTAAGGGAAAATTAAGAAAAAATCGCGGGAAAATGTAAACGTTATGGAATGTATCGACTGTATTCCCTCCTTTGTTCCTAGGAATCATAAAGCCCCGAGGCAGCTACTGCCTTCCGCGGTTGCAAGCACTCGCTCTGTATGGTCGCTACTGGGGCAATGCTCACATTTTTGCCCAAGTTCAGACTTTTGTGAAAGAGGGAACTTCACTGGCTCTCTTCTTAACAACTGGTTGTTTGGCGGGATTTTCTCGCTCTGTCCTGGCATGGTTAAATAAACACACAGAAAATGTGATTTGTGCCCGGATTTGAAATGAATGGTCTTTTGACCATATCTTCCACACCAGAGAGCAGTGTGCTGAATGCGGAGAGTGAAAGGGGAGAAATAGTTTGTCTCAATTTATTAACTGTTCCTTTTTTTTTTTTTTTTTTTTTTTTTTTTTTTTTAAGGAATAATCTAGACACCGATTCAGAAGATTCAATATTTGCTGAAGTTGAAGTTTCAACTTCCTTGAAAATATTCTCATTGATATTTTTATTCTACACTGGATTGAAAAATATGGAATTCGAGAGGCTAATTGTTTTGGTAAGGAAGCAAATGAATTTCAGTCACCTTCTCTTGAGTAACCCAGTTATAGCAACAGCTTTCTTTCTGGGTGTATCAAAGACGCATTGTTGTTCTTGGAAACAATCCGCCTGCTATTCTTTAACAAAATAGATATTTGGCTATGGCTTTTAGCTTGTTATCAGGCTTCTCTCTTACACCAAATAAATACTCTAGATGTGAAAGGTTAAACGATATCTCCGGTGAGGGAAGGCTCCCCAAACGCGCAATGCCAGGGCTCGCTGCAAGTTAGCAGCAGCAGGGACATGCGAGCAACATCTACACGCCGAACAAATACTTGCATGCACACCTTTTCTGCGCTTCGGCAGGTACTTCGGGCAAAATCTCCAGTAACAGCTTTGGCTAATCTGAAATCTAACACCTCGCAAATTTGTTCCCAAGAAATATCGCTCGGCTGCCACGATCCAGCTGGGTCTGTAGCAAATAATTCACGCGTACCCAACGCATCGAGGACGGTGTAGCCTCCTGCGTTTGGGGTCGAAAGGCAGCTATGCGTGGATGGTGGTGAGGTGCGCTTTCTCTGCCTTCCCCATGGCACTGTCCCCTCCTCCACACCTTTCACAGCTGCTTATCAATATTTTGGAATCTCCTTTCCCCCTTCCATCCTCATCATTGCAACCTGAATCCGGCGGCGCCTTGTAGTGCCCTCCCCAAAATAATGCAGTTCCCTGTGCAATATTGGACACTTCTCCCTCCAGACCCGCCTAGCCGAGGAGCTAAAGGTTCAACACCGAGGCAGCACTGGAACAAAAAATTCCCAGCAATGTGGAAATAACTCTCTGCGCAAAGAAACTCCTCTAAACTTTTTTTTTTTCTTTTTTCTTTTGGCGAGTGAGGGGAGGGAAAACATCCCTTCCATCCCTTCCTGCTCCCCATTTCACTGGCAACTGCTGCCTCGGGTAATTCCAGAAGGCTCTGCGGTCCATCCAAATCACGGAGCCGCGCTGGACGCCAGCTTCTCCGCAACATTTTCCGTCGGTAGCACAACATGGCCCCATCGCTCCGCGGTTTAAGCGAGCTCCCTCGGACTAAACATATAACCCGCCCGTATTATCTGCAGCATGTCCTGTTTAAGCACAGTTTAGTGGTCGCTACAGAAACGAGAGCAAAAACAAAGACGCGGCTAGGATCGATACACACGTTAATAGCTTTGCTCCTATCTTATCTTCCTGCCATTTTGCAAAGTGAGAAGGCTTAACATTAAACCTCTTAAAGCGGGTTATTATATAATAAACAAGGGTGAAACATTTTGCTACCTGACTCTCGGAGGAGGCAGCACCAGCGGCTGGCGTGGGGGTAACATGCGTGTTTACCTGCCGCGCCTGAACCCAAGATATTCAGACACAAATGTGGCCGATAATTCAAGATGAAATACAACGTGTATTACTCTTGAAAAGAGGAATTTTCTATCCTTTCCTCGGTAATTGAGGTCATTCAGCCAGTAGGGTTCACCTGGAGTCCATACTGTGATACACACGTAACTCAAAGCTATTTTATCTTTTGTGCTGATAGTCAAGATCTCGGCTATAACATTGACATCAAACTCTGTCTGGGCGAATGACTAAGAGTGGTGCAAAACGTAAACTTTTGACCCTCAACTTTTTGACCTGCAGTTGTAACGCCCTTAACCACAAAGATATACAAAAGCTATGCAGCTTCTTTTAGGAGTAAGAGACTCGCACTGTTTGTTTCAATAGTTCTGCCGTTTCCCCCCGCTTTCTAAGGGCTTTTTTTTTTTTTCTTTCTTTTCTTTTTTCCTTCTTCTTGCTGATGAGAAATCGGATACTTTTGCATTTTATATTATTGCTTTTTTTTTTTTTTCATTTCTTTCTTTAATCTGGCAGCTTTGTAAAGTGCTGTTAAATCAGTTTGCACACCCTTTCGGCAGCGTTGGAGGAAAGCCTGTTACTCAAAGGCGCTATATGGTTACAATTGCAGGTGAAATGCTGGGTAAGTTCTGGGCGTGAGGTTGGAAGGATGTAGAGACTGGCGTTGGGGGAAAAACTGCAGTTCTCTGCTGCTAGGGTCTTAGTCATTTCTCCTTGATTTAAACATAAAGAAACAACTCTAATTGTTTGCGAAGCCTTGTCTAGGCAAACGAGTTGACTGTGAACTTGGTCTAAAGCGAGCTCTGCTGGTGATTCCTAGGGTGTGCAGATTTATCTTTTCTGCATTTACTTAACCTGGCAGTGAACTGCACGGGCTGCCATTTGTTATCCAGAGACAGACTTCACCTCAAGCAAGGACTGTTCCACAAAATTGCAATAATTACCCAATAACCTTCATAGCAAATATTATTATTGAAAAGACATTTTTGGGGGGTTATAGGAAAGATTCCTTATGCGTGCTATAAGGCGAAATCCTTGCAAATTTTACAAGCTCTCCGTGTCAGATTTGATATTGTTTGTGCGTGTAGCTACACGAACATGTGACTGTGATGGTCCATGAGTATGTGCCTTCCAGAGAGACGTTAGTGGGGATGCTTTCATTTAAAAGGAATAATATTTTCGAAGATGATCAGGCGGCTGTGAGAGCTGTATTATTTTGCGCTCTGTGTAGCAACTCCAGCAACAAATTGGGGATATTTTAAGGGCAGGCAAGAGAAAGAGCTAAGAAAGCAAGGCGATGCCTTAACTTGTTCAGGAGATTTACTTATGTCTGCCTTTAATGCGTTAAATCTGTATTTGCGGGGAGGGAAAAGGCATTGCTCCAGTATCCAGGGTTTGAAATCGAAACCTCCTGATCCGCCCCTCCTGATCTGTTCCATTCAATTTCCCATGGAGCAGATTGCAAACCCTTCTATTGTCACCCTTCCACAGATACACACTTATTAAACGTAAGGAAATGGCAGAATAATAATTTCCCCGTAATGTTCTGCAATTAGGGCGTTTGCGCGGCTTAGAAAACGCTGCAGAACTGTAATTTACGGATGACTTTCAAGCGAATTGTTCTACTTCTGGTTTAGAGAAAGTTACGACTTACAAAGTCACTAGTTACACACATTAAGAGAGTTGCCTAATCTTTAATTGGCCTAACGCTTAGACATGACACACTACACTCAAGTATTTCTTTCAGAGGATTAAGTAAACTATATTTCAATGCGCTCAACGCCACTTGCCATGCCTAAAGTAAAACAAACTCGCACGCATTAATCCCCAAAACACAGCAGAAAAATAATGTGCGCAGATAAGACCTCTCTCTGGATTCCAGGCGATTATTCTCCATGACATTTTTCACTCAGAAAACAATTAGGACCTGGGAATATTTTTGTAGACTTCGGCAGTCTGGAGTTGTTTGAATTTAAAATTTAAAAAGTGGATTATAAAATCTTAATGAGCTTCTGGTTTTGAGTGACTTCGACTGCCCTGGTTAGAACGAGGCAGGGCCAAAAATATTGAGAAGTTGTCATTTCTA
Source organism: Oxyura jamaicensis (assembly GCF_011077185.1). NCBI lineage: Eukaryota > Metazoa > Chordata > Aves > Anseriformes > Anatidae > Oxyura > Oxyura jamaicensis. Next base: position 35,395,423 of record NC_048894.1, read on the forward strand.
GCTAACTTTCTCTTGTTGTTAAGTGTGTTTCTTGCAGTACGTGCGGATTTATACGCTTATGGGTTTCGTGATATTTTTTCTTTCACCATAGTTCTTGAATTTCTGTTCCCAGCATTACGAGAATGTACTCTAGAAAGCACATCCAAAAATGTGAAAGTAATAGGAGCAAATCTTTTCGCTTTAGACCATTACAACGCGGGATGATATCCAGGTTCCAAAAATATTAGTTGAAAGGGTGTGGGGGTGTGTTTGTGTATTCACCAGATAATTCAAATAACGCAATGTTGTCGATTATTGAGTAATCGTGAATGGTTCGCGCCTAGTATCGTCTCTGTAACAAGAAAATGATTTTCCTTTGGAAAAGGGCACGTATATGAATGAAGCCCAAACTTTTAAAGTCCTTTTATGCCTTTGCCTCGAACTATCAATTTTTTATGGCACATAATATAATATAATACACGCCTATCATAAAAAAAAAAACTTTCTGGTATTCTTATTGACGAAACTGTGACAGCTAGTGTACTATAAAATCCCCAGCTGTTTGTTACGGAAATAATTTTCAAATCTGTATTTGGATATGCGCTTTTAAAGCCTTTCCCATTTTTTGAATATAAAACATATGCATATGTGTTTGTTTAGTGCTCACAGAAAGATCCACAGACACAAAGGCTTCGGACTTCATTTATCTTACACAGGAGGTTGACTCCAAATATTAAATATTTGTAAAACTTTGAAATCTTTGAGCTGAGCCAACCTTATATACTACCGTTTCTTTAACATGAAAGGGAGACAGATTTAAGAAAGGGATCAGTCGGCAATGTCGGTCGTGGACCCTGTGAAGACCTTGCAGAGGTACACGCCAACCTTACCCTCCTGTACCCCTCTGCCTTCCCCCCTTTTTGCTCTCAGTGCCACATATCGTCCAAACTGCAGCTTTCAGGCGGGGTAGCGCTGGCACAATGCAACAAAGCCTGTCTCCCATCTCGCATCAAACCGCCCAGTTCTTCTTGAAACTCGAGTTTATGACACATCGAGGAAAACAATGCAACCTGCAGAGGCCATTGCGTTGAATCCCTTCTGATCCGAACCTGAGCGGAGATACCCACAGCTGGTTTGCATACAGAAGTATTTTGGAGCTAAGTCTCAGATCTCTTCCCCGGCCCTCGAATAGTCCATCCACACCCCCACGATCCCTCTCTCTAAAGGTAAGGATCAGGCCTTAAAGCTATCCAAAGGGAGACAGAGCTCCTTTCACCCTTTCATTCAAGTCCTAGAAATTCAAAGACTAAAGTTAAATCCGGCCATAAAGTTTATTGCTGAGTAATCACACTCTAGTGAGAACAGTCCACTTAAATAAAAAGAATGTGGAAGTAAACATGCAGCTGGGGCCTACCCCACAATGGCAGCCAGCAATATAAGGCAGAGAGGGAGAGAGCAGAGCTATAGGGATATTTACAATCTTCAATAAACCCAGCCCGTATTTCATAATTTGCAGCACTCTAATGACCTGTAGTCTCTTGTATTAATGCTACAAGTTACAGTCAATTGGTTCGCTTAAAAAAAAAAAAAAAAAAAAAAAAAAAATCTCGCAGGAACATATATATGTATACACACGTACACACCCTTTGTATGCATAAATACACCGGTATTGGATAAACAGATGCATGTGCCCAGCTTTATAAAGGCGTATATGTAGATTTGTACAGGCATGCACAAGCGCACAATTCACATATATTTATATTTGTATATTTACACGTAGGAGCTGGAAAAAGTTACAGCAATGTTCTAAATATTCTCAGTCGCAAGACACTACACACTCGCGGATGGACGTATACACATAGCTAAAGCTTTCTGCACGACCCATCGTAGAAAATAGGAATCTTAAGCTCTCCAGTGCAGTCCGTGCCATTTTAATACTTGCTCTGATGTGCAACATATTTTGCCAATCCAAATATTATTACCATATCAGCACGCCTCCACCTCTATCATGCCTATTTAAGACACTGCCCAGATAATATCAAGCCCTATCTATTTTGTTTCCCTTTTTTTTAATTGCCTGCAGTAACTACTAGTCCTTGCTAAACAAAACCTCTCCAAACTTGGAGAGTCTATTGGAGCAAAGGAAGTAATTATCTTCTGCGGTAGTCAAAGTGATTAAAGCTAGGCCCCAAAATCCATCTCTGCCAAAGTCGCTTATTGTGGTTTACTTTGATTTCATCGTTAAAAAAGCGCTAGCTGCTGCGAGTGAAGGGATGGGGGAATTTACAGCGCAACCTGTATCATTAGTGGTTGCTCCTGCCTCTCGGGCTCGGTGGGACAGTCCTGAAAGGCTCGAGGCGGAGAGAAAGGGAAAGAGAAAGAGAAAGAGAGAGAGAGAGAGAGCGAGCAAGAGCCTCGGCTCCCAACTGTACAAATAAACTTTAAGGAACTTGTGCACAAAACTTACCTTGACTTGCAAGGAGCCATTTTTCATACAGTACTGAGAACTTGTGGTTTGGATACTTCTGTACCTAAAACTGACAATTTGAATGGCCAGGAGGCACACGTAGCCTGCAAAAGAGTCAAATGAAGTCCAGCGTCAGTGAGATTATATGTTATGTGGTATATAATGTTGGATGTCAACTCCCCAAAACCATAAAACTTACTTTAATGGCACCACGTGACTTTTTATAGCCAGTGAGCCTATCTGTCTGTGCTATGGATGATTTTACGATCTAATTCATAGACAAAACCCTATTCATTTGGCACCCAAATGTCATATAGCCGGAACTGGGGCTTATAAAGTTTACTGTTTTATAACTTTTAAGGGAAGGCATCAATGTAACCAGTCAGTAAATGTGCAAATCTTTAGTTGCTCTTAGAAGCTCAGAAGAGTTAACCATTCAAGCTCTGATGGGGTAAGTAACATTGCGTTTATAGAAAACTAATCGTAGCGAAGAAAACCAAAAAAATCTGTAAAGGGAAAAAAAGTGGGAACGTGGCTATCGAGTGTTACTAATAGACGCAGAGGGCTCTAATGTGGCTGTCCTGCAAATATACTTAATGAAACCACAGGAGAAAATCTAGAGCGATGCAAACACATCTTGGAGTTAGCAGGGTGTTTTAACAAAGCACATGTTTTTTCAACCATCAGCAAACAGCTAACAGTTGATTCACCCACAAAGGGTGTTGATTGTGGTCCTGCAATGCAGCTTTCCACCTAGCCAGAAACCATTAAGGAGGAACTTATGGTCAAACTTTAAATTAAAAATATTGGTATCGGACAAATGCAGCTCTACCACTTGCAACGTGCAGCGTGAGCCAGGTAAAATACTATTACAAACTCTGCACGGGTTAATATTTCTAAGAGGCAAATCAGGAAGCACAACTTCTTGCTTTGCACAAACCAGATCACGAAAACTTTACAATAGAAAGTTTATTTTTTTTGTTGATTTCCAGTCAGTTTTTTTAAAAACAAATACAAAAAAAAAAAAAAAAAGCTGATCACAGTTTGCTCAAACAGCCAGACTTTGACTATATTTGTAACTTTGTTCACAAAAAAACATACATCACAGAAGCTGCGCTTAATAAGAGCCACTTCTAAGAGTTCGTGCAAAGAGTCATATACAAAGGCACAGCAAGGACATACTGCTTGGAATCACAGTTTTCGTCACAGATTCACTATTCACTACACGTAGGACAAGTTCAGTTGATTTCATCATTTCACCTCTACAACAGCATTAATTACACAGGAATTATATAGGTAGTTTGAATAAAAATATTTTTAACAGCTTGGAGCTATACAGACATTAACACTTGACCACACATGCACAGTTAAGCAGGTTGAGTGCAACACATAACATTTGTACTAAACCGGGGGAGGGTTTCTTTCTCTCTCTCTCTTTTTTCCTCTTTTTTTTTTTTTTTCTTTTTTGTTTTGCTTTTTTTAACAGTTACTTCAAGTAACACATCTCGCTTCATATAAATAAGTTAAAACATCTATTATTTTTTTCAAGACAAAGCCATTCAAGACAAAGAAATGTACGATAAAAGCAGATCTACTTATACACGCGAGAGAATGGTAATAAACAGGCTCATGATTAAAAGATGAATAAGGGCGACAAGAACAGGGTTTCTTCACAGAAGTAACACAAGGAAGTTTTAGAAAGTCAACTTAGTACTGACATGAGACGCAGGGTCAGCTAATACTGCTCAGTACTTTTAATTGATCAAATGCTTAGGGACGGAATGCCCCTCCTGCAGCTGCCATGCTCATACTTTTCAGCTTATTATCCTTTTTCCATTTCATTCTCCTGTTTTGGAACCAGATCTTTATTTGTCTCTCTGAGAGGCAAAGAGCATGTGCTATTTCAATCCTTCTTCTGCGGGTCAGGTATCTATTGAAGTGAAATTCTTTTTCCAGCTCCAAGGTCTGATATCGGGTGTAAGCAGTCCGAGCCCTTTTCCCTTCTGGTCCCCCTATGTTGTCTGGAAGAGAAAAGTACATGATTTAGATTCTCAGCAGAGACTTGGAGCCTTCGTGTCTTATTGCAGCTATGAGCCACCAGGACCGTTATTCTCAGCCCTGCTCGGTTTTGTTTCTGGTTTGGATAAATGCTCAACAAGTTTCCCCCTCCAGCCCCTTTCCGAAAAGGCTTGGGGGAGGGGGGTTTTGGTGGTCGTGGGAAGTTTTCGCTCGGATTTTGCTTTAGATTTCCCCCAAAAAGAGAAAACTACTCTTTCATCGAGCTCTTAGGGCTCCCCCCTCCCAACGCCTCCCCCAGCTAAGCTGGCGTGGAGGATGCCCGCGACGCTCGCCGGGCTTTCGGGGCTGGGCGAGCGAGGCTGAGGCTTGCAGCCCTTTCCCACGGCCGAGCTGGGGACGGCTCCGGGAGGCGGCGAGCCCCCGGCCGCTCCCCCGGCCGCCAGGGCACGGCAGGTAGCGAGGGCTGGGGGCTGCTCCG
>NC_048894.1:35402083-35418543 GCF_011077185.1 Oxyura jamaicensis
GCCGCCGCCGCCGCCCGCCCGTCCGCCGGCCTCGAGCGCCACCCGCTGGCGGCGCGGGGCACGGCGGCGGCTCGGCGGGGTCGGCCCGGGGTGACGGCCCCCGACGGCGGCGCGGAGAGGAGCTCTCCGCCGGGGAAGGGAAAGGGCCGCCGGACGGCGCTTCTCCGCCGCCCCCCGGCGCTTCCCCGCCGCCCCCCGGAGCTTCCCCGCCGTCCCCAGGCCGCAGCTCGGCGGGGCTCCGTGCCCCCCGGCCGGGAGAGGCTGGGCTGCGGCACGCACAGATCCTGCGGGATCCATCGTCGGATGCCGGCCGCGGGCGAGTCCCTGTCGGGGTTCCTATGATCGTCCCCTTTCTCCCCCGCAGCGGGTTTCGAGAGGCGAGCGGGTCCCGCCGGCCGGCGGTGGCAGGTAGTTACGCGGGCTGGACACGGCGTTTTTGCTAGCTAGGGGGGCAAATTCCAGGCGGCTGCACGGTCGCCGAGACTTTATCTGCCTCCCAGAAAAAATACGAAGCCGGTGGTAGCCATTTTGCATTAGGATTCTCGAGATGTGGCTTTTAAAATGTTTAGAGCCGTAGACCAAACTGTGCTTCCTTGCAAACAAAAGAGCCTCGATGCGTATACAAGTGGATTTGTACACAGCTTCACACGCACACTCACACACGCACAATATAATAGAGAGAGCTATAACGTATATATTAATCAATATTTTCACTGCGCCTATATTACTTACACAGAACTCTACATGGAACCCTGTTATCGCAGCTACTTTTCCTTAGAGTATCTATTCATTATTATTCTTTTTTCAGTGCGAGGAAATGCGAACGTGAATCAAGATACCACAAAAGCGGGGGAGAATATCCCCTAGTTAATACGACACACACTTTTAATTCAAAACAGGAATAAAAAATAAAAAAAAATAGAAAATAATAATAATACCCAAGCCCACAAATCCCCAAGAAACGTAGTCCATAATTCAAAGCCCCTTCAGTGTAGAGCCGAGCTCACCGAAATGTCGGTGTAAGCTCAACGGGAACCACAGAAATTCGCCCGCTTCAAAACCTCTTCCCTCGCTCGTCCTAAAGTTGAACACCGTGCTCTTACTTTAATACCAGTAGTGCAGATTAGAGTCAGTTTAGCGGCATTTAGAAATCTCCCTGCAATTCATTTTTTCGCTTTAACTGCAAGCTTATACGCAACTTTTTATGCAACGATTTTTTTAAAAAAGGATTTTTCTTCTTTTTTTACTATTTAAATATCTTATACGTGTCAAAAACTTTTTTTTTTCTTCCATACAGACCATAAAACCCAAACACAGCATAAGGAGACGGCCCGCTGTAGCGAGAACTAGTAAAAAGATAAAACCAAGATTTTCTAAAATCTCTCGTATTTCTACAATATGCACATTCATAATTACAAAAAATAATAATAATTAAAAAAAATACTAGGTTATCTGTTCTCACACAAGCACGCCAGGGACACTCACCCACACACACTCACCTCAAATATTTAAAAAGCTGGGCCGTGTCTCTAATACTTTAAGCAACACCATCTACGCTTTGGAAAAGTGGCTATGTATATATACATGACTGCAGCTCAAAAGCTAGGACTTCTACATATTTTAGAGAAAGTCACAGTTGATTGCAAATGTACATCTTTTTCACCAAGCCTTTTGGAAATTAATAGGCTGTGACAAACCTATAGGATTTTAGTAGCAGAAGGAACACAAGGTAAATAATAATAGTAACAGTAAGCACTAAGAAAAGGCCTGGTAGTGTTTATTAAACATGGTTCTACTCCCCTGACTTTTCCTCTGTTTCTTCGCTGCTGGGCTGTGTGGAATTTATGAATTTGTTTTCTTTTTTCCATTTCATCCGCCTGTTTTGAAACCATATTTTAATCTGGCGTTCAGTAAGGCAGAGAGCGTTTGCAATCTCAATGCGTCGTCTTCTGGTTAAGTATCTGTTAAAATGAAATTCCTTCTCTAACTCTAGCGTTTGGTATCTGGTGTAAGTTTGCCTCCCTCGTCTCCCATGAGTTCCATATACTGTACCTGTAGAAGTAAAGACAAAACGATCGCATTGGACAGGGCCCAGTGATTTCAGACCAGAAAGAGCGGTTAGTATATTCTGCCTCCTTTTGCAGGCACAATCTCATGGGGGCGGGGGGCTGGGGGGGTGCTCTGGTTTTCTGGAGGCTTTTTTTTTTTTTTTTTTTTTGTCCCTATTTTTTCCTTTTCTCCTGCCTGAACAGCTGTAAAAGCGGACGTGCGTCGTGCTTCTGGGGTAACCGTGATACAAAGCGAGGCTTTAAGGTGGACCTAGGGGAAGCGAGGTAGGTAACACCCTTATAAATCGCCGAGCAGGAGCTGCCCTCTGCATGCAGCCAGCCTGTGCGCACACACGCGCACACACACACACACACGTGTGCGAGCCGGGGAGCTGCACGCATGTGTGCGGGTGGCTGCGGGAGTGCATAGATGCGTGTGTTTACACAAACACGTTCTGTCGCCGTGGCTATGGCTACGGAGGGTCTGTAATTTAAGTCTCACGATAGACATCAGCTGAAGATCATAGAACAGCCTTTGCCATTTGCTCCGGAATTTATTGCCCTCGACTGCAAAGCAGCATCAGAATGGTCTTGCTGAAAGTTTAACTTTCCAAAAAAGAAAGGCAAGCCACAGTCCAACAAGCGTAAACCCGGGAGGGGGAGAGCGGGGGAGCCATTAGCGAGCACTGCAAGGAAACGTGTTAATGGGATGATTCCAAATAAGTGCCAGCCCGATGCAGCCTTCCCCCCCCCCCCCCCCCCCCATCAGCACCACTCCTAGACGGAACAGTTCGGTTCTGTGAAGTTCACTTGTAAGGCAGAGAAAATCCGCGGTGCCCTGGCGGTGCGCACACGGCCCCAGAAACGTGCTCCCAATATCCAATCCTCCCACGCTAACGAGCTGGGGGAGGGGGGCGAGGAGGAATGTGCCACAAACGCATTGCATCCTCAGCGCAGAGGGCATAGTCCTTACATCGCTCTCTGACAATGAAGGAGCCGAGCAGAAGCTTTGGGGTGGCTTTAGGAGAGGGGGAAAGCTCCCTGCTCCCTCTCTTGTGTTGTTGTTGTTATTATTATATATTTTTTGCCTGCTTCCCAGGGGTCCCGCAGTAACTTTCCCCAGCGGACCCCCGAGCAGGGCTCTGGCCACCGCTCGCAGGGTGCCAGCGTGCCAGGGCTGAAATAACCTGAGAGGGTTTCACATTACACGCTGCCCTGCAGGAGCCATTTCTCTCCAGCAGCCCGGACTCTATCCAAGGGAAAAAAAAAAAAAAAAGAATAACAAAAATCCGGGGGAAATAAACTTTTCCTGTGTCCCCCCCGCGCCCCCCTTCCCCGTTTGCATTCAATGCCTTACCAGCACAGGAGTTCATCCGCTGCATCCAGGGGTAAACAGGGCTCGTGTACTTCCGGTCGGTGCCTTCGTCATTTACAATTTTGGCTTGCACGCCGCTCGATTTGTACTGCTGCTCGGGAGAAAAGTGCGGGTAGTCCCCGTGTCCCCTCTGCTTGCCACTGCCGGAGGGAGAGGCGCTACCAATTTCCTTGTCCGAATAAAAACAAGAGGCTCCGTACTCATAAGAAGCCCGATTGCAAGCAAGGACGGTGTTGGACTGTTGGTAGAAACAAGGTGAGGTGTAAGTCTTGTCCTGCAGGCTGCTTGCCCCGTACGAAGCCGGAAAATGCCTGAGAGCATCATAGCCCGCCGGGTAAAGGGGGATCTGCCCGAGGAAAGAGTCCTGGCCACTGGGCAGGCTCCCAGGGAAAGTGGGATTCACGAAATAGGAACTCATTTGCTCTCCCCTCGCCCGGCCCGTGATTTGTTGTGTATTAGTACATCTGGCTATAACTATTAGTAGTCATCGAAGTGGTTTGTTTCTGGATGGCCGAGCGCCAAAAGCGACAGCAGAAAATAGGAGCAGCTGACGGCGGGGCGGCCAATGGGAGAGCGAGCGGCGCCCGCTCCCCCGGGGCCGCCGCCACCGCGCCGCGAAGTTACCGGCAAGCCCCGGCCCCGCCGCGCCGCCCCCGGCCCGCGGGGACCGGCCGCGCCCCCGGGCCCGGCGGCGCCGCCCCTCTCCCGGGGAGATGCCCTAAGATCAGCAATAATAATAATAATAACGATAATAATATAGTGAGCCGCAGCGCGCCGTGACAGCGGAGGATGGGGACGCGCCCCCCTGCCCCCGGCGGTTTAATGGGGGGGGGGGGGGGGGGAGGCGGATAAAGTTGGCGACCCCCTCCTCGGGAGCCGGGCAGGATGGGCGAGCCGGCCCCCGGCCCTCGGGAGGAGGTGATGGATGCTGCCGAGGGAAAGTTTGGAGCACGTGAAAAAGGGGAGCGGGGCTCCGCGCAGCGACGGTTTTTGGCGGGGGCCTGCCGGTGTTTGAGCCCCCGTGGCCGCCGCTTCTCCCTTCATCCCACCGCCATGCCACCGCCGCGACCCTCCGGCTTGGAGGCGATTTTCTGTGGTCACCCCTCGGCCGAGACTTCCAGAGCCAGCTTTTGAGTCGGGGGCTGCACCTCCTGCGTGGGTGAGGTCTCATGTCTTAATGAACGCTCCGGTAATTAACGCCGAGGTTCTGGCTGGGGCAGGAGGCGGCGGCCTTCTGGGGAAGGGGTTTTTTGGTTTGCACCAAGTGCTCGGGAAGGCCCTGGGAAGGTCCGGGCGGGCCCCCGGAGCCCCGAGAGCAGCCCAAATAAACTTCCACGTGTCTGCCTTCCCCGAGTCCTATCCCCCCCCCGCCAAATTGGAGCTGAGTGAATCAAACATTCAAATTCAAAAACGAGCCAGTAGGACTATTCCTAATTAATATAGCTCCGCTAATGAGTCAGCAGAAGCCAATCGGTTTCGTTGTTGCTCCAAATAATTGGATCAAGCGCGGATGTGTGTCTTTAAGAGGGAAAAAATACATGAAACAAGCATTTCCACGTTCATTTTTCAACATGGCAGTTAACCCATAGCGGAAATATAATTCTTGGCCCAGGGCAGGGACAGTAACAGTGCTGATGAAATTCGCTGAGATGCTTTTAATTCAGCCGTAACCCTGCAGTTTCTGGGGATAGCACGAGGTTGTTCCTTGCAAGCTGTGTTTACTCATAATCCTTTCCCATTACAACCTATTGAATAGCCTAATTTTAAACGTGCTCTGGCAGAAAGTGGCATTCGTGCGAGCCCCGTTTCCTAAAGTAGCTTTAAAAGGCGAATTTTGTTGTTGTTGGAGGACTATTTATCTCATTTCCGGGGGCGGATTACGATACCTATAAAACAGTAGTGAGTTAAAACATCTCTCCACAATAGTTTGTATTGTTCGCAGTCTCAGCTGGACTTTCACATTCAGATGTTGATTGCCTCCAATTTTTTTTTCTTCAACTTCCTTAACCTCTTCATCCCGGGTAATCCATAAACACACCTGGTAGAATTACATCTCTCTAGCTACAGGCTTTGGGAGGTCATTCGAGCAACGTGTATTTACTGCAAGCCAGCCTTCTCAAAAAAAAAAAAAAAAAGTTTTTTTGCTCTCGGCAAGCAGAGTTATAAAATGAGGGAAAAGACGGCAAACAAGCACACAACATGGCAAGCACAAAGAGGTTCTAAAACGAGCAGCTTTTTGCCAACGTGGGTCAGAACGAAAACGCACCGTGAAAAATCAAGACTTGGGGCAAGCAAAGCCCACCGCCCCTACTTTAAAAAGTTGTGGCCAGACGGCCTTTTGTTTCAATCCATCGCACGGAGACCAAACTAGAAAAATCGCTCAAGTCTTAGTTATATTTACATTTTATAGCATTGCTTACGCACTGATTTATTTCTCTCTCTCTGTGTCTTTTTTTTTTTTTTTTTTTTTTCCGACTCTTTCCTTCTGTTTCTCACGTTCTTGCTCTCATCCAAATCAAACCGCCCAAAGGCCGATCGCGGGCAGCGAAAACATTTCTTCGTTCATCCCATGATATTGTAAGGAATTAAACGTGCACGTTTGCCTGGCTGAGTCGTGTTAGAGTGCTTACAATGACAGCTAAGCAATCTGCACTGCAATCTCCGCTTCGGTCACATTCATGCGTCCTCTCCGCTCCTCCCCCTACCCCCAGAAAACCCCAAATTACACCGACGCGTTACCCCCGAGCTCTGGCCCTCCCGGACACATTTCGCAGCACTTTTCCTTCCCGGAAAGCCAGCATTTTGCCACCGCCACAAAGTCACACTATGCCACGGCCACTTATCCCATCCGCCTTTTATTTGTTTGCGGACTTCTCCGCACGGCCAGCGCCTCCTCCGCCAAGCATTTCGCCTTCCTCCCTGCGCCGAGATCCCCGCCAGCGGCTACAGCCACCCTCGGATGCAGGTGCGGGGGCAGTTACCCTCTTAAGCTTCAAAGCCTCCTTCTCCTCGTATACAAATCCACTTTACAAATCCTTCTCATGCTCGGCAGCGTCCCCAAAAACAACCTTTAACTAATAGCTTCTAATCCAAACAGTTTGGGCAACGCGACCCGGTGTTTAGACTGGAGGGGTATTAGGGAGCTCGCTGGGGGGGACTCGGGCTCGTCCTGCCCAGTGTGATATTTTGCAGTTGACACACACACCGAGGGAAAAGCGGAGGGGAATGGGAGGGGGCAGCTGCCGGAATACCCGGGGGCGAGCTTTGATGCTCACTCAGAGGTGAGGTAGGCCGGATTTTTTTTTAATCCCACATTTTTTTTTAAAAAAAAAAAAGTATGATTTTAATTTCAGTCTTTATTATTATTATTATTATTATTATTATTATTATTATTTTTCCCCGTGGGCTCCCGCAGGAACGCTCCCTTCCCAGGGGCTGCGGGGGCCGCTCCGCTCCGCGCCCGCCTCCGCCGCTCGGCCACGCCGTGGCAGCACTGAGCACCCGCGGCCCCGCAATAAATAATCCGCCGCTCCCTGCAGCTCCACTCCGGCGGATACCGCAATGCAATGCAAATGTGATGCTTTTAGCAGCCCGGCTGCACAAACAGCGCACATTTCCAGCGCTCCGAGCCGCTCACCCGTGATGGCTGGCACCGAGAGGAAGGGAGCAGCGGGAGACGGCGAGGACCCGGGCTCCATCCCGGGGTTCGTTCCCCGCCCGAGCCCCCCGCCCGAGCCGAGGGGAGAAAGGGAAAAGCTCCGTCTCCGGCGCTGAAATCGGTTTCACCGCCGCCAAACCCGCTCCGCACAACCTGATCGCACAAAGCTGCCGGGGCGCTGCTCCCACGGCCCCGCCGCGGGGCGCGGGGCTGCTGCAGGCAGCGCCCGGGATGATAAAGAAAATCAAAGCCACATTTCCCGCTCCAGAAATAACCTGAGGAGACATTGTGCTGATTGGTGTGATTTTTCTTTCCTTCCCCAACCCCCCCGAAATAATCACAAATAAATTACATCTACAATTCAGCTGCCGCAAATGAACTTTAAGCTAATGCTGCGAAAGACAAATTACAGCTTTTATATTTCTATATAATTATTTTTTTCTTTCATCCTGCGGGGAAAAAAATATTAAATATCTCCTCGGATTGATATTGTAAACCTGAAAATAAGCTGAATGTCACAGCAACCCCCAGGAAAATGCAAAAATAAATAAACTTCTTGAAAAATCCACTGCTTCCCAATTAAATAATAGCAAGTAGACATTTTATTTAGGCATATTTTTGCATGCACTGGTTAAACCGAAATAAGCTGAGCTGTGGCCACATCTATTTTTGGCCGGTAGCATTTCCATTTGGTTTAATTGCACATGTCTAATATTTAAACGTATTAAACCATGTTTCCCTGCTTACGGTAGTGTCATATACATTTCTCACCTTTTAGGTTCTGGCTCACAGGAGCCCCTGCGACTTTGACAGCTGTCGCTTTGGCTGCACAGGAGACGAATCGCCCTCCTTTTGGTGCCAGAAGAAGCAGGAAATTAGCCAGGTTGCAAGTTGAAAATCTGCCACGCCAGTGCTTTGAATCCAATATGCCACACCTTCCAGCGGGGGAACTGGAAATTGCCATCCCGGATCTGTGTTCTAGGCGGCTGCTTATGCCGAACCTCCGCACACTTTGTTCACTATTGCCTTACAAAGAACAAATGAAATGGGGATTGAAAGCCAGAGAGATCCGAAGCAGGACAGAGCTCAGCAAAAGAATGCGGCTCTATTCTCGCAAGGGAAATTATAAAAAAGTTCATGTTCACGGTTACCATCCACATGACCGACAACGACCAATGGAAAAACCGAACAACTCATAAAGTTGTATTGCAAAGTTGTAAATTTTCATAAACAACAACGGATTTATGGCCTTTTCCTCATCACTAAGAAGAGGCAGGTCTTAGAGAGGCGCCATCTTACCACAGAGGCAGCTCTGGAGTTTTTTAAAAGACCTGGAGTTTGTACTAATTTTATTAAAATTACAATTAGTATGTTGACCAGGAACTGTGCGCAGCAGAAAAAAGAACTTCTCGCAAATGATGCTCTCTTTCTACCTGTATTTATCTGGACAAATATAGGGACTTTTCGGGGTTTCTTTTTCTTTTTTTTTTTTTTCATTTTTTTTTTATTTTTTTAATGATTGAAAATATTTGATCCCCTTGGCGTTATGTGGTATACTGAAAAAATTATCTATTTTTAAAGCAGGCTTGTTTTTCCCCTTTTAAATCCCATTCTCATACCCCCCGCATCTAGAAAGCCTCCCGCGCGTACCCGATCATTTACACTTGGAAGTTTCGCATTGCACTTTTTGTTCATTACCAAATATTATTTCACTGCCTACGATTTCGGCTTGGTCACGGGCCGCCTGGGCTGGGATCGCGATTTCAAGAGGACTCTGGAACACGGTGGAAGGAAGCTCTCCCATACAGAAGGCTTTCCGCTTTATTAATCAACTGCGCTGGGGAAAAAAATCACGAAGTCGAGATAGAGAAATTGACTGATTCCTATCCATTCATCACCTTGTATATATATATATATTTTTCATACCGATTACGAAAAAAAAATGGATTCATGTGGTCTAATTTCTTTATTTGTCCATGTAAATTATTTTTTATGCTTCCTTCGAACTGTATCCCTAATAAAGTAACACAATTCATTGTCAACAAGCATATTTATTTTCTGTGTAACATAAAACACATTTATCGTGGGAGATACTTGAACACGGTATCACTTCCAAAGAGAGTTCACAGACATTTTTTTTCCACTTCCAATACTTACACGGCATATCCAAATGTTCACAACGAACACATCGAAACACATTGTAACATAACATTTTTTGAATAAACTTTAGCCAAACCTTCGAGACGGATTTATACAGAGTTCTTAACGATACATCATGCTACAAACTTTCCCAATTAATTACATACTTCCCAATTTATGACATGATCTTACAAATGAGCTCCAAGACAAATATAAATGACAAGAAAAAAAAAAAAATCGTTCAAATATACAGTATCTGCTATTGTAGGAAAATTCACGGTATTACATATTAACACATTTGGATAATCAGGACAAACATTTTTTTTAAGGTGGTTACATGGTCATTTAAATCCACTTTTCAAAGAACACTTTTAGCTATATTAAGTAAGATCAGCCTAGAATACGAAAACGGCCTTTAACTGAGGCAGCCTAAGGTAGAAGCCAAAGGAAGATATTAAACCGCTTTGTACAATATTGGCATGTGTTTGCTTCCTCACTCGGAATAGTAAAGATTTGAGAACAAAGATATATTGCAGCATATGGTTTTCATTTATAATTGCTTTGGAATAAATATATTATTTTAAATTTAAATATATTCAGCCTTTTCGATACCAAATTCTATACCAAAGCTATTGATGCGTGCTTTCTGAACAATTACGCTTACGTTTCTAAAAGCATTTTGCGATTCACATTAGTACATTATCTTCTTTCGACTACTAAAATACAGTATACTTTCGAAGATAGGTAGGCGGAGCAAGATATATAGGTAGTCTGGAAAATAGGTAGTACAAATCATTGCTGTAGACTGTAGTGGTTTGTGAAACATCTTTTATTCCCTCATTTGCTGTTGAACATTTTGTTAGCGTAGCTGTTAGTTATGATACTTTTGTAACGATAATAAAATTAACAAAAAAAAAAAAAAGAAGACGAAGAAGAAAAAAGAAGTGCAGAGCTACTTATTCAAAATTAGGTAGTTTTTCTTAATGTGAGCCTAATGCACTTTTCCCCTTAGAATATGATTTGGACTATTGAGTCAGGTAGTTACTTCGGAAGGTCACGTTTACTTTATGTGCAAGCAGCAGTTCTCCCACTGAAATGTCCCCTGGACAAACCCACCCAAACTTGGGTGAACAAAAAATCAAATGATTGTAAGATGCTCTTAGGAGATATTACTGAGGGGTTCGGCACAGGGCAGGTTTGGGGAGGACGGGAGAGTGGAAAGAGGGCTGGAAAGCCAACCCAAGAAACGCTTTAATGTTTGCAAACGCTCGCTTGCAAGATGATTATTAAAGGGAACTGATTTTTTTTTTTTTTTTATAAAAAAAAAGAGTGTGTCTCTTTTTTTTTTTTTTTTTTTTTTTTTTTTTTTCCTTTAAAGGGAGCTTTTATAATTGTCACGTGCATACATTATAGTAAGAGATTGCTTCCTCGAGTGGGACTCCCTAATCCTCCTCTTCTTCGTCTTCTTCCACTTTCTCAACAGACGCTGCTGCTGACGTGGGCTCGTTGGGAGCCGGAGTGCTGGAGCTCTCTTCCTTATGCTCCTTCTTCCACTTCATCCTCCGGTTCTGGAACCAGATTTTGATCTGCCTCTCCGTCAAGCAGAGGGCATGGGCGATCTCTATCCTCCGCCGCCGAGTCAGATAGCGATTGAAGTGGAATTCCTTCTCCAGCTCCAGGGTCTGGTAGCGGGTGTAGGTCTGGCGCCCTCGCTTCCTATCTGGACCTGAAAGCAGGCACACACGTCCAGGAGTTAGGCAGGAAGAGAAGAGGAAAGTTCTCATTTTTTTCCTCCCCTATTTCTACTTTTTTTTTTTTTTTTTTTTTAAAAAAAAAAAAAAAAAAAGGAAACAACAACAACAAACCAACCAATCAACCAAAAATAAAAACCGGCCAAGCGAGAATGAATAATTCTTTTCTCTCACTTCCACCCCCCTATACACTTTGCCCTAACAAAGACATTTCAGCTACACGACCTGTCCTACTCAGGCAGGGCAAAAATTAAGTTGCCTGAGACATAGGAAAAGTGGAGAGAAAGCATTCAGGAGAGGAGGTGGGGGAGGAAATTGCTTTTGGGAGGAGGAACTTTCCCCCAGGCAATGTATTTCCCTAAAACCTTCCAGACTTCGGCGTTTCGCAAGGGGAAATAAAAATCTGGAAGGCTGGGCTGTATTTATTTTATTTTAATGTCGGGGGCTCCCTCCACCCCCCACCCCCTACCCCGCCCGGCCCGTAAACAATACATCGCATTTAGCTCCAGAAGAGAGCTCTCGTTTTTCACACACTATCGCCCCTAGCCTCCCCCCAGCCTCTCCTCCCCCCCACCCCCCCCCCCCCCCCATCCCGTTTTCCTGTTTAGTCCATTTCTATAGATTCTTATCTCCGTGGAAAGGGCAGGGGGACGAGGGCGGCTTGGCTCAGCGGCGTGGGCCGGCGAAGCCCTCAGCAGCCCGTCCCCCGCTCCTGAACGCCCCTCTCCCCTCTGCCTCCCCCAGCAAGCGGGAGATTTCCTTGCCCGACTTGGGCAGAGGGCAGGGGAGACACTCACCCGAGGGGGCTCGGAGAGCACGCAGCCAACTCACCACGCTCCTCCAGTAAACAGCGCAAATAAACTCTAATGCTAAATGCTAAAATTCCATAGCGAATGGAGTTAAATAAATTTACGAGGCTAGAACCCATTAATTGGGCAATAAAAAGTTTTATGATACTCATTTACATACAATGCCACGGGCTTTCTACGCAATGGCGCCTCGGCTATAATTAAAACCATAAAGGCTGTGCTGACAGTAATTTTGGCGACACGCTTTGCCTGGCTGCCACAGCTCCAGCCCTCTTTCTCCGCTTGCCCCTACCTGAAGACCTCATCCAGGGATATATCCGGAAATTAGCCTCAGCCTGGTTGTGCAGGTTGCTTTCCTCCGCTTTCTCACAGCTGGGTTTGGTTAGGTCATTGCAGAGGACGGGAATGTTCTGATCAAAAGAGGAACAATGCAGGTTGTAGGCATCAGAGCCCAGGCTGTATCCGGAAGAGAACGGGCTTTGATATATGGTACTGTTCACATTGTACAAGCCGGGCATGGAGGAGGCGAAGGCACCCGCGCCTGGTCCATAGCCGCTTCTCTGGGAGTTGCTTGCAAAGGAGCAAGAAGTAGGCTCTGCATTTTGGAAAAGAGAAGCCCCCGCCGTATATTTGCTAAAAAGCGCATTCACATAATACGAAGAGCTCATAATTTTGACCTGTGATTTGTTGTCCGGCAGGCTTCAGTGTCGGTTTTACGAGGTAGCGTGATATATGATAACATTACCCCCCCAGATTTACACCAAACCCCATTTTCTTTTGGACTGAGCTGCCTCCAGCACGTGACCGGTCATATGACGCCGCCCGCCAATCCCCGCCCGCCTCACAGGTGGTGCCGGCCGCGGCCCGCCGGTGCCCGGCCATGGACGGGGCCGCCGCCGCCCCGCGCCGTCGAGGCGCAGCCCCCGGCCCGCCGACGGCCCCCGGCGGCCCCGCCGCCGCTCCCAGGACGGGGGAGGGCGCTCGGCTTCCTCCCCCCCTTTCCCCCCCCCGCCCCGCTCCACTGCCGCCGGGAGGGCTTAAGCCATGTGGTCCTCGTTAGACGGGGAGGGGGGATTAAAAATAATAATATTAAAAAAGCTTTAAAGGAGTTAAAGACCTCGGTGTTGGTATTACTTAGTCTTATTATCTCTCTTTCGCTCCGCAGAAGGTCCCTAAAATGCTGGGGGGCTGTTGGGGTGTACCCCCGGCCCCGCAACTCCTGGAGCCGGCGGTCCTGGAGCGGGGGGGGAAAGCTGGGAACCCTCCTCGAGGGACCCAAAGACTACCGTCCCCCTTGGAAAACAGCACAGCCCGCTCCCCGGCAGAAAAGTAAAACAACAAAAAAAAATCGGGGCAAGGGAACAAGGGAAAGTATACGGGGAGGCAACTTTCTGGACGCCTTAAAAGAGGGGAAAAAAAAATAAAAAAAAATAAAAAAAAAAAAAAGGAAAAGCAAACTCCCTAGATTAAAGTAATCGCCTGCAAATCGCTTCAGTTCTCAGGCTTTTTTTTTTTTTTTTTTTTTTTTTTTTTTTTCCTAAATGCCCCCTTTACCTTTCCGTCGTACGCACCTTCCAGTCCTCAGCGAGAGGCGGCAACGTTACGCTCAGACCGCGGGGAAGGTTGCTGCTTTTCTAAACACTCGACTCCCCAACAATGAGAATGGCTCTCCATTGAGGATGCTGCATCGTGCCCTTCCTTTAAACGGATCGTAAAATGAGTTTCCTTCCCTCAGACAGGGAGTCCTGGTAAAGACAGCTTTTACTGCCTGCCTGTATTGCACATCATAAACTGGAAGGAGCACAATGGAATTGCCCCGGAAATTCTCCTTTCAATTATAGTTTGGTGCCCCGTGTACAAAGACTTTCTCACCAGTTAAAATTGTTCTTGGTGATATTTCGCACGGACCCTAAACTTTACGTTTTGTAAACGTGGAAGCCCCTCGCCCCCCCCCCCCCACACACACCTCCAGCACGCACGCACCCTTTGGGACTCTTTATGCGCGGTTATTGCGGCCCCATGAATATAGGATACTGACAGAAGCGAGTAAATTCTCTGCGGCGAGGTCCCTGAGATATTGGTGCTTCCGAGTATGCAAATGTGGCGGCTCTAGATATTTGCCAAGTGTTAAGCACGTGAAAACGCAGTCGTTATTCGCAGGCGCAAGGGGGAATCTGCAGAAAGAGGCTCCTTCGTTCATTTATTCCAATATTAGACAATATCCCTGCGGCTGCGAAGTGCAAGGGGGAAACACGCCGGCAGAAGAGGCTGCTGGAAAGGAATAAAGGCCCAAGAAGTTAAACGAACGCGAAGCAAACAAGACGACGACTAAGAAGATCAAAGAGGCTGAAGTAGATGACATTAGACCAATAAATTGCTCCTCTGGTGACAACATACCAAGATGCAAGAAGAAAGGAACAGCAAATATAACCAATGTCTAGACTTAAATATTGATAATATAGAACCGAATAGATTTGTCGGGCGAGTGTATTTCGGGGTCTCTGTAAAATATGCGCCTTCATGTATTTAGCTTTGCGTGCCTGTTTTGTACCGCCGCCTTTTTTAATATTTCGCTTGCAGATTTTTTTTTTTGCATTTTTTTTTCTCTGCCAACCCGTAAAAAAAATCTTAAAAAGCCTTCACCGAATAAATCTTAAAAGGAGACCCAGACATCGGTGCCCACCGCCTTATTTACTTCCCTCTGCGTGTTGGTCAAAGAGCAGCATAACGCTGTCTCTGAAATAGCCCCCGAAATGTCTCGTTTTGTCGCCTACGAAACAACGCCGGATCCCCGGCGCCTGAAAAACGCACTTTTTATTTGAATGCATTTTTTTATTATTTTATTTTTCAGTCGAGGAAACAGCGAGCGAGCACAGATTGCAAGGTTTCCGTCACCGCAATATTCTCACACGCTTTAAAAATAATCCTCCAGGCGAGATTCATTGTATTTATTTTTTCGTGGGAGAGGTGGACTACCTCTCTTTGCATTCTGAGCTTTTCCGGGAAGTAAAAGGTAGTGATAAAACGGTGCTCATAAGTTATAAGCGACCTGGGAGCACTCCACGGTTATGGCTTGTGTGTTAAGCAGTATCTTGATGTGGTTGCTACTAGACAGGATTTTGTTGTTTTGGGATCTGTTCTCGCCGTAATTTATCCACGATTATAATGGAGCACGCTGTGCCAAGTTATTACTTAGTATGACGATGCATAAACACTTTTTAATTTTAATATGATTTTACTGCCCAAGGAAAAAAATATAATTAATCATAGTAAGTTTTGCAATGCCATTGTAGGCAAACATTTGATAGGAAGGCTCTTATTAGAAAGCAGGGAGTGGCAGTTACTCTTCATCCCTAGAAAGAATTAAAACTTTGAAATAGGGTGGGGAAAAAATAGCACAGTGCTCGCATTCCTTTCCGATGCTGAATTTCGATGTTAAGATATTGGCTTTGATTTAAGGAAATGTAAATAAAACGCAGAGAAAGTAGTTCTCTTACGGGGTACTATGCAGCGATTTATTTACTTGTCTGACTTTAACTTGAAAAATACAACGTTCATACTTCAGACCACATTTTATGCTTCCTTCCCTCCTGCCTCTATTTTCTTTCCAATTACTTTTTCCCCCTCTCTTTTGGCAACAGACGTCTGAAAATGCACCAGAATTTCCCACTAAATCTCATTCTCGAGACGCGAAAGCCAACAAAAGCAAACAGGAGAAAAACTACGAAAACGACCGGGGGAAATGAAAATAGCAGGGCAGTAGAAGTTAGGAATGACATTGAGAGACCCGTCAAGTTTGCAGTGCATGACTGCTAGCATCTGTATAATATAATTACAACGGGTCCTACAGAGCTGAAATTGCTGAGGACGCAAGCGGGGCTTTTTTATTTGGATCAAAGACAGCTGTTGAAAAATTTCACTCGCCGGTAAATAATTTTCAAATTAAAGCTTTGCAGCGCTGCCGCCTCCCCGCACGGCTGCGTCTCCAGGCACGACAGGAGGGTTTCTCTCGAAAACCCTTCTGCGGGCGAGGCTCCCTCCTCGTCACCTCTCCTCCTGGGCTGATCCAGGCAGACCCGGGAAGCACCGTGGAGCCGTGACTTTCTTTCCGTCCTGCCCGAACCCTTCAATTCCCCACAGTTTTCCAATATTTCCTTTCTCACCAGCCCTTCGGGACACCCTGTTGGCAGGCTCATAGCTTCGCCAGACTAGGGCTAAGGTTTGGGTATAGGGCAAGATGAGTTGGCACTTGTGTGACAAGGCTCCATTCGGCTCTGTGAACTAGTAGGAAACGCATTGGGGGCTTGGAGAATAATAGACGCAGAATACGGCCGTGGTGCAGAACAAGTTTTTATCTTTGCTCTTGTTGCACCGAGTGATGCTATCCCACCCGTGCCATAATAAGCAGGGGATAAGGGAGAAAAAAAGTGAGAAAAAAAAAAAAAAAAAAAAAAAAGGAGGGGGAAAAAAAAGGCAATTATCGGCCTTAGTGGGGAAGAAATGAGCGTGTTCAGCCCGAGTTATGCTCCCGTAAAGTCGACATTTTAGGAGCTGTCGCGGAGGCGGCCGAGCGCTTGATGGCGGGCGGCGGGCCCGTTCCGCGGGCTCGGAGCGCCACCTGCCGCCTCCCCGCCGCCGCCGCAGCCCCGCCGCCGCCGCCCGGCCCCGCGCCCCGGCCCC
>NC_048894.1:35418643-35428234 GCF_011077185.1 Oxyura jamaicensis
CCGCAGCCCCGCCGCCGCCGCCCGGCCCCGCGCCCCGGCCCCGCCAGCGCCCGGCAAGATAAATGTCCGCCGCCCGGGCTGGATTTAAGCAGGGGAAGGCCAATAAAAGGTTGTTATTTCCGCTCGCCCGCTTTATCTAAAACAGCCAGACAAAACAAATGAAAAGGCTTTTGTGGAAAATCTTAATTGTGGCTGGACAGTTGTAAACTCATTAAGAGCCGAATTCCAGACAGTTTGCAGACCCGTCATTTATTACACACTCTTAATGCTGATTCTTTGAAGTTGCCTCTGTCTGCAACAACAGAGGGCGTCCCAGCATCCCCAAATACTGGCTCAGGGATCAATTAGGGGCTTTTTTGTGTGTGTGCGCACCAGAACGAGCTCCCTTTCACTAATTAGAACTCATCAAATCTTAGCCCGGATTTCTTTTATTTTTTTTTTAAGGTGAAGCCGAAAGCATTTTTTTTTCCCCCCGCAGTTCTGCACATCTGTAAACTTCTTGCCGGTTCCCTAAGTTTTGTCTTGAGCCCTGCAGCGTTTTACACCCCATAAACGGTTACAGCAGTCATTTTCTTTTATTGCACTGTATGGCTCTGAATTTTCCTAACAACAACTTCTGCCAAGACCATAAGTGTGTTCCGTCTTATTTTGCTTTAAATACATACATAGGTAAGTGGACGTCCGTAAACCAAGGCGGCTTTTATTGTTATTCGACATATTTGCAAACACGGGGCGGCGTGGCGCAGGAGCGCGCTGGGGATCAGATTATGGAGGACATTCACCCCGAGCAGTAAAATGTCTGCCCAAAACAAGGGAAAATTTCAGCAAGCTCACAGACTTGGCTATTTTCTTTTGTTGCTGAGCTTGGTTTGGCTTGGGGCAGCGGGGGAGGGGTGAGTGCAATGGGTGTGTGTGTGGAAATCTTCCACTCCGAAGAAACCTTCCTTCTGGTTAAAAAATGTAATATATATATATATATATATGTATAAATCCTATTTTGCCTTCTCTTCTCTAGCCGGCTGCCAGCCCAGCTCTTTCCCTCGGCTAAATCACCGAGTAATATTGACACCATAAATTCCACCATAATTGTCAGAAAAAATTATCTGTACCTATATCTATATACATACATATATAATCTGAGGCGCTAGTAAAATGAAACGGGTTGTTTTTATTTGCCACGGGACATTTAAAAGGAAAAAAAAATCCCAAACGTGAAGGCAAGGGAAGGAAAAAAATGGGTGGTGTTTTAAATAGCATATTTTGCATGGGCAATTATCTCTAGAAGGGAATTTAAAATGAGCGCACAGGCAAGGCGAGCCTTTCACAAAGCTTACTGAAGAACACTTAGTTCTGGACATTTTCTCGGAGGCTAATTAACCATCTCGGTTTAAATGTCGTTGCCTAATCGGATTTACACTACTGTCTGCACTCTAGGAAGTTTGGTTTGGTCCGAGCCCCCCCCCCCCCCGCCCTGCCAGAGGAATTTATTAAAAACGCGTTAACTTCAGCCCATGCCCCCGCTCCTATCTGCCAGAGCTTCCTTTTTACATCGCTAAACACTAGCTTACGAAATTATATCCGGCAGCGGGGAGTTATGCCTCCTCTCCGTGAAGCGAAGGCGTTTAGGACCCACATCGGCCCGTTTAGGACCAAAAAAAGTCCCATATTTTCCCGAGCTGTGTTTATAGGGCAGTAAGTTTGCCTTGGCTGAGGCTTAACGAAAACGCTCGCCTCACCTCCGCAGCCCTGCCACGTCTGCTGGTGATTTTCGGTGGGACATGGAAGAACCCCTTCTTAATAATCTTAAAAACATCACAAAATATAAAAGAATCAATATATTTTATTTGGCAAAAAGTTAAATATCATTTCAACACAACGATTTGGTCAGTAGGCCATGAGGTAACCATTTCAAAATAGACAGTGTACGTTCTGCATCGACATCACTTCCCAGATTTATTTTTTTCTAAGCGATACAAATTTACAATAACCAAATGTAGGTTTTTATAGCGTATAATTTATTATCAATAAAATTAACCTTCATTACAATAACCATCAAATTATTCGATTAAAATTAAAACGTAAACCATAGGTAGTTACCCTTTTCACATATACGTATAGCTCCGAAATCTGATAACTGCTCACTGGTGCAAAAACAATATTTAAGCTAGTCTGTTTATTTACTTTTTAATATATAGATCATATATACAACTGACAAAGACAGTACTATATATATATCAACTGTGCATACTAAAACGACTTGCTTCGAAATATTTTGAGAACTATAATTCTCAGACATCTCGGACAAACTTCTTTTCTACTTTTTTTGTGTGTGTGTTTAAATTGGGATATATATATAATATATATTTTACAATCAAAGGTTAACTGTCTAATTATACAGAAAAGACTTAATACACTACAGAGCTATACTCTATGCAATTTTTATAATAAACAACCTGAGTTCAAATTGAATTCTAGCTTACACAATTACATCCGGTACAGCACCCAAGCACATAAATTGAGTCACAAACATAATTACCACAATAAAACACAGTGTTCAAGTATTAAAGCAGAGATCTCTCTGCCGCGCAAAGAGCGAATAAAATTAACTACGTAGACTAAACTATACAGTCCGTAAATAGTTGTGCATTATGAAAAGGTAGTTTTTTCTGTTCTTTTTTCTTTTTCATAAGTGAAGAAACAGGTAGATTTATACAAGCCAGCTAGACAGCCTTTTCGTGCTAATGCCCCCTTTTTCTTTCCTATTAGAAAATTAAAAGTCTTACTGTACCTCTCCTGGCAAACTGGCCTCTCCATGCTACAGTGACAATCAAGGTACAATCATAACCAGAATATGCCATGGAAAAAAATAAGGCCTGGACCCAGACGCATTGCATGGCAGGGCTCGAGGGGAGGATTTTGTTGTTGTTGTTTTTAACTTTGTTTCTCTTTTACTGTACGTATTTTCAGTGTAACCCGCGTATCACCATCATTCGTCCTTCGCTCGGTCTTTGTTGATTTTCTTCATTTTCATCCTCCTGTTCTGAAACCAGATTTTCACTTGTCTCTCAGTTAAATTGAGGAGTCTGGCCACCTCGTATCTACGGTCCCTAGTGAGATACATATTGAACAGAAACTCCTTTTCCAGTTCCAGCGTCTGATGCTTGGTGTAAGGGCATCGCTTTTTCCTGGTGGACCTTGCGTGGAGCCAGTTTGCAGCGGGGTTATCTGCAAGGGAAACAGCGGGAGAAGTTCAGGCTCGGGGGGGCGAGAGGGGGCTGGCGAGAGAACAGCACGCAGAACCACCGAGGGGTGCCCGGACTTTTTTAAGTGTTCCGCCTAGGTGTCCCGATTTGGGGGTTTACGAGGTGGCTCTCGTTCCCCCCAGACATGCGGGACGGTGGGGCACAATGGGCTCAAAGCAGAGAGAGGTCACACGGAACCGCACGCGGCACAGCCCCGCCGCCTCCGCCTCCTCTCGCCCTTTTTTATTGTTCGGAGGATTCAATTTTAAAATCCTCTTTCGCCTCCACTCCCTGCTAGCTCCCTCCCTCCTTCCTGTCCTCCAAACACACTCCCCCCCCCACCTCAAACGGCCAGCCCGGGGAGTGCCCAGCCAGAGCAGCGTGTCGTCGAAATTGTTTCTCTTTTAAATTTTCGACCTTCTCCCGTGTCATCACTGGCAAGACCCAAGGAGCTGGCGAGCCAGTCTGCGGCCGGCACAATTAAAGCCTGGGCTGCTTCAGACCTTTATTTGCATAGCGTTGTTAGCAGTAGCAATTCCTTGATGCCCTGCTACCGGTCCCGCAGCCCGGGAGCACCCGGCCCAGCATTTTCCACGGAGGGGGGAGGAGGGCACCGAGTCAATGGCGAGGTTTCTGCTCTCAGCCCCGCGATAATCCCCCCTCAGGTCACGAAAAGATCAGATTCACATCCAACGCTTCCCAGGCACCCTCTCCCTGTCCCCTCACGCCCGTGATCAGCGCGGCGTAGCAGGAGGATGCGAGCCCGTCCCGCGGAGTTTGCTCGGGTGCTGGGCTGGTCATGGGGGTGGGGGGGCTTTATCTTTTTTCCCCTTTAAGTTGCAGTTGCAGGGTGGAGATTTTGTCCTCCTTGCACTCTGGGAAGCTGGAGCCGTCCTGGATGCCAGCAGAGCATACGAAAGGCAGCGCTGCCTTTCTCGCGTGGCTCCCAGCTGCAGCAGCCAGTGCTCGGCACGTCATTCGCCCCGGCACCTCGACACCTCCCCGCGGCCGGCGCGGCGCCCTGAATGAAGTCCATTGCCCTTCGCGGTGCCACTTACTTGGATCGATCTGGGGTTTCTCTCCGTTTGCCTCACTTTCTCCATTGCTTTCAGAGAATGCGCCTTCGTGGCTTTGCTTATCCCTATCAACTGGAGGAGAACCACAAGCATAATCAGACAGAGACAAAGTGTGAGTGTCAAACGTGGTACAGTCACCCCTTCTGGCCGCCAGCGGTTCAGGTTTAATGCCGTAATGCCTGCTGGTAGGTAACCCGGGGAAGGACAAGGAGCCCGGCACAGGCTCAAGCCACGAACGCATGTACCTGCCGTCGGGCGGTGCCACGGGCGCCTGGTGGTGCGCGTAGGGGTGGTAGACGGCGGGGACGCCGCTGGCGCCGCCGGGGTGCGCGGGGCTCCAGGGGGGGCCGAAGACGGGCGCCTTGGGCTGGAAGCTGCAGGGGGCCAGCTCGGGGTGCTCGCCCAGCGCCGCCGGCCTCGGAGGAGGAGGAGGAGGCGGCGGCGGCCCCAGCGGCGGGGGGGCGTAGCGGGGCGCCGCCAGCTCGTCCCCCTCCGGCACCAGGAAGGAGTCCACGTAGTAGTTGCTGAGGGTCCCGGGGGCCGACATGGCGCGGCTCGGCGCGGCGGGGGCGCCGGACCCGCCGCAATTCGGGGCTGCGGGGCTTCCCCGCACCAACTCGGTGCCGGCGGAGAAGTAGAGTCAGTAATAAGTTGGGGGCAGCCCCGGCGCCCATTGGCTGCCCCGGTCACGTGGCGGGGGGGAGCAGAACAATAAAGTATAAATCAGTCCGCGGGCTATTAACGGGGCAGTGTTCTCCAGCCATCATTTTTATAGCGAGGCCATATGTTTTTATGCAAAGGGATACGCGAGTTATACGGCGGAGTTTGTTTTAATTGCGGCCAACTGAGATTAAAAGATCAGATTCCGCCTCACGGCCTCTCCCCCTTTTTCTTTCCCTCCTCCCTCCACCCCCCTTTATTTTATTTTTATTTTTTTTCGTTTAAGCGGACTATTTTATATCACAATTAATCATCCCATCAGTAGGTCGTGTTACCTGAAAAAAAAAAAAAAAATCCCAAAAAGCCCGATCGGAGACCTTCACATAAAATTATACAATAATTGAAGCAATAAAAAAAAAAAAAGAAAATAGCAGTTGCGGTATACTGTATTTAAATATATATTTATTATATTTCATAAGGAGTTATTGTTTCGGGAGCCACGGGGTTGTTATTAAGTCAGTAACTATGAGCGCGCTCATTTGCATCGCTGTGTTTCACAGCAGTAAAAATTTACGAGTGCTCGGAAAGGTTAAATTATACCATTGTGTTTAGTTTGGGAGCTCACTGTAAATAATCCCGTTCCGTTCAGTCCCGGGCGAAACAGAGAAAAGTCAAATTCAACGCATCCTCTCGCCGAGGCCGGAGGAGGACCGAGGCGGCCGGCTGTGGGCTCGCCCCCTCGCCGGGCTCACCGAGGGCGGCAGTGACCGAACCCACTCCTCATCCTCATCACCGAAGCCCCCTCCTCATTCTCAGGACCGAAACACCCTCCTCATCCTCCCCGTCCTGCCCTTGGACCCCCTCGGGGAGAGGGGCCGCGGGGCTAGCCGGGCTTTCTCGCCACGATTAATCCTTCAATATGCAGCGAAGCAGCAGGGGGAAAGGGGAGAAAAAGCCCTGTCTTCCCCACTGCCGAAAGGCACCCTGCTTGCCGGGGCAGCTATAAAAGGGGCTCTAGCATTCGCTCGCACTGCATTCTGCCGACCCCAAAATATTTATGTGCGAATATAGTTATTTATTTGCCGCAGGGCACACGCGAGCGGCACCAGCCCCTAGGCACCGGGCTGCGGTCCCCCCGCGGAAGGAGGGGAGGGCGAGCGGGGGGAAAGTAAAGCCGCGGCCAGATCCAAGTCCAGTGTTAGGAACTAAAGCAGGGGCTGAGCTGCTCGCCAACGTGCCCGCGGGTCCAGGATTTTCTCTGGCGGCCACGCATCCCTCTTCTCCCCGGGGCTGGCCAACAAGCCTGCGGGATCCTGCTAGGGGGCACGAGAAAAATCTCCTCTCGATTTGGTCGAAATATATTTATTAGAGCCTCGCGAATGGCAGGAAAGGCTGAAGCAATAATTAAAATCACGTGTAAATATTGTGCGTGCAAAAGTGTGGTTCTAATTAGTTTTACATCGCTATGTGGGCTGCCTCTTCCCCTCTCCCTCTCCCTCTCTCCCCTCTCTCTTTCTCGCTTTTTCTTTTCATGTCTTCCCAACGGTTTAATCAGAAATCTTACGGAGATCCTATTTTAACAACGCTCTCTCCCCATTCAGGATTACAAAGGCCCATAATGAAACTATTATCCCCTATTAGAGTTAGAAAATTACAGAACAGTTACAAGATCTCCGCAAACAGGGAGCCCGTTATTTTCTAACCATTAAAAAAATGCAAATAAAGATCGCCTCTGTTATTTTTTGTGGCCATTGTATAGACACGCAGTAATAGAAAAAAATAATTGTATTTCTTTCCTGGAAAGACGGAACTCGACGTCATTTGTATTTATTAGTAAGGAGTCAGCTGTGGTGAAATGTGATTGTAGAACTTCCTTTTTCCATTCAGAAAAAAATAATCTTAGCTGCAGGAGTCCTGGATGTTTATATTCGAATTTGGGTTCTCAACTTGCAGCGGGTTTCATTTTTTTGGTTCCTCACCAAAACTAATAGCAAATGAATAACAATAACAATAACGTCTTAAAGAACGCGCCTGTATTTTTATTTCCCTGTAAAATTCTGAATTTGTTCACTGCCAGCAGCCAAGCGGCGGGAGAGGGAGTACAGAAAGCAAGAGTTAAAAGACGGCAAATAATTACAGACATTTTTCACGCGGTCACGTTGCAGATAATAACACTCGAGCATTCGCCTCCCTTTTCGTCCTTTTAGACCCACTTTTCCCCAAAGTACATTTTGCATACGAGCTACCACAGCTCGTGGGGGTTAGCACGGGCTTCGTACACTTTACGTTGCGAATTATTTCAGCATTTTGGCCACTTTACACGCTTGGGCGCAGCAGACCCCAGACAGCCCAGAAATCGCCCTTCCCATCAAATCGCAATACCAAATCTCACTTTCCAGGAACGAAGCCCTGCTGTACCTCTCGCGGCTGAACCAAAACGCTCCCTGAGCTCCATCCCGGCGTGATCAAATTAGTGGAGCTCCCACGCCGTTAGCAGTGAGCCCCGGCTCCTAGAGGAAGAAGGACCCCGGGATTTTTAGGTTGGGGGCATCGGTACTCGCCGCTCCAGCAGCAGCGCACCGCGGAGCCCCGGCACAGGATTGCGCGGCCGTTTGCGATCCCCGCTGAACGGGAAGTTCAGGATCGCCTTTTCCTGCCTGTGCTACCAGCGAGCAGAGGTATTTTGGCAAGGCGGGCAAAAAAAAAAATGATTCGGAGTATGGGGGAAGCGGTCCAAAAATCAGAGTGATGCGATGCAAATGGACAGAGGCGAACCTGTGTGTGAAGGCTGGAGAGGCACGCACGCACACACATGTGCCCTGTAAATACACCCAAGTATGTACACAGAGCCAAGACAGACGCACAGTGTGTATAGAGGCAGACACAAACACTTATATTGGACTGCAGAGTAGACATCTGCTGCTGACCCAGCCGAGGCGTCTCCTGCGAAGATCCTGCTAGGGTAGGTCTGGCTAAAATCCGCTCTCTAACTACTCCGAGTGCCTGCAGCCCAGTTCGGTGTTTCGAAAAAGTTTTTTTTTTTTTTTTTTTTTTACAGCAAAAATAATCAAAATCATTAGTTGAAAAATAAAAAGAAAAAAAAAAAAAGAAAAAATAATAATAAAAAAAAGAGCCCCAGACGCGTGACTTTTCCTGCCCTTTCCTGCGTCAGCCTTTCCTCTCTCCCGGGCACCCCGGTGGAGGGGCTGCCCCCCGGGCGGGCGGCGGGCAGCGGGCCCGGAGGAGCGGGCGGGAGGCGGACACAAAAGGCGGCGGCGGCGGCTTAGTAGGGCCCGGAGAGGTCGCTGTTGCCCGTTCCGCCGCCGCGGAAGAGCGGCCCCGAGCTCGCCGCAATCGTGATCGTAACCGAGGCCTTGTGGGCCGCGGGGCAGCCGCCGCCCCCGGGCGCCCAGCCCGCGGAGAGCCCCGGGGGAGCGGCCCCGACGGCGGAGCTGGGCTTCGGAGCCTTTCCGCTAGGGTTCCCGAGGGAACCAGCGGCCAGCCCGGTGGGGGGGTGCGTCGGGGAGAGCCGCCGGAGGGGCCGGTAATCCCGGCACGCGTGGGCCTTGCCGGCGTTGGTGTGTGGAGCGGTGCGGAGTGGAGCGGGGCAGACAGAGTGGGGCTCTCCCCTCCCCCCGGCGGCAGAGAGCTTTCTGCTGGCTGGGGTTTGATAAATCCGGACAGCAAAGAAAAGCAGCCCCCCCTCCCGCCCACCTCTCGAGCTCGACCTGGGCCGAGAAGAACGCAAAAACGCACCTGACCTTGAATGCAGCCTACGAGATATTAAAATCCCGCAAGCAGGCAGGGACTCGCTTAGGAGCTAGCTAACCTTGAAGAACTTGTCAAGCTTCCCCCCTCGGCTGCCGTGTTTATCTGAGGAATCAAAGGAGCCTCCGTTGCAGATGGGGAACAATGGCATTGGGACTTGACGCCTACAGATAACTTCAGCGTTAAGATTTCTTCGGGCACAAAGGACCCTCGCACCAAGCATACCTGGTGATGATATCAACTGAAGTAATTAAGGCAGTTTCGTGCTGTAGAGAGAAAGGTGGAGCCCCAACAACATGAAACTACCTAAACCACAGAGCAGTTCTCAGGCGCTAATAATTACTTTCCCCATAGCCGTGGTCTTTAATGCAAGGATCCCGCTACGAAAATAAAACCAGAGACGTGACTACAGCATCCCTCTCTCCCGCCCGCCCGCCCGCCCGCACACCCCGCCGGCGCCCCCTCCGCGCCCCTCGGGCAGACTCGGGTGGGTTAATGAAAACGAGAGAGAAATATCATCATAACCTCCCCTCCGGGCAGCTCTCGCCTCTCCATGCAGATGCAAACGGAAAGAAAAGGCCGTGCACGACAATGTTACATCATAAAAAGCTAACGGCTCCCACTAAGCCCGGGTTCAAAGTCTACTCCCCCCCCCCCCCCCCCCCCCCCCCCCCCAGCATACACATACCCGGGAAGAAAGCATTAGCTGTCGCTCTTCTCCCAGCCCTCGTTTTGCCTCTCCTTTGTGCAAGACTCTGCTAGCTAAGCATGCAGCAAAAGAAGGGGGGATTCAAAAAGCAGCCCGGGTGAAGTAAGCTCTCCCGCATGCAGCCAGGTAGGGAACA
>NC_048894.1:35428334-35449823 GCF_011077185.1 Oxyura jamaicensis
CCATGCGCTCACCTTTACGGTTTCTTCTGAGCCCTGAGATAAACCTAGGTTTTGTCACCGTCCTCTGGAGCTAAAAGATCTCCGCACTCTCGTAGGTGCTTGATTAAAAAAAAAAGAATCCGTTCCCGACCCTCAAGAAATAGTAATTTGCTTCCTCAGTCTATGCAGCTCCTCAGTCAACTGAAACCACTCGTTCAAGACAGCAACAATCCAGATATACTAGCAAGTCATAAAACTGAACAAAAGCCGACAAACCTTAGAGCACCATCGCTATATGGCCCAGACAAATTACGACCGTCTAGGTAATATTTAAATAGATTCCTAAAGTAATTGCAGGGGGTTTAGGCAACTATTCCTGTTGTAAAAGTTCTTGAAGACATAAAGTAGAACCTGAGGATAAACAGTCACAAAAAGAGGTAAAATTAAAAGGATTCATTCCACTTTTTTTATTCTTCTATGAGAACATAAACATCGTATTTTTCACGCACAGCAGCATTACAATATTAATTTATTCTGATTTAAGGTAAGTACTAGATATAGCTAGAACTAACATTTATAATAACGATAGAATGCATTTGCTTAAAACAGTATCGGCATTTTAATAATAATAGACATTTATACATATCTGTATTTATAGTTTTTCCCTTCCTTTTTTTTTTTTTTTTTCACCTATATGCTTGACCCTTTGATGCATGTAACTTCACAGTATAAAGGAAGACGAATATATTCTCCCTCGCTATCTTAGACTCTGGCTCAGAAAGTCCTTCTGATGTTCAGGATATACACTTTGCAGTGAAATTAGTGAGGAAAAAGTGACTATTTTTTTTTTCTCAAGGGGCAATTGTTGTGTGCTTGTCCTGTGTTACCAAAGGTAACGTTATTTATAGACAAAAAAAATCACTAATTCCACATATTTAAGCAAAACTACATTAAGTAAATATCTACAACCAGAAAGAGAGAGAGAAATTCAGAGGTAAGTGTCATAATTTAGTCCATGAGCAACACAAACTCTTTTATACCTTTAAAGAGAAGAGATTTCATTTTCCTGGCCAATTTTAAAGCTGTAATGTTGACTTTCAAGGTAAAGGGGAAAAAAAATCGCTCTTAACGCCAGTTCCCATGAAGCCCTTTTAAAGGATGCCTGCATTTCATTATTGTAACTCCTGCTTTTCGAAGGAAAAAGGGGGGAGGGGGGAGAAGAGGAAAGGAAAACAGAGGGGGAAAAAGCTGAGCTCCCAATATATAGAAATATGGCAAGGCTTAAATTATTCATTCTGAAGCTACGTACAGTCCAAGTTACACCGCCTATAATTTAAAAGAACGTGCCTTTAACCGAGCTCGTTTACTTTTCGGAGAGATATGAGGGGAAAGATATTTGCAGCTCCTGAAATGGTATTTCTGGGTTTGAAAGAAGAAAGCTTGAAAGAAGAAATCGGGCCCGGGGAAGCCTGCAGGAACCAGGGAGGTTCACACATGGCATTTTGTGCATTAGCATGGCTTTCTTCTCCCCCCCCACCCCCCCCCCCACCCCCGCCACCCCAAAGTAGCTATTAAGAGGTTAAGGACATATTGAGAACGTCTAAAATCGTTAATCCATACAGGTGCAGATGACTACAGCCTAGGAAAATGATACTGGCTCTTTAAACCATAAAGATGTGTTTATAGGTTCATCAAGAGAAATTAAAGTTGGCTGTGAGCTCCCGAATCCTATTCTCTCTGTTCATTTTCTTCAGTTTCATTCTGCGGTTCTGAAACCAGATTTTAACTTGTCTGTCTGTGAGGTGGACTGTGCGGCTGATCTCTAGGCGACGCTCACGAGTCAGGTACATATTGAACAGAAACTCCTTTTCCAGCTCGAGAGTTTGATGCTTGGTATAGGGGCACCGTTTCTTTCGGCCACTTTTTGCGGTTAGCCAGTTTGCTGCATTTTCTCCTTTTGAGTTGCCTAGTTTTGAGAAAGTAAAAGAGGGACGTTACCAGCGGGTAGGAGGCAACGAGCTGGGGAGGGAGAGGGGGAAAAGTGTGCGTATTTGTATGCGGATGTGCACACGGGTGCTCCTGCTGCTGCGGCCCCAGGGCAGAGCTGAGATGTGGGGAGCCCCGTAGGGGACCTCGCTTCCGAGAGCTTCAAAGCGGTTTCCTAAAGGCCCTGGAGCTGGCCGGGAACAGCCTTGCCTCTGTTGGGATGCTCGGCGAGGAGTGCGGCCCGCTGGGCAGCTCGTCTCCAAACCCCCAAATAGGCTTTTACCCGCTCCGACCCCACTGCTGCTGGAAGGCGACTTAGTGGATGGCCTGCGGTCTTTTTTTCACTCCCCCCCCGCCACCCCCGGAGACACCTGTTTCCCCTAAAAAAATAAAAAATAATTAAAAAAAAAACTCGGATCTGAACTTTGTAAATGTGTCCTGGAGGCTGAGCTGCAGAGGTGAGCTGCAGAGCCGGAGCCTCCCTGCCTCCTGCCCCTGCCGTCCTGGAAAGCTTCGCCATGGCCCTCTGTTCTCCAAAGGTTTGGGAGAAAAATACAATAGAAATAAGAGAGAAAAAAATCACCCGTTGCAGGGTGTTTATTCCTATCACTGGAAGCGGCTGGGAAAGAGATAAAACCGATCCCTCGGTGGCTCAAAGTGGTTCGTTGTTGTGGGGACGACTCTCTATGAGTTTTTTTTTTTTTTTAATTATTATTTTATTTTTTTTCCTTCTTATTGCTTTTTGTTTTAATCCCATTATTTTCCAATGGGGCGCCTGAAGGAATAACAGGGCGTCTGAAATGCAGCCAGAGGGAAGCGCCTGAAAAGCCTGCAGCCCAGGGAAAGGGAGTTATTTTTTTTTGCCATGGGGACCAGAAAGGGAAATAAATAAGCAAATGAATAAATAACAAGCCTGTTATCTAGTGTAGACGCTGAAGGATATTCGCGGTGCATTCATCAGTCTAATTTGATAGCAGTTCATAGATGGCACATTTCAGCGCGGCTGTTATTCCGAAAAGCATTCTGGATCGTAAAATATAACTTACCGCGTTAATAGGTTTATTTATTGGCACTGCCTATTGCTTATTTTGGATGCTTTACAAACATCTCTGTTATCTGGTAGGCACCTTCGCATCGCAGGGGAAAGATTGATCTCGCTTTGCTATACGTTTAAGCTGCATGCAGGCTAAAGTTGCCCAGAGCGGAGGCTCTAAGGGTTTTAAACTATAGGATGGACATTAATTTTTACGGCAACCCCATGCCCGAATATTACAAAGTTCACAAGGTCAGTGTGAGCAGCGCTTCTTGGCAGCCCCGCAGGGCTGCTGGGATCCTCGTTTCGCCTTGCCACGCTCCTCGGCCGCTTTTCCTTTCTCGTTACCACCGCTACCATTCCTAAAGCCTCACCGCCACCGTCACCGGTATTTGCTTACCTACGGGCTCTTTCTCGGGAGAGGCTTTGCTGCTCTCCGACGGGGCTGGGGAGAGCTCCTCGGCGGTGGAAGACGAAGCCTGGGTCTCGTCCTCCCGCTGGGAGCCGCATGCCAAGGGGCTGGGGGAGCGCTCCTCGTCCTCCTTCCTCCCCGCGTCCGGGACGGGAGGCAGAGATGGAGGCGTCTGGAAGCGGCCGGGAGTCTGCGGAGGGAAGGGGGCAGCCCCGGGCGGCCCCGCGCCGTAGCTCTTGGAGGTGCCATAAGCCTGGGAGAGGCGGAAATAACCCGGGACGGGAACCCCGGTGCCGTTGCTGGCGGGGCTGACCTCGGCGCTCAGCCTCGGGAAGGGAGCGAGGTCGGTGGCGGCCGAGCCTTTGGGGCATTTCTCTGAGTCATAGAGGCAGTAGGAGCTCTCCTCCTTAATGTTTTGAGCGAAGGAGCACGAGGTGGCCTGCTGGCTCTCCGGCTCTTCCATGCGACAGGACCGGGGGGGGTCTAGCCACACTTCCATCCCTGACACGTAGGGGTGCGAGGTTGGGACCATGCTTTGAGAAGTACCTTCATTGCGTTTGCTCAAAACGGGGAAAAGTCCGCAGCTTTGCAGCCCGTAGGACAGATCGGACGCTTGTGGCAGGTAGATCCCACTATTGGGATAGTAGCCGCCTCCGCCTCCGCCTCCGCCTCCTGCTCCCGCCGCTTCCCCTCTGCCCGAGCTGATCAAGGAGTCTACCAAAAAAGAGTTTGCAGCCGGGCTCTCTGAGCATGACATTGTTGTGGAATAATTTGGCGAAGGGAGCAGATAGCCCTTTCTGGCTGACATTTCTTGTGCAAAACATGCTGAATATGATTAGAGATACCCCCGCACCACGGCGGACGCTTGCAGCCAATGGAAGCCCGGGCCTCCCCAGCAACCCCTCCCCGTCTGGTTTCGTATGCACCGAGCTGCTCTCAGGTCGACCTCTGAATTTGGGATATGGATGTATATTAATGCGGGAGATGGATTTCCACCCGCACGCGCGGCGCACATGGGCCAGCGCCTGCGCCCGTGTGGGAGCTGTGCGCCAGGGAAGGGGCAGAGCGGGGCTGGGGGGCACCCACCCCGAGCCGTGCTCCTCTGCTATGGCCCGCACAGCGATAAAACAGCCCCGGCCGCCCCGATGTTTATTGTACCTAGGCTGAGGCTGCATCCAGATGAAGTTTTTATTAGCGCTCCTCTCCCCGCGGTTGGGCTTGCCGGAAGCGATGCGCGCTCACCTCCCCGCGCAGCCCGCGTGTGTCTCGAAATTAATAAAGCCGCGGGTTTTATGACCGGGCTCTGCTCGTTTTATTTGATTGTCTCGTTTTTTAAGGAATAAAAGACGTGTTATTGTTTATCACGGATCATTGGGAACTGTAAAGGGGCCTGGTGTCTCTTGCGTTAAAGTGCTGGGGAAGGGGCTGCTTCCAGCCCAGCATCACCACCACGACGCCAGGCTGGGCTTAAATTTCCTAGAGATAAAACGCTCGCTGCTGCGCTCGGGGATCTCAGAGGGAGCAATGCCACTCTGGGAGGATTAATTGTGCGGTTGCAGCTTCTAATGCTGTAGTTAACGCTGGATTCTTCCCGAGGTCTGATTGCCATTTAAAATCTAAAGCCAGACATATGCCGCAGAAAGAATCCAGACGCGAGCAGTTCAAATGGATCCTCTCATGATGCTGCGCACCCTGTTTATTGACGTGTTTATATTTGGGCCGTCGTTTTGATTCCTCCCTCCCTCCCTCCATTTGGGTCATTCACTTTTCTCCTCTTCAAAAGCACCGTCTCTGTCACAAGCACCGTACTAAATAATAGAAAGAAGGATAAGTAGATGAATCCTGAGATACTAGACAGCTCTGTCCAGCCAATATGTAATTGTGGCGGAGGGAGCAGACAGATAGCAGACAGACAGGCACGCAGACAGAGAGACAGATAGATTTTCTAATGAATCGCTTAATGATCGCTTGCTTTCACTTCCATCATCTCTCGCTTATGCCATTTGGAAGTCGCCTAACAGCCTGCCCCGAGGAATTAAGCCTTCTTCAGCCTAAGCGGAGCCTGGGGCTCTCGGGGCTTTTCCATCGCTCGCTGCCCACCTCGGAGGAGCCGGCCTCGCTCCTCATCCCCTCAGCAGCCCGGGGAAGCGGAGGAGGCCGGCTTCCCGCTCCCGGACGCCTGGGCGAGCGGGGGCAGCGCCAGTACCGGCAGGGTCTCAGCGCTGCCTCGGACGGAGCCACCGGGCCCGGGCACCGGCCCGCGGCTCATGGCTCGGCGGTCCCCAGCCCCTCGGTCCCCGGTTCCCCGGCCCCTCGTTCCCCCGACCCCTCGATCCCCAGTCCCCATCCCCCGACCCCTACCCTTGGCTTTCGCAGCGCCCCGCAGGCGGCCCGGGGCAGGCTCTGCCCTCCGCCCCGCGGCTCTGTTACGCCTCACGTGGTCGCCCCCGCGAGCTGTTGCCTTGCCAGGGGGAAATTCTTGTTTGCCACATTTTGACTTTGGCCCGGACGAGTCGCTCCGTGCAGGAGGCAGCGGGACGTGCCTCGTGGTTTCCGCAGGCGAGTTAATCTGCTGGGGCCCTCCCGGGGCTCCGTCCTTCGTCAGCTGGGGCAGGGAGAGGTTGTTACAACTTTGCAGTACCCATAAAACCTTGATGGAAAGGCGTCTTATTTTTCCAGCCTTCTCGAGTGAGCACCAAGGCACCGCTGCTTTCTGAGCACTGTCGGATGGGGTGATAGGAGCCGGCTCGACAGCGTATAGAAACCCTCCGAGTTTTGTCCCGCATTTCCTCCCGGAATACTGTTTGTGTTTCCCAAAGCCGGCTAAGCCCACGATGTGTTAATGTGTGATGGACAAACCCTTATCAGATTCCTATGAGGGCCGTATCGCTGCTAACAAAATTAATACCATATAAGGGACCGTTTTATTGGCCAGTATACAGGAAGGCCATTATCAATAGGCTTAGCGTTATAAATGCAGATCTAAATAAAATGAAATGTGAGCCCCGACTCCTCGTTCCCAATACATTTCTCTACACGAGGCAGGTATAAAAATTACTCCGGGGAAGTCCGCTCTTGCGGTATGTTTATTTTGCATTTGCCAAATTAAATAGAAATGGATTGCAAACCCAAAAGCCATACGGAATCGAGGAGTAACACTTGAAATCCTTCCAAAGCTGTTTTTAAAATAAGCAGTTCCCTTTTAAAAATTGGATTAAAGCGGGGAAAGGCCTATAAAAGCACGTTACGATCCTCGTCAGCCTGAATAAAAAGGACTCAAAATGCATCGCAACAAACACGAGCTGGTTGCTTCTCCCCCTCGAAAGGCGAATGCAGGCAAAATCATACAAAAGGTGCAGAGGCCGGGGACAGCTCAGACGAAGAGAACCAGGTTTTAGAGTAACTTTCCCTTCGCCCCCCGGCCAGGCACCCGCAGGTTTCATAGCCAAAGGTTTGGCGATGCAGGGGCTGGGGTACAGCCCTAGGTCGCTTTGACCGAGAGGAATGCACAGGTCCTGCGGGAGCCGGCGGTCGGTGCCTCCGGTCGTTGTGCTTAGAATAACGCCCGGTACTGGCTTGATGGTCAAGGCACTTCGCCTGGATCATGAACTCCGCTCCCCGTTGCATTCTCCCCGCTTTCTTTAATCGCTAACAAGGCCAAGGCAAATAGTAACCAGCATCATCAAAGCCAGTGGAGTAAAACTAATAACGTTCACTTGGTTCTTAACTATAAAAGATAATGGTCAATTCTGCCTAAACTGAACTAATTTGGCATGCTTTGGGTGTTGCTACCGCATTTCCAACACTTAACAATGCGTCCCTTGGATCTTAACCCCCATTTAAAAGAAATTTTAAAGAATATTGTGGACGCCAGGGGACGAGAAATGCTTTCTTTTTAATTCTGCTCCAGTAAGGAAAGATATCCCAGGGTCTATAAAACCGAGCAAATAAAATTCTGATAAATATCAAAAGCAGCGAGTAGGTGATTTCGCGCAGAATCTAAATTCGCGGCGTACATAGACAACACTATCAAAATAAAACTTTATTGATCTAAGAAAAATATAATAGATACATTAATAGCGTCGTTAAGCCGTTTTATTGGTTGGACTAAAATTAAAAACAAAAAGGGAATAAATAAAAGTCGACAGCTCCGCCTAAGCAAACTCTGACTGGAAATTTCAAAACGTATCATGTTAAACCGTGATTTATCTTTTTATTATTAGCCCATATAAACCAAAAGATCAGCACTGTTAATCCAGAGACCCATTTTGTAAGCTAATTAAAATATGCTTTTATTTGTAGACAGGGGCAAACTGCAATTTGCGAAAATGTAAATGGCCTTGCAGTTTGTTGCAGGAGTGCATGCGCCGCCTATCTGAGAATATAGCTGTAGATTACATTTTATACATCTCGAAAAATTAATGCAATCAGGGTATAGTTATTTAATATTGGAACTGTCAGTTGTCAGGAACGTGCATGTGTGCCAGATTCCTTCTTTTCTTTCTTTCTTTTTTTTTTTTTTTCCTTTTTTTTTTTTTTCTTTTCTGGATTTGCTCCAAAGAAGGCGGATTTCAAACAGGAGGTTTAGGAACTGCGTCCGTGCCAAGTTAGGTGACAAATGACGGCCTCACTAATTTTATCTTTACTAGAATTTTTTTCACGCTGGGGGGGGGTGGGGGCGAACTGGCTTGTTGCGGCGGATTATACTGTTAAAAATTAGTCTGAGATTTAATTTTATTCCAGCCATCCGGAGGCTTGTTCTCCTAACTATATTTCAGAGTGTATGTGTATCAGTTTACTCATTTGGATTAGGAACATATTTTGCAAGTAATTTTGACGAGCTCCGAATTCTAGTATGAGGCAGAACAAAATACACCCCGACCAGTTCATGAAGTCTTTATCTCCTCGCCATTCCTTCAGCACTGGTAAGGAGAACGGTGCTTTCTATTGTCTGGAGAGCCCCAAACACCCGAGCAGAAGCAACAGCGGTATCGGGTTATATCTCTATCGGTAAAATCTTAAATACACAAATCTGTCTTTTAAGTGTACCCTTTTTGTCGAGAGAGATGGGCCGCGCAGCTGTATTAAGCGTTTGAAACTGTATCCCCTCTCCCCTTTTTGTAGCACTCTTTTCTTTAAGATCTGGATGCATGTACAAATTTATTTTTTGGTTGCGGTATAGCTTGGCTCTCAGACACATACGTTGGCTGAAGTTTCGATTTCAGAGCATTTAATGAAAAGATTGTGACCAAAAAAAAAAAAAAAAAAAGACAACAAAACACAAACCCAAAGAGCTTATGAAAAAGCCTCCCAGGGGTTTGGATGTGGTATGTGAACTGACGTTGAGTACACGATTAATTAAACACAGTGTAGACACTGAGTTGGCCTCGCCTCTTCCCTCCAAAACATGCAAACCCAAATCATGTGAAATAATAAACAGTTATTGTAAGAAACAAGCTTGTTTTTTTAAAATATTATCCTATGACCGCGGCCGTCAGTAAACAATTCGTAACCAGAGGGCGCTTTAACTGCTGCTGGGGTCCCTTTGATTTATTCAGTGGAGTATTGAATGGGGCAGGGAAACAACAAGGGGAAAAATAAATATTTGATCAAATATGCTGAGTTTAACTCGACTGGCGTAAAATGAATGTTGCACAGGGACCCTCGGCAATTGCCCTGCTCCTTCTCGAGACGTGACTTCTTTCGTCCTGGCGTTTCCGAGGGGAGGTCAAAAGAGATCAGCGTCCCCGAGCTTTTAATGGAGCATCTTTGATGAAATCGATAGGTTCCGATAATCATCTGAAAAATGCTCTCTGCCGACTGAACATGTGCTTTTAACTACGCTTGCAACAGTTCCCCAGGAGCACAATTTTAAAGGGGTCTCAGAATACTGCAGGCGAGTTGCATTAGTTTACATACGAAGACTCCTTGGAGATCAAGGACAAAATGATTTTTTTTCCTCTCAGATAATTAAATACGGCATACCCTCTCATAGGAAACAAGCGGATTAAAATATGTAGCCAAACCAGTATCTCCATACAATACCACCTTTCCTCCTCCCCCCTTCTCAAATGGAGACATAACAAAAACATGTGAAACTTTTATGGGCGAGAAACGTAACCTGGAGTTAGGATACTCGTACCGAGGATAGAGTTTCAAAGCTACAACCCCGAGCAACCCTGAGTACATGAGAATGTGTGACTGTTGTTTGTTTACAGCACATGGTCTAGTTCGGATGGATAGATGAATAGATTGATACCCAAAACTGGTCCTGCACGAGCATTGACTTAACGTGCAACCGCATGCGTAGTTTTTAGCACAAATGTGTCAAAACTTGTTTACCACAGGCTGTGTCCAGCTGCGAGGAAGCAGGCTATCCTTTTAAGTTACCAAACGACCCTAACCAAACTACAGTTCAAGTCCAATAAGATCATCAGAATTGTCTGTCATTTGCAGTCTGGGTTGCCATAGATCTAGTTGATTGAAGACACCTACTGTTCCACACATAAATGTCAAGTTTCATAATATTTCCAGCGCTATAATTTTTTTATAACTGGAAGAAATCTACAAGTTTCTCTGAAAAATATTTCCAGATCCCCTGGATTTTCCACGCCGCTGGCCAAAACTTTATGAAGAGACAGAAAAAGGTCAGCTGCGACTTCGGAAGTCCCTGAAATATTATTGCCCGTGTTTAAGCCCGACTTTTTTTTTTTTTTTTTTTCTTTCTTCCTTTTTTTTTTTTTTTTTTTTCCTTTTTTGCCTCGCTCCCTCTGCCCGCGGTTCTCCTCCAAGGTGCCTGACGGAGGCAGGTCAGGGCAGGGGCCACCCCGGCGTCCTGGTGACACCCCGGTGACAACCGCACACGCCTCGCAGGGCACCCGGCGAGCACTTACCTTCACGCATATCCCAACCCACAGCCCAGCGGCTCTACCTCTCCACCTCTTCCTCCCCTTGACTTTCGCAACGCGGAGCCCGGAAAGTGCAAAGAATTGAACGTGCGGCTGCAAAGTGAACAAAGGCCAAGATTTCGCAGGGCTGCTCCCCTCGCCCCGGGCGGCTTTGACATTGATCTGAAGATCGCCATCTTGTGGCAAAGCGGCCCCGCCGCCGCCGCCGCCGCCGCCGCGGGCGGCCCCGGCTGCAAGCCGTCGGGT
Source organism: Oxyura jamaicensis (assembly GCF_011077185.1). NCBI lineage: Eukaryota > Metazoa > Chordata > Aves > Anseriformes > Anatidae > Oxyura > Oxyura jamaicensis. The sequence goes on from NC_048894.1 coordinate 35,438,899, forward strand.
GGCGGCGCGGGGCGCCGGGCAGCGGCTGCTCGCCTTCCCTCGCCTCCCTCTGATCCGCAGGAGCAGTAACAGCCGCCGAACCGCCGGCCTTTATAGCGGGGCATTCCGCCTGTGCGAGCGGACAAGTCACGGACACTTTTTATGGCCGCATTGTCACAGCGGCACAGAGGATGCGATTTTATTGGGCTAGGAAATCAAACCCTGAGCAGAGAAACTCCATGGTTTAACTGTCTCTGGGATTGGCCATGAATGCCAGTTAATTTTTAACCGGGAAAGGAAGCTCTTTCGCTAAACTTTCATTGCCCTTCAGCTCTCCATCCGTCCCTCTGTCTCTCTCCCGCCGCCTGTCCACGTCCCTCTGTCCGTCGCCTTTGAGCTCGCCTTCCCCCCCAGTTCGCTGGACAAACAAACAAACAAAGTCTCCTTTCCTCCCCTCGCTCTCCTAACGTTTCCTTCGACAGGACATCGCCTGGCTGGGTGGCAGTTGTCAGCAGAGGCCCCAAGTCAGTAAGTCCTTCACCTCAAGGTTATGGGTGATGTCCAAGCAATACAGAAGTTCAAAGTCAGTAAACAATGCGAAAACGGAATGTACTTTCTTCTCGCGATTAGGAATAGGGTCAACATTAAAGATCCTAGCACTCTTCCCCAAACACATTCCCATCTCAGCTATTGTTTTGCTTTGGTTTTCCCCCCTTCCTAACTTTCTCCCTCCCCCCGCCCTCCTCACCCCACCCCCTCCTTGCCTTGGAGATCAAGGACAATTTCAAACAGGCCATTTCCACCACACTGCCATGCGGATTTTTTTTTTCAAAGACAACAGTTTTCTTAGGACTCTCATGCTCCTCAGCACATCCATCGGCTGGCCCGGACCTTCCCTTTGGTGCTGGGCGCATGAAATATGCCCCAAGCGCTCCCGACACCGCGAGCACTTCCAGAGCAGCCCTCCTGGCTGAGGGTGCTGGGGAGCAACCGACAATGTCACAGCAAGCCCTCCACACAGGACCTTGCCCTACAGGCACTGGCAGGACAAGGGAAGGGCCTAGCTCGTAGCCAGCTATGACCATGCTTCATTTTCCACCCCTGAGCCCCGCCGGCACGGTTCTCGAACAAGCAAGCCCAGATTCCCTTGTTTACACCAGGGCAGAAGATTTAGCAGAGAGGGTTCACAAAAGGATAAGCATCTCGCCCGAAATGACTGACCAAGGTCAGGAGGAGTTTCGGGTCCCAAAGCTCCATCAGGCAAAATAACGTTGCAGTAACGTAACACCAGAATGAAAAATATAAATTTTCCATTTTTTTTTTTTTATTTTCCTTGTGCGCTGTTCCACTGTATACATGCAACCAAGTACTTTCGCATATTAAAAGAAAACTGTATATACATATAGTCGATACATATTGAAAACAGTGATGTCATATAAAGATACTGCGTTTTGTGAACCGTGTCAAAGAAATTACATCCATTCAGTAAATTTATTAATCAAAAAACATTCTTATCACCACTTTTTTGCACATGTAAAGAAATCCCACACCCTCTAGCCCCAAAGGAAAAAAAATCAGGAAAAAAAAAAAAGAAAAGCATTCGAACAAAATAGGTCGTGAGTTCTTTTTATTATTATTTACAAGTCTTGTAAAACACCGTTCCTGTATGAAATATACATTCAGATATTCTCAACAGCAAATTACCTTAACGGTAGAACACCGTATCCTTTGTAAACTGATATAGAATTTTAAATATTTTCATTTTTATCTTTTTTTTTTTTTTTTAATTGCATTTTTTTCACGCTTTGGTTCCTGCAGGGAAATATATATATTTATAGATATTTAAAATAACTCCAAACAACTCTCCATTCTTTGCATATGTCGACTGGGCGACAAAGTCGAGCTCGTGACATTTAAAGTAGACAACAACAACATTACCATATTTACATTATTTGGCTTCTGATTAAACTCCTCACTAGCCACCTTTAAAAGAACAGGCGATTGAGTTATTTTAATGATCCAATGTGAGTGCATTGCACAACTCCAAGTTTCAATTAAGTGTTGTGTGGTATTTGCTAAACTGTCGTTCTCCACAGGTATTTCCTGAAGAAAGTTTGTGAGCCAGAAGCCAGAAGGTTAGTTTCCTTTATGTAGTTTTTCCCTTCTAAAACGCTGAAATTCACACTTTTTTGCCGTGTGACTTTATTTTTAGCATTTAAATATGATTTGTCTCCAGAAAGATGGCAACGCGTGGTCAGTTGTCATAAATAAATCGAGAGCTAGTTAAAATTTGCTAAATCTTTGCGCTTTTTTTTTCAATGATTGTTTCCTTACAATATATGGCAAATTTATACCTGATTTTTTACTTTTTATTTCTTTTTCTTTCTTTTTTTTTTTTTTTTTTAGTAAATAATTAAGTCTTTTACTTAGTTTTCTTTCTTCCCCCTCCCCCCTTGCTCCCACCCGCCCCCAAAGGAAACACTATTATACCCATCACTACATCCATATTACAGCTGCTCGTGGTTGGCCTCGTGAAGGTGTAGGCATGTCACCCCCTCTTAATTTTCTCTTCCCCCCCTCCAATTCCCGTCTCAACCCCACGGGCGATGGTGGAGCGCTGCCTGCGAGATAGAAAATCTCCGCCAGGAAGGGCAGGAAATTATTTCGGAAAGTTTGCCTCCTGCAGTGGTCCTGGTTGCGGGAGCAGGGCCATACACATGTTGGGCACCGCGGATTTGGGGTGGGGGGCCGAGGGCACCGTCCCCGCCCGCGGCTGCCGAAATCGGGAGCAGGATGGGGCGCGGTGCCTGGGAAGGTAAGAGGTATGGGCTTGGCGCTCAGAGGTGACGTGCACGTTAGAAATGGATGCCATGTGTGTCAAAATCAAACCGATTCCAGTTGATATGTAAATATATCTATATATATATATATAAAAGAAATCGTCGTGGAAGTCCCAGAGCGGATTTACATGTATGTAAAACCTCGGATTCTTCTAGTCCCGTCAGATACACACCTCCTTCCTCCGTGTAACCCCGTGGCTTGACCTTGTCAAGGGCGAAATCGGAATTTAATCTCGTCTTGAAAAACCCTATGAGTTTTAAAGTAGTGGATTAGCTGAGTAATATTGTAATCGGTCCCTGTTAATTTTTTTTTCTTTCATTCTTCTGTTTTGAAACCATATTTTTACTTGGCGGTCGGTCAGATTGAGCATTCGGGAGAGCTGCAGGCGTTTCTCTTTGTTTATGTAGACACTGAAGAAGAATTCCCTTTCTAGCTCTCTAATCTGGTATTTGGTGTATGGGCATCTCTTTTTACGGGTACGTTGTCCACCTGTGGAGCGAGAAAAGGCAGAAGGGTTTGTCACTCGGCGCTGTCGCCGGTGGGGGCCGAGGAGGGCCGGGGAGGGGTGGGGGGACCAGGAAACCGGGGCAAAACACATTCATATGGAAAAGACGCGTTTTGCCCGCTCCGGGGCCGCCCTCGACCAGTCCTCCTCCTAGGCGGCTGCGGGGGCGGCCGAGCCCAGGACCCTCCGGGACCCTCCGGGACTCGCCGGCTCCCGCAGCGCCTCGGCCCCCGGCACCGGCCAGGGCGCGACCCCCGCCGGGAAGCGGGGCTGCGGCCTCGCTCGGCGGGAGGAAGGGGCAACAGGGTTGGGGGGACGGCGGCCGCGTTTCGCCAGAACCGGGAGCCAGCCTTTGTAAGCGGCCTCAGCGGGCGCCAGGCGCACGGAGGCTCCCCGGAGCAGCCTCCACCTGGCTGCCTCCAGCAGCGGCCCGGGGGCACCGGCGCCCCGCCACCAGCCCTGCCGGCTCCTCGCTGTCCCTCGCTCGGAGCCCGAGCCCTGCTGCCCGGCCCCAGCCCAGACACAGCCCCGGAGCTCTGGGCTGCAGCTGAGCGCCGCCCGCTCCCCCAGCCCGCCGCTGCGAAGTACGGTCTCGGCTCTGCCGAGGTCTTCTCGTCTCGATTAGCCAGCACGGTTTTAAAGTTCATTAAGCGGAATATAAAAGGTTTCAGGGTTCAGGAGCTCTTTACATGAAACGCAGCCGCTATCCCTTTAAAAACTTCCTTTTCTGGTACAGTTCATTGTCGAGGTATTTTTCCCCCAGCCGTATACTAGCTTTGCCTTTTAAAAAGCCCACATAAAAAAATCAGACTTTGACAGATTGAATAACAATTGTAAGTAACAAACTGTTGGACAGAAGGCAACACGTAATTGCCACAGCGCCTTAGTAAAATGGCTTCCTTTAGACAAAAAGGCCAGCTTTAGGTTAATTTGTTTCTTTTAATATATTGCTACAGTTCAGGCGGCTACTTTATCTGTTAAACGCTATTCTAGCGCAATCGTTAAAACGGCGATGGCTTTGAATTCGGCTCCTAACTAGACTCCTGGTGCAACACATGGCTTTTATAAAATCACTGGATTACATCGATATCAAAGGAGTCGGGATCCCCCCTTTTCGCCGCATTTACAGGCACCGAACGTCCGTTATTATATTTTCGAGAGCTGACCGCAGAGCCCCTCTTTCTTCTTATTAAAAAGAAAAGAGGAAGGAGAAAGAATTTTTTTTAAAGGCATCCATTGCCCGGTGGGTATTTCACGGCCAATTTCAGCACTAAACACGTGATCTCGCCTTTTATAACAAAGTTTTGTTGGGGGAAATCTAAAGGCCCTTCATAAACCTTATATGCTTATAAAACAGCATATAAAAATTTAACAGCGGCGGTGCGCTAGATTTCAACCTCCCTTTCCTAAAGCGCTCGGGCGCTGCCTTTATACGTACTGGAGCTGCCGGATTTCTCCTCATTGTTGCCGGAAGATGACTCGGGGCTGCTGCTGCTCTCCGGCCGCCTCCTCCTCTCCTTCTCCGCGGCCACCGCCGCCGCCGCCCTGCCGCAGCCGCCCTCCGAACTTGAAGTTGCCGCCGTCGCCCCGGCGGCCGCGGGCGCTTTGTCGCCGCTCTTGTCCAGCGAATAGTCCGCTGAGGACAGGTTATCCGCGGTGCCGTAAGCCGTCTCGAAAAACTGGTCGAAAGCCTGGGGCAGGACCCCGTTCCTGCCCACCGTGCTATAGAAATTGGAGGAGACGTTGGCGCTGGGGTGGTAGACGTTAGCTGTGTTTTTGCCGAACATCTCGCCCATGCTAGCAGTGGTGGTGGAAGGCAAGCAGTCTCTGTGCATGATCTCCTCTGCGGAGTAGCAGTGGGGCAGATTGTTCCTGGGGTGCCATTTACTGGAGGGATCAATGGCATATTCCCTGAAGGTAACTTCTCTCACAGGTTGGACCTGGGGCAGGTTGGAAGAGTAGGAGTATGTCATAGGGCGAGAAGACGGGGTCTGGGGCAAAAAAGAAGGGAGGCTGGAAAAATCAGGACCCGAGACGTAGTAAGTACAACTTGGCAAATACATGTTAGAGGAACAAGGAACACGCTCATCAAAATCCATCATTAGGGCTACCTCGGCTTCTCCGCATTAGCTGAGCTTAACATGATTCTCTAACGCAGCTGCCCCTTTGAAGCGGATCCGTGAAGGAGGAAAATTGGGAGACGTCGGCTGACGTGGAGAGCTCGCCCCAGCCCGGCAGGGAGGTGCGGTCACGTGACGCCACGCCAAATTGACAAGCGGCGGCTCCGGGCCCTCGCCCCTTCGGAGCCGGCTCGGGGGATGCAACAGATCGGCACGGCGCCGGGCTCCCCCCAACCCCCCCCCCGGGGTAACGCAGCCCCCCTCCGGGGCATTGCCCCCCGCTCCGGGGGATGCCCCCCCGAAGGGTACGGCACCCCCCGGCCGCCCGGTTCCTTGGCGGAGCGGCTTAGCCATCCCCGCAGGGCTAGGTGAGAGCTCTCTGTTTGTTTGTTTGCTCGCCGGGCTGGAAAAAATAATAAAAAAAGAAAAAGCAGGGAGCGAGCAGGAGGAAATCAGCGCCGAGCCCTTCGAGGAGGCTGCTGGCTAGCAGGAAGCTCCTCAAGGAGCGGCCGTGGCTTTTTTCTTTCTTTTTTTTTTTTTTTTTTTTTTTTTTTTTTTTTCTTCTTTTTTTAGCTCGCATCGGTTCGCTCTGCCTGCCCACCTACCCAAGGGAAAAAGAGAAAAAAAAAAAAAAAAAAAGCCCTCGCCCTGCAGGGTTTTGCTGGAAACGTTACTAGGAAGAATGTGCCAGGGTCAAGTCTGTACTGATTTTCATGGTGAATAGATTACATGCTTGCATTCATGTTCACTTCCGAAGCGCTTAGTGTCTTCCTTCCCTTACTTACATATTAACCTCAAATACCCCGCGCGGCTTCATCCCAGCTTTACTAGAGGTAGCTCCCAAGATTTCACTCCCCGATCGCAGGTTCCCTTCCCTCGCCCCCCCCAAACCGTGTCTCGCCTATGTGCGACGCCAGAAAGCCCTTTAAACTGTAGACCGCTGAGCTCCAAAGTGTTTGCTGATCTCTTCGCCTCTGCGCTGCTGCTAAATACTTTGGGAAACCAGGGGATGTTGGGCTGCCCCGCTTTGACAAATATTCGGGGTTTAATTGCCAGAAGCCTAGTTAAAATGATTTGGCATACTATTAACCCCTAGGAACAAACTCGCCGTACCGAGATACTTTCCTTTTCGCCTCGTACCGTCGCTGAAGGCTGAGACCCAGGGAGACCTATTTTAAAAACGTGGTTAAACTTTTACTATTGTTGCATGAAAGGGATGATATAGAAAGCGGATTGTACAGGGCAGAGACTAAAAAGCACTTCTCTGCCAATAAAAATGCACACCCCACCGAATGAGCAGAGCCAAAGAAAACAGAGAAATATGCCAAAGAATACAGCACCTTTTCAGGCATGGACATCCCTCGGCTGTTGGAAAAAATTTTTTTTTGCTAGTCTGATGCTCGATTTCAGAAAAGAAATATTTGGGTTCCGGCTGGATTTAATCAAAATAGAAAAACAGTACGGCAAAAGGCTATTGTGAAGTCGGTGCTCTTATGAAATTAGACGTGCTTCGACATCGGTCCCCGCGTGGGCTTGGGAGGCTAATGGAAGGGAAGCTAAAATGCTAGGGAAATAATATTTGGATTCCCCCCCCCCTTCTTCTGCAGTGCTGTGGAAGTATTTATATATCCGGAGAAAGTTCTATAGTAAATTCTGGAGATCTTCGGTATTTAAATGTCAACATCGATTTGTTTATTTATTGCTTAGCTTATCGTAACTGACTCAATAACAAATCTAATCATGTTGTGCACAGAAAAAATATCCTCATTATGTATTTTCCCTACATTATAGTTAACTATTACATTTGAATTCAAGCTGTAAATTCAATATTATCAAGTAATTACTTTGTAGTGGAGTAAACTAATTTATTAGCATTAATGTTTATATGCCTTTTCTTATTTTACAAGGGTTACCATTCACAAATCAAATGCTCTGGACGTATCCCCGTAATGAACTCTTTATTTTGGTTTGCTGCAAGAACTTCTCATGCTTGCTGCATGTCTGAGAGCTGAACTTGAAATTAATGAATTAATCTTCAAGCTTGACATATTTGCTAGAAAGTGGATGGAAAGAGATTGCATGTCGTCAAAACCGCCAGCAGAAGACTGCATTGTCGTTTAGGGATTGTAAAAACGTTTGGGGATTTTCCCTCCCTCTCTCTCTCTCCCTCACCCCTCCCTCCCCACACAACTTGGGCTTGGGGGGAGTGCAAGATCTCTGGTTGGCTTTTTCCTTAACACTATACTTCTGCTCGCATCTAATTTCTTCCCCAGCTTTTGTCGGAGGGTGGGGAGAGTGGGAGTCCTCTTCTGGTACCCGAGCGCTGTTTCCTCTGTCCCCCCATCCTCCGACTCAGTCCACGAAGAAATCTCCCCCCACACCCTGCTCTCCCACACCCTGCCCCCCCCCCCAACAAAAAGGAATGTATAAGGATTTCAGTGACTTTGAGATAACAAAGGCGCCACCATTGCAGAGCCTCGCCCCGCCTCTGTGTGATGGCAAACAAATTCTTGCACTTGTATTAGGGCTTTTAAGGCTATAATTGAACACGGCGCGTCTAGGAGAACCGAAAACAGTTCTAGACTGACCTGCGGTTTTATTGCACTTTGGCAGTCAACTTCAGCTTGTGTCAGAGCAGACATGACAGAGCTGCCCGGCGCTTAATCGCGGGACGCCACCTACTTGGACTCACTGCAGCTCCCCTCTCGCACTAAATAAATTTTAGGGCTAGGAATGGGGAGCAAAAAGCTGGCACAGGTTTGTATGAGGCTCTTTCCTGCACCTCCCTGCGGCCGGGGCTGCCTAGCCGTGCGGGGCTCGGCCGTGGCAGAGGTCGGGGCTGCCTCCGGGAAACAAAGGGAAATTAAGGCAAGAGGGGCGAGGAGGCACCAGCAGCCCGGTCACCCTCCTGCGAGACCAGGCATGTGTGGGAGAGTGTGTGGGCATATGTGTGCTTGCACAGCCTGCACACGTGCAGCCCCGATGCCTGCTTTTGTGTTGCTCGCGGGCTGCCCACCCCCCCCCCCCAAAAAAAAAAAAAAAAAGGAAAAAGAAAAAAGGGGAAAAAAAAAAGGAAAAAAGAAAGGACATCCACCCCAAGCATCATATTTGCTCAATCCTGCTTGCAACGCGAGGGGACCCCAAAAATCAGGGAGGTTGATGGGGAAGGCTGAGAGGGGCGCAGCGCGTCTGGGAGTAGACACCCAAGGCACACAGCCTGTTCTCTGCTTTATTTGCTGTTAAGTGAAACAGAGATAATGTACGCTTAAAGCCCCGGAATGTGTGGGTAATTGCAGGGAGCCTGCTGTTAAGTTGCTGTGTTCAGCACAATTATCAATGTTGATTATTTGGTCTAATGTTGAATTGCTCTTTTAATACAGTAATTGGGACTTCCGCGTTGAGGAAGGGGGGAAAATCGAGCCTTCCCCTTCCTAACCTCAGTGAAAACAACATCAACAAAGGAAGGCATTTCGTTTTGAGAAGCAAAATGCATTCGTTACGCCTTCCAGAGTATTTCGGCCGGATTAGAGGGGGTAACGTGGCTAAAAACGCTATGAATTTTGCTGCTCCGCTGCAGCACATTTTGCGCAGGACGAATGTGGCCAAGAGGTGGGGAGGCTGTGAGCACATTTACCCATTTAGCTAAGCTAAACAAAGCGAGGAAAAAGCTACATCTCTTCTTTGGAGGAATATAAACAGAGCAAGAACGCCTCGATAGCCCAGCTTTTATATATACAGATCGCGTGCAAAGGGAACTGTTTAACTTACTACCGCTGTTCTCCAAAAGGTCAAGTTCTATAGTATCCAAATTGTTGTCTTTTTTTTTGGTTTTTTTTTTTTTTTTTTTTTTTTTTTTGTACTGCGTTTTGTTTTAAACATTTTCAGCCCACCTTTTACCTTGCCTATAGGGTGGGTACCTGCAATTAACAAGGGAAACGTGTGCTAAAAGGCATTTGTGTCAAGAAGAGCTAATTAAAATACTGCCCGACCACTGCTTTAACTCTCTTACTCTCCCTTCGCGTAGGCACGGCGAGGATTGCTGCGAGTCAACCACAGGAAAGTATCTCAGGAATTAGGACAGCGTTTTGTAAACTTACAGGACGATTACAGTGTACAAAGACTTATAGGAAAAGTGTAATACGAGGGAATTCACAGCGTTTTTGCCTACGAAAGGCACGTCCCCTCCCCCCCTTTTTTTTTTCCAATGAAAATAAGGCCATAAGGCGATAATTCTTCTTAAAATTTGCCAGGAATGCAGCTTCAGAAACTCACGGTGATTGTTTGGATTTAAAATATTTCGGGCTCAGAAGGTCTTTGCCGGCTTTTGTTCTTTTCTGTGCGCTTTTTATATATTTTTAAAATATATATGTTTTCCTTTTATGGAAAGGAGCTATACGAATCCATCTATTAGAAAAAAAAAAATATCTAAATACCTTTCCTTCAGCACCGTAATAAAAGGAAGTGTAACAATAGCTATCTACGATTTTTCAAATATTACTTTACCTCATAATTTGAAGTGATTTTTGATAACGGCAAGGGGGAACCCTTGTGCTGTGATACAGAACAGGCTATGTATTGTCCCAGACCTGAAGCAGTATGGTTGTTGTTTTGCTAGGAAACTGCAGAATACGTGTAAAGAGAAAGGGCAGATTTAAAAAGAATCCAAGGCAAAGTTATTCTGACTTTTTTGTTGTATTTAATCTGATTGCATTATTTCAAAGACTTGAACTTCGCTCGAAAGGCTGTGGTCATCTGGAAGTAGAAAATTTTGACTGTTTTTTAATATCAAATTTGTTTTAGGGGGGTGTTTTTTGTTTGTTTGTTTGTTTGTTTGTTTTTCAACTTCCCAATCCTCCCGTATAGTTTGAACATTAGAATAAAATGGCTTCGGACCGAAAGAAGAAAAATCCACCCTGCTCTGGAGATAAGCCACGGTATTTTGCATCCCTTTGCGACGATGGACCGGTCCATCTGCAGTCAGACTCTGACTCCTGTAGTTGCAACAAGCAGAAATATCGGGGGCGTTTTTCAAGACAGGAAGCTTATTCCAGCAAGATAACTTCTCTTTCTCGAGCACTATTTTTCTTCCCTTTTGCAGCCAAACGATTTGTTGTTCTAACACACTCCCAGCATCTTTACAAGCACGGAGGGTTTCTCATAACGCTGTGTCCTAAATCCCTGCCTCTCCAGAACTCTGTGCCCCCCGCTCTGTTTCGCTGAAGCCCTTCTAAAATTTAGTTTGTATTTACTGCTCGTAGCTTGCTGCTGGAAGACAATAGAGGCAGATTTGGCAGTAAAGGGCGCGTAAAGAATTATTATCGTAGACGGTCAAATATTTCAGAAATTGACCGACTGGCGATGCTGCCATAAATGTCTCTTTTTCTGCACACGAATGCTCTGCGAGGCTTTCCCGACACGTGAAAGTGCGCACTCATTCGTTTTTTTTTTTTTTTTTTTTTTTTTTTTTTTTTTTTTTTTTT
>NC_048894.1:35449923-35450367 GCF_011077185.1 Oxyura jamaicensis
TTTTTTTTTTTTTTTTTTTTTTTTTTTTTTTTTTTTTTAACATGTACCCAGATACAGGTGCAGGAGACTTCTGACAAAGCCAGGGTGCGGGAGAAGGGTGTCTGGACCCAGACGGTGCGAGACCGAATTTCCCTGGTTATCGCGTCCCGATCCCGAAAACCAGCCACTTCCCACCGATTCCCACCAAGACCCACTGGGAACTGGGTCATTAGCATCGGTGGCAGGAAGCAGGTTCCAGTCACCTTTCATGTCCCAGTATTTTATGTGGGATTAATCCGAGCGGTGGAGGGAACATCCCCAGCTATTCCTTGAAAGTGCGGTGCAAATAAACAATGCGGTTATCCCTGCGGCCAGCAACATCTCAGGCGGTGTTCCCATGCAAAGTTCACCCGCAGCCCGGAATGCCGCTTTACACATTAAAAAATAATTAAAAAAAAAAAAAAA
>NC_048894.1:35450377-35469200 GCF_011077185.1 Oxyura jamaicensis
CGCGTTGCCTCTGACAAACGGGGATTCTTCTGCCTCCAAGCTCAGGATGCAAACAACACAGGCGGGTTTTGAGATATATGACGTGCCCTCTGCATTAAGGGCAGAAAGTTACAGATAGCGAACTGCCCCAGTGCCGAGACAAGCTTGTCGTAGTTAGGGTGTTCCTGTGATGCCAGGCTCCAGAGTTTGCCGCACTCAGTACAGAAATTCGAGTCAAGGTAATCAACAGGGATTCTCAGCTTAATTGAATTTTATAGGATATAATGTTCTCGCTAACGTACACTGAATGTTAACAGTGATTTATAAAGGCTTTTTATTTTTTATTTTTTATTTTATTTTGCCCAACTCGCCACGAAACACATCGGATTTTACTGTACCACACCGCTAACTTTATAGGAGAGCCCTTTTCCCATATCGTGAAACCCACCGAGGTAAAGAGGTTTCTCCATCAGGATAGTTCCCGGGGGCGGGTACAGGAAGTATCACTGTGCCGGGGCTGTCAAATCAAGGACTTCAAAGCCCTAACTTCATATTTTGATAGACTCTCCGAGGTGCATTGTAACGAAGGTACCTGTACGTGGGTAACCTTTACAGGGATGTATTTGTCTAACACGAGCTGAAAACGTGCGAGGCGATTCGCAACGCGATGCACAGAGCTCGGGGAGGGCTGCTCGTTGCCTAATTTGTGATATGTCCCGCAAAGACACCCATCCAAAGAGCTCTCCCTCTAAGCCTAACATGGCTGCTCTCGGCCGTGCCGGGGCGAGCACAGGCTCAGGGCAGCGGCTCCGTGCCTTCCACGTTAAGACACCGCCACCTCTCCGGGTGGCACCGCCACCAGTCCCCGGGAGCGGCGGCGGAGGCTTGGCACCGCCACCGGGGCCGACCCGGTGCAGTGTGAGGCTCACGCTTCCTTTCTCTTTCGTTTTTGTTTTCCCTTCGGGTGCCCAGACAGCACGGAGTTTGCATTTTCCAAAACCGGGCGTATTTAAGCCTTAGGCAGCCACTAGCTGGAGACGGGGCAAGATCGCTTTGTATTAAAATCTAACATTTTTTATGCCTATCCGAAGGCATGTGGAAGCCTAAAATTAGAGTGCTTTAAAACACCCTGCTTTTCCATTACTCCTAACTCAAGCCGAATTCAGAGGCCGATTTATACGCTCAGGAATAAATAAAAGCACTTTGCTGAATACAGAATTGAGGCGATTACGACGCAGCTCGGATTAATTCAAACTGGCAGGTTACACCGCCCGGCTGGCATTTTTTCCCTCTGGATACACACACACACAACAACAGGCAGGTTAAATAGCTTCTCCAAGGGAACACATCATTCCCCCGCTTCCTCCCAGACCCTCCTCCCCATCTCACGAAAGAGTAAAATCACTTCGGAGGCGACAACGCACAGACGGCGGGGAATAAAATCCGAGATAAATTTCCAACGCAGCCCGACCCAGTTTTGCAAGGCGAACCAGCACAACACAAAGCACAAAGCCAAGCAAGCAGCAGCTCCATCTGCAAGTCTGCCCACATCTTGGGCGCTGACCCCAGCCTCTCCTGGCCCACTTGCCTGCCAAGAGGCTTCTTTGCTTCCCACCTATGCTGGGCTGGGAAGCAACATCGCTGAGAAAGGTGGAGCCAGGCTATGAGAAGCAGTCTTACTTTTCTACGCGTGCTCCTCGTCCCAAATAGCATCTTCCCATACAGCCTTCCTCTCTCTCTCCCAGGTCCCCGCGGCAGCAGCGGTCCCAGTGCTCATACAGCGTGGGAGAGAGGGAGCCGGGTGGGGAGCGGGCTCGGGGGAGGGAGCGGGGGCCTTGGGAAACCCTCCACAAAGGCCTTCCGAAGGACTTTGCCCCAGCCATGCACGGAGCTTTGCTGGGGGACACAGTGGGTGTTTGTTGTTGGCTTCTTTGCTTAATTCACCACCGAGCATGGGGAGAGGAAAAACATTCAGCCGCTTCCAGGAAGAGCACGCAAATCTTACCCCAGCATCCAGACGTCTCTTGCCCGTGCAAAAATATATCCCCACGGAGACTGGCAGCTAGGATCCCGCGCTGGGCTGGAGACCTCCAGATCAATGAGGATGGACTGCACAGTTTTTGGTTTCCTTCCCTACAGCTTAAACATACCCGGTCCACAAAACATTCCTTCTCTTCTCCCATTGACTTGGGATGCTGTTGATTTGGGTTTTTATTTGTTTTCAGCCCTAATTCTCGGTTGTCTGCCTTTGAACGGAGAGAAATGTAGCCACTAGGGCACATCGTCCTTCCCACCAGCTCCAGGCTGTCTAAAAATGCAGCAATATCACAAGCTAATTATTATTATTGCTGTTATTATGACTGCTATTACTGCTGTTGATTTTTTTTCCTCTCTCTCTGTCTCTCCTGGTCCCCTAGGAATTCCGCTGGCGATTTGCACACAAACAAGGTGATTGCAGGAGGCTAAAATGCTGTCTAATTCCTCAGATTCCCATCGCACGAGAAGGAGGGAAATAAAAAGAAAAAAAAAAGAAAAAAAAAAAGAAAAAGAAAAAAAAAGAAGTCCAAGTGTTTTTGATCACGGGACACCCGGCTGTTCCTCCCCAGTACACCCCGGGTCACAGTACAGTAATGACCGTGGGTTGTGCGTTGTAGGACTTGACCTTTCCTACGTAGAAGAGGGCGCTTTCCTCCGCGCTACGGGGAGGGGAGGGAGGGGGAACGGCGGGAGGAAGGGAGATGCTCTCTTTGGGGATGTTTAATCACAATTCAGATCTAGGAACGGGCAAAGCTTCTGCCTTTCAGCACGCCATGTTGAAGCTATTCACTGGGATTTTTTTTTTTTTTTTTTTTTTGGGGGGGGGGCGTGGGTGGGAGACGAGAGGGAGGCCGGAGGGAGGAGGAAAGACTTAATGAACATTTGCATTTCGTAGCCTAGTTCATGAATCAACTGCATTCAAGAGGGAGGGGGCCCGGGGCAGTGAGGCAGGGGGCAGGGAAGGGCTCGCAGCGTGGTTAAAACACCCGCGGCCCTTGCCCGGCCCCCACGGCCCCGCCGGGCCACGAGGGACAGCCGCCCCCGGTCCCCCCCCCCGTCTTCTTGGACTCCTTTACCGTCCGAGGACGCGCAGGGCCATCTCTTCAAATCATCATTAAAGTGCATTAAAACGCATCTAAAAGTTATGAATGGCAACAACCGGCCTTTTAGTGCCTGCCAATATTTTTTTTGTATTAAACGCTGTCTTGATTTTATTGCTAACCCTGCCCACGGAGAATGCTGAAATGCACGAGGAGTGGGGTTTTATTTAAGCATTAGCCAGTTCTTTTTTTTTTTTTTTTTTTTTTTCCTAAACTTTAATTTATAGGCTAAAGGCCGAGATGCTTACCCGTTCGTTCTGACGAATACAAAATAAAGTCGCTGCTCTGGAAGCGCGGGACGAATTATTATTTTTTTTTTTTTTCCTGAGTATTTCAATATTTAGCACCATATTTTTTTTCCTTCTCTTCAGAAGGACTTCTCAGCTAGCTAGCATTTTTAAGCGGAAGTCTTTCTGAGAAAAAGGCGGAAAAGATACAGTTTGCAGTTCGAGTTATCATTCTATCATTCTTTTTCGGAAATATGCTCCTGTCAAGGTTTATTTCCCATAGCAAACCACCTTTGCTACTGCCAAGAGCTCGAGGCGCGGATAGATTAAATACCGGATTATTCTCTTGGTGGGAAAAAATACAAAACATTTGCTCTGCCCTTCCGTCCGCATCCAACACGTAAGCCCACTTTCTGTCCATGGGAATTTCAAATTGCAGGGACCAAGGACGCCGAGAATTAGGTGACTGTAAACCAATATATCCAGACACTCGGAATTGAAGTACACGCCGCTGAATCTTGCAACAATTATTTGAAGTGAAACTGAAGTGATTTTTTGAATCTTTAATTATGCTTTGCATTTTACACCGGGAATGAAATACTGCTCTGACATTAATGTTTCAATAAATACGTTAAATATACAGCAGTAACATGCTCCCTCTGTCCCTTGCGTCCCTCCACACATCCACTTCTATACGCAACGTTTTTATTTCTAGGGGAGCTGGAAATATAGACACTATTTTGTTTGCTCACGGTTCGTTTTTTAATTTTGTGTTTGTTTTGTTTCCGAATCCTGTTTCCGGGACATTTTTTTTTCATGTCTTCAAATAAAAGTCCTCGCACGTATAACGCCACAAAACAAGGCAGGCACAATAAGCTCCCCACCACCATTTTAAAGCATTCTCGGTGGTGCGGGGAGTATAAATAATAATTCTCTCCGAACCGCGTGCATGGACATGAAGTAATGTATCACGGCGGCTAATTATTTTCGTCGGTGATATATTTTCTTATAAAACATATTAGGGACGTATTTTAGGACGCTGGCGGCAGATTGGTGAGAGGGGAATATGTAATACAACAGCAATTTGTACTTGAAAATGTATGTGCCAACAGCTTTTGGACGGTAAGCGAAGGCAATAAATAACGCGGACACACACACACCTACACGCCCGCTCCCCCAGGCTCCTTACACCCGGCGGGGAGACGGAGCGATGGGTGCGTGGATGCCGGCAGAGGCCGGGGAGAGGTCCGGGAAGGGGCAGCAGGCACCCAAACTGCGCAGACCACGAATCCTCCGCCGCTCAGAAAACCGCAGGCATCCCCATCGCGTCGCCGGGCCGGTGCGGCGGTGAGCGAGGCGCGGAGCTCCCGGCTTCCCCTCACCTGACCGAGCCGCTGGGCTCCGTGGCCGGGTCTCGAGTGGGGTCCCAGAGCCCTGCGTGGGTCCAGGCCAGAGGCAAGTGGGGTCACCGAGCCCACCCGGCACCAGCCGCAGCTCGCGCCGTGGCGGCCGGGGGAGACACAAGGCGGCCGGGGGATGTTCTGCGGGCCTTATCCTGCTCCCCGGGCCGGGCTCTCGGCTGCCAGCTGGGAAACACGACCTGCTCCTCCTGACCAAGCCTGCGAGAGCCTCGACGCTGACTTACGTGGTAGCGGAGGTCCGATCCAAAATGTTACCTTACTCCTGCCAGCGGTCGCAATTCAGCCGCTCCCCTTTTTGCCCTGTGAAATATATATGCGGCGCAGCTATTTGAACGGTAGTGGGAATTTAAATTCGCTAATCCACGGTCTAGAAATGCTTAGGAGATTTGAACGGTAAGCACTTCAGTGTGAAAACATAATCTTCAAACGGTAGCTCAGACGAAGAATTAACTTTTTTTTTTTTTTTTTTTTTTTTTTTTTTTTAAGCTGTTATTTTACTAAAGTCGGCTATATTCTCTTTAAGGCTTTCTTTCAAGGCGCCCCTGAATTATAACGCTCTGGGACACGGTGTGAAAATAGAAGATACTGCCTAAGAAATAGAAGATACTGCCTAAGATAGGCAACACAAGTCATCACGGGCTCGACTCGCACGTATCGCCCTCATCTGCGACCTGAAATACATGCAATTTGCAGTGTGTCTCATGCCATAATTATACACATTGCGAAATATAACGGAATAAATAGAATTATCCACCCGGAGCGAGAACAAGTGTAATTCACAAGTGGCTTTCTCCAGGCCATTTAGCTCCTGCGGGAGCAAGCGGAGCAACGAAGCGGAGAAACTGCGCCTGGCCCCTGCCTGTCGCCGCGGCAGGTATCTGTCTACGAAGGGCAGGTACTGTCGGTGGGGGCTGCTACCGCCGCCCACCCCCCACCCCCCCCGTCCAGCCCGCAACCCTCGACCTCCTCGCAGGATCCCAGAACGGGATTTTGCAGCTCAGAGCTGAAAATCCGCCCGAAGCCAGGCAGGCCGCCGGGCTGCTGCGGGGCCGAGGAGGCTGCCAGCCTCCCCTCGGCCCCGGCGGTGTCCCGGTGGGGCTTTGCCTCGCAGCCTTGCCATTGGGGCTGCCTGCTTTTCCCCTCCCGGGGTCTCGCTGTGCCCCCAAAGCAGAGCCCGACTGCAAGGCCTGCAAACCGGCCGCCGCGTCGCTCTGTCTCCCCGGCGGTTTCAGCAGCGGGCTAGGGGAACCTCGCTCAGAAAGTCCCCGAGCGGCCCTCGGAGGGATGCCACCGGTGTTCCCACGCTCCGCGGCCGCAGGTCACCCACCCGAGCATCCGCAGCGCTCCGCGCCCCGTGCAGCCCCAGCCCCGCAGCCAGCCCGGGCGGCTCAGCTCCAGCCTTGAGCCAGGAGCCCCAGGCACCGCAGCTCCATGAAAAACAGATCTCTCTCTCCTTCAGGTACTTTTCGTGTAAGTTATTGCACGAATGAGTTACGCTCAGAGCCAAGCGCCAGCAAGGTCCCCGCGCTGATCCCCGCCGAGGTAGGCGCTTTTGAATTTCAGAAATGTAAAGCTAGAAGTCTACACTTTGCGCGGCACATGATACCCTCTAAATGCACCGTAAAGGCTGCCCGATAGCTCTAATTAGAGCTGCAGACCACCTCGGGAGACGGGTGGCCAAAGCGAGCCTCTCTTTGTGCCCCCAAAGAACCCCGCCGCCTCTCACACCGCCACCAAGCTCGCAGCACCGCGCATTAATGGGGCTCCCCGAACCGGGCACCTCATTTTCACCAACCAGACACCGATCTCACCGGCCTGACCCAGATTTCACCAACCGGACCCCGCCTCGCACCTCCCGCCGCCCCCGGAGCGGGGGAGAACGGGTGGCAAGCTGTCCTGCCTCTCAGCCCCCCCCCGAAGCACGCCCACGGCCGGTTAGAGCCGCGGGGCTCCCCACGAGCCGCGTACGCCCACGAGCGGTGCCGCG
Organism: Oxyura jamaicensis; assembly: GCF_011077185.1. Classification (NCBI taxonomy): domain Eukaryota; kingdom Metazoa; phylum Chordata; class Aves; order Anseriformes; family Anatidae; genus Oxyura; species Oxyura jamaicensis. The sequence goes on from NC_048894.1 coordinate 35,457,129, forward strand.
GTCGCGCAGAGCTGCGCGGATCCACGGGGACGCTGCGCAGGGGCGCGGGCGCGGCGTGGCCACCAGGTGGCGCCGTCGGCCCGCGAATGCATTCGGCGCCAGGAGCTGTCAAAAGTCAAGGTCACAAATCGGCTCTTTTTTTTTCCTCTCAAGGTCAAGGTTTCGGGCCTTCCCCGTCCTGTCATCGCCGCGAACGCACCCACCTTCCCGCGGCCGTCCCCGCGTCCCCAGGGGCTTGGCAGCCCCGCTTCCATTTTCCGGCGAGGGCTGCAGCGCTATGCTGGTATCATCGTCCTCTTCGTCCCCCTGGCCCCAGCCCCTCTGCAAAACCTCTCCTTAACGTTACGGAAACATTTAGAGGAACGCTGGATACCAGGCATGCCTGCTCCCAGATAAATACCGTGCAGGAAAAAAAAATCCACATATACATATATATATATATATATATAAGTATATATGTGTGTGTATATACATATATATATATGTGTATCTATACATATAAACTACGTAAAGGAAGAGAACAATATCACAACTATATGACAGAGTTACATTATGTATATATATATACATATATATAAATATACATATATATATATGTATTTCTTATGGAATGCACGTAGGTACCAAAAAATAAAGAGTATTTTTTGCAGGTTTTATTACAGTGACTATTTTATTAACAGTATTAATACTACTATACCTATCTACACGTTTTGGATTTTCACTTTTCAGTAGAAATATATAAAAAAAAATGAGGGTGCACAAGTACATTTTCACAGTGCGCTGATTTTTTTTATTATTATTTACAAGATAGCTTCTTATAGTGAATAAAAACAAAATAATGTGCTGGTTGAAATAACTGATTGGATTAAAAGGTGCTGTAAAAAGAATCCCTAAACGTTCTACTGCGGCCTCATAACAGACAATAAACAAGGAGAAACGACTAATTACTTATAGATCAAAATATAGATTATATAAATCAAAACGCTTCTGGGGAAAAAATGTATTTCAGTTCGAAGTTCTCGGATATTTTTTTTTCCAGAAAGGGATATATATATATATTTTAACTGTGAAGAAATGCCAATGCTCACGTTTTTGTATCCACCCAGAGTCAAACATTTAAAAAATTTCCGGGGACTTAAAATATTAATTCTTGAAGATAGTTTGAGGTTTAAAATAGGCAGAGTCCTTTAAAAAGTATCTATTGTACGGTGTGCAGGAGGAAAAAAAAAGATGTCAAGAAATCATCTTTTGAAAATAAAAATTAAACCAACAGATATCTCCAAGCAAATATTTTCCCTTCTATCCCCAATAGTTTGCGATGTTTCTAATTTGCTATCAGGATAGATCCTCCACAGAGCTTCCTTCATTACTGATGTCTCTGAAATCCTTATTCAGTACCTTCGAGGTTTATTATTACTTTTTTTTTTTTTTTTTTTTTCATTAAATGCATTGCTTAAAAACATACAGTAATTGTACATTTTTTTTCACTATGGTTTACCTGAGCAGTCATTCAACATACAGTTTGGATTGCAATGGAAGAAAACAAGCTTATGTGTACACATCGACCTCCTCACGTCAACCAGCTCTCACATCGTGGCCACGAAGAGTGTTCTGAAATAGTAAGGTCATAGAAGTACTTACAAGTTTCTCAGAAAACTGTGTGTCTTAATTGAAAGTGTATCTCTCGGGGCTGGGCATGTGGGCTTTACAGTTTGTCAGTTACACTGTCTGCTTGGGATTTCAGGAGAACTGTCAGTTTTAACCATTTGCTACAGCAATATTTTTAAAAATGCTATAATTCCAAGGATACAGATCTCTTGTTCTGAAAGAAGAGGTTCATTGTCTTTTCTTTTTTTAATTATTATTAATAATTACTTTAATCTGAACAACAAAAAAAATGTTCTGAAACTTTCGAGCTGCTTCTCCATTTTTAATCCATTAACTGGTCGTCTTCAATTTGTTGATGACTTTTTTCTCTTTGACCCTTCTGTTCTGGAACCAGATTGTGACCTGTCTCTCTGACAGATTCGTGGTTGCCGATATCCTCCGCCGTTTGTCTTTGGTTATGAATTTATTTGTAGCGTATTCCCTTTCGAGTTCTTTTAACTGAACCTTTGTGTAAGGCACTCGCTTCTTCCTCCCCCGCCTGTACGAGTTCGCATCGGAGGGATGCGAAACGACGTCTGGAACAGAAAAACCGTACACGAAAGCGTTAGGATAGCGTTACGGACCGCCCGGGACATCTTGGAGCAGCGCAGGGGGGAGAGCCCCGCTCCTCGCCCCGCTCCTCGCCCGCCCGGAGCTCCGCTCCCGCAGCACCCGGGGCTCCCCTCGCCTCTCCGCTGCGGGTTTTTTTCCTTCCAGCCGGGCAAAGCGAAGCCGCGGAGCCCCCCGGAGCCCCCCTGGGGGGGGGGACACACACAACTCCAGCGGGAGTTCCGCGGAGCTGCCACCGATCTCCCCCTCCCATGCCTCTGCGGAGCTTGTGGCACCTGGTGGCTGGGCGCGGAGCCCTGCTCCCTCCCAGCGCCCTTCTCAGCTGTTTCCTCTCCCGGAGCCTCGGGCGGGATGCGCCGGGCGCCGGGGAGGGGGCGGCACCGGTGCCATCCCCGCGGCGCCGGGGCGGGCTGGGGCCGGGGAGCGCGGGCGGGGCGGGGACGGCGCGGCCCGGGGGGAGCCTGAGGGGAGCGGGGCGAGGGGCGAGCAGGAAGGGGGGGGGGGGGACGGCCAGGGAGCCATGCAGGTGTATTATTACCCGGGAGAGTGGACTTCCAGAGGTGAGGCGGCTGGCTCTGCTCCTTGGGGCAGTACACTTGCCCGTTCCACCCGTTGGTGATGGCCCAGGGCTGGTAGCTGTCCATGGGGAGGAGGGGGTCGTGCCGCGGCTCTCCGGGGCCGCCTATGGTGGGCACCACGGGCATATCCAGGTAGCCGGGCACCGGCTGGTAGGGCCCGGCGGCGTAGCCCTGGTAGAAAGCGAACTCCTTGGCCCGCGACGTGAACTCCTCGCCGGAGACCGACGTGTCCATGTACTTGTCGGCGAAGGTGGAGGCGGGCTGGGCGCAGGACTTGATGGCGTTGTGGTGGGTCATGCGGCACGGGTAGTAGCCGCTACCGAAGTAGCCGTAGGGCAGCGCGGCGCCGGAGGAGCTCTGCACGGCGGCCGAGCAGGGGCTGCACTGCTTGACAGCGGGCTCGGCCATGCCGGCGGCGGGGGCCTCGCTCGACGTGTAGGCGGCGGCGCTGGGGGCGGCCAGGGGCGCGGGGTGAGCCATCAGGTTGCGGCAGGGGTTGGCCGCCGCCGCCGCCGCGAAGTTGCTGCCGGCGTGAAACCCGTCCATGTTCTTATTGATCTCATCCAGGCTGTTGTCGTAGAGGAACATGACGGGCTCGATCCAGCGGGGGTGGAGGAGCACGGAGGCTGTCATAGCCCGCTCCGCATTGAGACTAGTGGCTCTTTTTTAAAAGCCCCAAAGACTGAAAAAAGAGATACTAAATCTCCGGGACTTGACCAAGGCTGACGCGCCAGTGTCGCGCCAGGCGGGCCCTCATTGGGCCGCCCGCCCCCACGTGATATGCAAAGCAGCTGATAAACATCGGAAGGAATAAAGCGGAGATAATTAAATAATGCCACAACCGCGCGGGGACGGCTCCCGGCCCGGGGGCGCGGGCACGGACGCGGGCACGGCGCGGCCCGGCCGCCGCCTCGCGGGGCACGGGCGCCGCGGGGGTGGGGGGGTGGAGGGCGGGGGGGGCCTTCCCTCCTTCCTCCCTCCTTCCTCCCTCCTTCCTCCCTCCTTCCTCCCTGCCTCCTTCCCTCCCTCCTCCCCTCGCCACCGAGGCGTGAGCGTTTCGGCCCTGTTGTTGCAGCGGCGTGCTCCCCGAGGTGCACGGCACCCCCCGGCACCCCGGCCTCTTTCCCTCCTCCCCGAGCCTCATCCTTGCCCCCGGCCCCCCCCCCCCCCCCCCCCGGGAGCAGCCGCAGCCCCAGCCCTCCGGCCTCTGGGAGGGTCGCCCCCAGTCACCCTGTCCCCTTGTCCCCACGTCGCCCCTCGCCTCTCCCCGCCCAGGTATCGCGGGGACCCCGCGTGGACCCCCTCGGCCCTCCGGCCCCAGGCTGAGGCTCCCGAAGCGAAGTGTCCCGGGGGCCTTCCTGGGTGTTTTCCGCCTTCCTTCCTGCCCGTCGAAAGCCCGAGAGCCGGCTCGCTTCACTCGCCACAAAGCCTCGGCAGCCAGATAAGAGGAGCAGAGCAGGAAATCCAGATTCGCTCTGTTTACTGATTCGTTTCAGGCCGGGCTCGGGCAGCGGGAGGGTTAACTGGATCTCCGCCGTAACTCTGCTCTATTATTTGTTACTGTAATCATAATAATAAAAGCCGGGGCCTACAGTTCGGCTTGCATCTTCTTGGCCGTAAAATAGCACGTCGGCTTGTATAGCGTGCGGACGGACCCACGGCGCCTTTTTGTGCTGGGAAAAAATGGTTTATGGGCTGCTTACTTTTTTTAAAGGTCATTCTTCTATGCGAGCGAAGGCTAAGAAAAAAGAAATCGCCTTCTCTTTTTCACGGCAAACGCTGGCATTTTTCATGGAGCGAAATGATCCCCACTTTTAATATCCACCGCACTTCCAACCGGCTCGGATGCGTTTTCCCCCCAGCTTCCAGCTATTTGCGCACAGCCTTGAACCCGCAGTGCTCTGCCACGGAGCTATCAATAAACTTGACCCAAAGCAGCGTTCGTCTCATCGTTAACAGCTCTCAGCCCTAACGTGTGCGTACAAAACATCCCCAGATGATGCCATACTGAAAACTAATTTTTGCAGTTGCATGTTGCTTTGTTTTGTGCCTGACAGCTCGGCGTATTTATTAGACTATTGTGCTTCCCATTGACGTTGTAGCATTGTTTTGCCCGCATTGCTACGAGCGCAGAGTAGTCCCGGGACGTACATTGTCAGCCCGAGCAGCCTTTTCCTTGCCTATCGCAGCCGACAGATCTGCCAGTCCTGAGAAATAGGTGCCCATCTATTTTTCCAGGCGATTTTTACGTGCGATGGGCTGGGATACCCGAAGTCGCTGTCATTCCCCCGCTAATCTGGCAATGTTTTAGCCCCCTTTTTTCCTTCATTGTAGCCAATAAACGGTTCCCATTTTGCCTTAGTGTACTCCTTTCCGCATTCTTCCTCATGGCCAAAAGCAAATATTTATTCCCCGCATATTTTTCCCTTTCTTCCAGGCTCCAGTTCTGAAACCTGTGGATTCCCCCGGCCAAACGTTGCTTGACTGGCACGAATCGGGCCGGTTTGTTTTCCCCTGCTTTTTCGAGCTGCTTCTCAAAGTCGCCCTGCAGCGGGGCGGGGGGGAGAAGGGGGAAGGGGAGGCTGCTCTATGGGGCAGCGCTGTTTTACATACGGGTTAGACACGGCTAGAGGCCAAGGTCAAGTTGAAAGTTGCAGTCTAGCCAATGTGAGAACTGTCATTCACAGCCCGGAGATCTGTCTGATTTGTTAAATCGGGTGGCCGTGAGAGCTGCAATCTCCCCAGCTCGCATCCCCCCCAACCCCCCCCCAGCCCGCCCCCCTAGCCGAACTAATTCTCGTCTCTCGCAGCCACGGAGCTCCGGTTCTCGCTTATCTGCCCCGACTTTTCCAGCCTCTTTCCATAGGGAAGGAGAAGCCATGTGAAAATGCCGCTCGGAGACCCGGTGCAAACTGTACAAGTGGGGGGTGGGAGGGTGGGGGTGGGGGGGGAAGAATGGAAAGGGGGGGGGGAGCATCCGGTCTGCTGAGTTTTGGTGGTTGTTTTTTTGTTGTGTTTACCCACTTGGATTTGCTCCAGCTCTGTGTGCAAAAGGGAGAAGGGAGATCAGATTAAAGAGATCTCTTTTCTCTCTTCCATGTATCTCTCTCTCTATTTCTCGTTAGGGAAATGGGCCATGCTTCCCGGTGCTGATAAGGGCGGTGATGCAGCTCTACCCTTCCCTTGTTTGCTGTGACGTGGGTGGGAGTCCTGTAATGGTACCGTTTTCTCAAAATAGTCAAAATGGCATCTGCAGGGTGCGTGTGCAGCCCCAAAAAAGAAGCTGTTATCGGACAAGAGAGTTGACGCATTTGTTTTCCTTCCCGAATTTTGTCAGGACTGACTTTTAATAAATTATTGACACCGAGAGAGGAGAAAACCTCGTCAAATATATATATATATTTTTTCCCCAAAACCCAATTTTCATTCCCCATCTCTGAGGCTATAATTCCTTCCCGCCTTAATGGGTATCTGCCATTAAATATCAGAAGGGAACCGGGAGGGCTGAAGGCATCAGGCAGAACAGATGTTCTTCGAAAATCATGGACCCTGTAATGAACACCAGGGATAAAAATATACTTGATTCTATCCTCCCCGCCTTGAACATACATCATTCTCTACCTTGAAGAGAGCTTGAAGAGCTTTTGTTTTTCGCAAAGTAAGCTTTGAGAAGTGCTAGCTAAATCTAGCAAAACTAAGGAAGAGTTTGCTTGAACCTGCTGATTGGATTTGGCCATTGTCTACAAAGGCTTAATTTTGGGAAATTAACTTGGTAATTGAAGGCTTCCATTTACGCAACAGCAAGATCAGTAGGATTTTCTTCTTCTTTTTTGTCCCTTTTCGTGTGAAGTAAGGTTAAGATACAGTAAATACAGAATTATGATAGAGCGCCAGCATTTTCCAGGAGGTTTCATGCAAACCCCCGAACTGCTTTGCATTTACATAGCGTGTAAAACGTCTCGGAGAGAAATATGTCTGTTAAGTCGTTTCCCCTAAAACGAGTATTAATTCCTTGGGGAGCAAGAGGATGAACAACCGTGATCCGCAGGAAGATTTTAAAAGGTGCAGAATCCTTACAGAGCCTGACGGTTTTAAACCGATTTTCAGATTCACCGCAGTGCCCATGTCAGATATTGCGATGTGCTTTAGTGGCATATCCGTCCCTTGGTTACACTAAGAGCAGTCACCCACCTCGCAGGTGTAAGCAAGGGCAGCATTTGTCCCTTACAAGTCACTGTGCGCCTGGAGCCACGAAGCCAAAGAAAGCCTTGCCACAGGGAAGACCGCAGGATTTTGGCCTTAAACGGGAACATATAAACGATTTGTAAATCTCCCTACGTAACAGGAATATGGCCATTCATTTTTCTAAAGAGGCCTCATAACTTCTCTTTGCTTACACTACCAAAAAGTACATTCGGCTTAATGTCAGGTTTTGCAAAAACCGAGTGTCGGCACAGATTATCTAGACAGCTTTCTTAAAGCAGCCCTTTGTGTGATAACACACGCGTTGCTGCTGCAGGAGTGCCCCACTGAGAGGAGCTTTAATTTCTTGTAGGATAATCAAAATCGTACGAATACAGAAGAAAAAGTGTAGTCAGAGGAAATCCACTCTTACTTTTCCCTCCATTGTTTAGAGCTAATTAATGAGCATTAAGAAAAAAAAATCGTGACTGACTGCTGAAAATATGTGTTTGTCGCAGTGTTTAATCCCTCTAAACCCGCTAAAATATCTTCGCTGATAATAGAGGGGATAGAGGGAGATCTTAGTTACTAATATTATTCTCCGTCCTTCAGAGTCCAGAAGTCTTTGGAAGACGCAGGAGTAAAATGATAGCAAGAGCGAGATCCTTAATCGAATTTGATTTTCATGAGCAAATGAAATTTACCTGCCAGAAGGTTAATTTGGAGGCGAACTGTCACCGCTGGTTTCGTCCATGATTTCTAAAGCATCAAGGATTGAGATAAACATTCCTGAGTCCATTTTAAAGACACTTTGTATTTCAGGATATTCATGTGTTTCTAATGGAACTGAGCAGCTTTACGAGCAGGGTTCGCAGGACATCTTAACTCTCTCCCTCCCACTGCGTGCTGGGGGGGTCCGAGATAATTGCAAAATAAGAAGAATTCGTAAAAGGAAATGCAGAAAGGGAAAACGCCGGGAAGATTTGAGAAGAACTTAATTCTGCATTTCTGCTAGGTATAAAAAGCGTTACAAAAACCCTCAGCCGCATATTAGGTACGGACCTACCTATTTCAGTCTACCCAAACTTTTCAGCTACCACCTCCTATAAGAAAGGTGTGCTCGAAAATAATGGAATTGCTTTTGCCCGAAGTGTGGGACACAGAGTAATTTTTTGTGGAGCGAGTTCTCAGCAGATCACTCCTCTCTGTATTATTTTTCTTGTTTCAGTTCTAGAAAACACGCAGGATGTATTTCAAGTGCTTAAAGTGAAAATGGGAATAATCCTGATTTCTGTCTCACCGACAAGGTCTCTTTTCTAGTTTTTTTTTGTTTGTTTTTTTTGCTTTTTCAATTTTTTTTTTTTTTTTTTTTGTAACATTTTCACTAGCGTATTTCCAGGGGGGTGAGATGGTGAGATTTTCTGTTTGTATTTGACGGGTGAAAGTACAAGAAATCTGTCGTTACATGTTGGCAGTCAGCAGAAAATGTTTCCCTTAAACTGTCGTGTAAATGCACCGATGAACAGAAGCCCTTGCAGGCTCTCTGTCAGCCGCAGACTGCTTGAATGCAGTGATAAATCCCACCTACAATTTCAATTAATTTTGCATTGCCATGCAAACGGAGATGGATTCCTTCGCAATCAGCTCTCCCCGTTTGCACAAAGGGACCCGAGAACGTTTTTTATTTTAGTCTTAGTAAATTCTGATAAGCGAGGAGGCCAGGCTGTCTGAGCAGATATCCACTTCAGCAGTTTTTATCAGGTCAGTTACATCTTCCAGTTAAAAACTTTCTAGTACGGACGGGTAGTAGCAATAGATAATACAACGATAGTGGAGTTAATCTTTCTTGATACAGTTGGGCTGTCCTCGGGTTTTCAGGATTTAGCGTTTGGAGGGTAAAATCATTTTTCGCCTGATAGATATATCAGTGGGTCATATTTTTTGAAAAATAAAATAAACCCAGGGTACAGTGAGCTGCAATAGCATATCCTCTCTCTATTTCTGCTGGGAGCTTGTAATAATTGGTACCACATGATCACATGGTGTATTGTTGCAGCCTGATTACAATTAAACTTATCCCTCCACCTTTTTCATTACCAAAAAAATAAAAAAAAAATGAAATAATAAAAAAAAAGTTTTTCCTGAGCTTCAGGCCCACTTTGCCCCGTTTTTATTTCCCGTTGAAAGGCTCTCGGAGGGAAGCTGAAGTCGCTCTTTCCTTAACAATACGGGAGAAAACATTTCCACAAAGCCCTTCTCACCATAGCATTCCTGCACTAGCGTGACATGTACATAGAGTCCTATTAGGAGGGCTCAGTGGCAGCAGTGGACGCTGCTGTCTCCTGGAGAAGTTGCAGGGTCTTTATTTTTATTTAATTTTTGGATGTGGACTCCAAAGCCGTATCTTCACCTAGGGGAAACAGAGAGGCTCGTAGTGCTAAAGGCAACTGGGTACAGTGTCTAGAGAAAGAAAGCAAAGGGAGAAAAAAAGTCATACAGGAAATATTGGACATGTTTGCCTTTACTGGAAGACAGCTGTTTGAGTACATTCTCCAAGAGTTTTTTTTTTTTTTTTTTTTTTTTTTTTTTTTTTTTTGGTTGCCGTTTCAGAAGTGGTTTTAGTGATTAAAATGTTGACTTGATAGAGGCAGTTTATCTCTAATGTCTGGGTCTGTCTAACAGCTCTTTTTCCTCACTCTTCCAGTCCTTCGCTCAGATGAGACTGTACATACATGGGGCTATAATCGCGGCTGTCTTAAGAAATATTCTTCAAGGGCCAGGGGCTCACATACCCTGGCAGGAGCAGAGATGTACCTTCTCAGGACACCCTAGGTGGAAGTTACCCCAACACGGGTGGGGATCCTCTCCGGGGAGGGGAAAAAAAAACTCCAGATGCAACACCCTGCATCTGGCAAAACTATGCAACTGTCCCAGGGGTTGGAAGAAGGGGCAGAAGTGGCTGCCCTTCCCCTCGGGGCCCCGTCTCCATCTCCATCCCTATCCCTTCCCCGGGCAGCTCTGCCTAGGCCAGCCCGGCGCGGCTGGGAGGCAGCCGGGGCACGGCTGCCCGACACACTTGGATCTTCCCGCCCCACAGAAATCCCTGCCAAGCCAGCCCGGCCGGCCTTGAAGGGTGCTGGACAGTGGCCCCAAGCCCGGGGCTGGGCCTTTTATACAGCTACACCTGTGCCGGGCTGCTGGCCCCGCCAGCTGGCCGCCTTCCTGCAGCCCTGCGGTGCCCACGGACAGCATCTTCCCACGGTGCACACCCAGCAAGCGCCCACACCCCAAGTGGGTGCTGTGTCCCCCTCATCCCTTTCGGGGTGTGTGTGAGCTTGTGTGCACGGTCACACACATGCCTCTCGCTTGGCACATTGTGCTTGTACAGAGTTAGGGGAGTGGGGCACGCCTCTGTCCCGGGAAGGTGTTCCCATCACCCTCCCTCACCCCCAAACGCATCCCTCCTTGGGCTTGGCGAGAGCCTTGTCCCCTCGTGCGTGGGATCCCATAGGGACAGCCCTCGGGGAGTGCTCCACGAGCAGCAAGGCGCCATCTGCACGGCTCTGTGAGCGGGTTCGGGGCAGAAAAAGCCAGCTGGCTTCGGCTGAGTCCTCGGCAGCACTGAACTGCCCTTGCTTCATGCCGTGGGTGCTGCCTGTGTCAACCACCTCCCAGCAGAAAGTTACCCGATACCGTGATATGATCCCGTGTTCTCCAATTAGCTTTACATTTCACCACGCACACGCATTTCTGTTAAAATTTTATTCGGTAAAAGGCTAGTAAAACCGAGGTCTAGAAAATGCTTTCTAGCGCCTAGAGTACATTTCTCAGGTATATATATTACGTGCCGTCTTTAATAACAACAGACGTTTGCTACTCTTCATGTTAGATGGAACTAATGTTTTTCCGTCCATACCGTGAACACATTCTCTAAATAGGAATTATACAGTGTTTTCCTTTAAACATAACACCAGCCAAATGCACACTAGCTGATAACTTGCATCTCTGGGTGAGTATATTACTCCCTTTATTTTTGCTGAATCATGAATTTTTCCAAAGCTTATTGTATTTTATGTCTTCTCTAGATAAGCAGTTACATATGTGGCCCTGTGGAAGCCTGAATCCGATTCTTAGACTGCTGACTGTACTTCCAAGAGGTTATTTACTCTGGAATCAACTCAAATCTCTGTGTTTGAGCCTCGTGGTTCCTCGGGGAAGGCGGGAGAGGAGAAGGTCCCTAATGACCCCACACGCCACCAGTTCCAGCTGCCCACACCTGGGCAGGGTGGTGTGGGGCGCTAGCCAGGACTCCTTATTTGGGGCAGGGACTTCATGGTGGGCGCACCGGCTCTCCGTTTCACCGCCGTCCTTGCTCAGATGCCATAGCCTGGCACTGCCACCTGGTGCCCCCAAATCCACGCGCGGGTGTGCGCGGAGCTGGAGACAATGGGGCAGGCTCTCCCATTGTCTCCGGGGAAAGAGGGATGGGGCCGAGCCCAGCACATGCATCCGGGGAGATACCCGAGGAGAAGGAGGGACGGTGGTGCCAAGCGGTCGGAGAGGAGCCGAGGGCACACGCCAAGGTTCCCACGCTCTGAAGACAATTCGCGACGTCCCAGGAGCCAAAGTATATTTAGTCCAATAATGGCACAGAGCAAAGGGAGTGGTTTCGTAGCAACCTCTGCGACATGCGAAATAACGAGCGTCTAAACAATAAAGGTTAGTCGCTAGTCAGGCATGCCCTCTGGTCTTGTAGCACAGATACCTAAAGGAAGAAATTCCGCAGTCCCCTTGCACGCAACCCGAGGCCGCTTTCCTGCAGATTTTACTGCCGTTGTGCCAGCGACAGAGTATCCTTGCTCAGAGCCACTTCCTTCCCATTGTGAGGAAGATCCTCGCTGCCTGCCAGTAATTACCAATTGTCATCCACTTTCACAAAGCCATATTTCTTTGCAATTTCTCTTGCCGAGTGTGTGGGGACTATCTGTCATCTCCTGGTGCAGCCCGCTGCCAACCCGCCCCCCTAAAAAGAATAATAAAAAAAGAAAGGAGAAGAAAGAAAGAAAGAAAGAAAGAAAGAAAGAAAGAAAGAAAG
>NC_048894.1:35469210-35487030 GCF_011077185.1 Oxyura jamaicensis
AAAGAAAGAAAGAAAGAAAGAAAGAAAGAAAGAAAGAAAGAAAAAAAAAAACAGCTGGATGTAACATAAAGCAACATCTCATAGGTCATGTTGCAAAGGAAACGTAAAGGCTGATGTGCCTTTTCTCAACAGGGGTGTCCAGACACGTTGCCCGTGTCCTCTGCTCAACAAATTCTCGCTCCGGGAACTCGACCTGGAGAAGGTCACGACCCCGGTCTGAAACCCCACGAGAAGGTGTGCGGGGAAGGCTCCTGCCCCAGCAGAGCTGGGAGAGCCCCGCAGGAGCCGGGGGCATGTCTCGCAGCCCTGGCCTGGGAGCCCACCTGCGGCGGGGGAGCGCTCCGTTCCCATAACCCTTCCCAAAGCGTTACCCACAAGGAATAACTCCACTGTGAGGTGACGAAGGCACTAACAGACACGTCATCACCACTTCGGATGATGTAAATATTTGGCAAATAAAGGAGAGGCAGCGAGTCGGACCCATTAACTTTAGCGGGGGGCAGCGGGGGGAGCGTTTCCGCGTCTGCGAGTACCCCGGGGGTCACTAAAACGGAGGTCACAAGTTTGCGTTGAGGTTCCGCTGGAGCTCGGACACTGCCGATCTAACCAAGTAATCGTCATTTCATCATTAGCTTTCAATAACGGTAATTATCCATCTTTTGTCAGTATGCATCTCTTATTATTATGCATCAATAAGGCATCTTCTGTAGGATAGCAAGACCACGGAAAAAGAAAGAAAGAAAGAAAAAAGAAACAAAACCCAACCAACAATAATTTGCCACCTCAGCTGGGAAGAAGGCGTTGTGCATACAGCTACTCTAGGGAGAGAATTACGATGAAGTTGTGCTTATCAGGAGGGGAGGAGGAGGGTGACAGATTTTTTTTTTTTTTTTTTTTTTTTTAACAATAACCACAGGACCGAAACCTTAAAAACTGTGAGCAAGAATATCCCAGCTAACATAAAAGTTGCCTATATATAAAAAGAGAATCCCATATAACTCCACAGCGGAAATCGGTTAGCAAGTATCTTCTGTCCGTTTGCAAACATCAAATGTTCTTGCCATATGTCCATTCTTATTTGTATAGCGGCTGAGAAACCTGAAACGTATATATGTGATATTAAAACAAAACATGAAAGATTTTCTCAGAAATCTGTGAGAGGGGAATGTAGGACTGAGGCGGGGGTTAAAAGAAGTAAAAAAAAAGAAAAAAAAAGAAAAAAAAAAAAAAGAAAACAAGTGATGCTATTGCCAAAAACTTTAATATTGAACAACACAGCTGAAGCTTTTATCACGGTACGAAATTTACAGCCTAATAATTCAAACCCGTGTGCTCGTAGCAAGATGTCTCTTCCCCTCTCTGGGTACCCACAGGGATGGTTTTGCTTTCTGAGGCGAGGAGCATCCCTGCGAGCCAGGGAAGTCTTTGGGGACTGCAGGTGACTGACGACTGGAGGAAATAAGAAGAGGAGAAGGAAGAGGAGGAGGAAAAAGAAAGAGAGGATGGTGGTATTTAGGATCTTAAATAGGTTCTGATACGTGGGGTGGAAAGAAAAATGTGTCCTTTACAGAAATCACGAAGGAACCAGACTACGGGGAAAAACCTGCGTGAAAAAAAAAAAAAAAAAAAAAAAAAAGAACCCAAAGACAAATGTGTGGACTAGAAGAGAAGTTTGAGTCCTCCCAAGGTGGAGATGTCCGAGCCTCCACCTCGGCATCCTCATCATTCGGGCAGGTGATGGGGCTTCCTCATCTCCGTTGCTACATGATTTAAGTACCAGCTAAGAAGATGGTGGCAATCTGAGCTCCCTGGGGAAAAAAAAAAAAAAAAAAACAAAAAATTGTGGGGGGCCGGGGGGGGGAAGACCACAAAATTTAGAAAACATCCACACAGCTTCTTGGGGAATGGGAGCACTTATGGTGTCAGTGGGACTCACTGCAACTTGGAAACGCCTTTTGCAGCCGAGCATAGGCTACCTGTTAGACGGGGACAGCCTGGGATGCCCCCCACGGCGGGCAGCTCAGGTGCCAGCAAAAGTTTTACAGCTCCAGGCCGACCTCTGCCTTTCCCCCTCCCGGGTTTCTCGGTCCTCTGCCCCCGTCCCGCGGGGTCCGTGAAGGTAATTTTCTGCCCACAGCCGTGATTTAGCAACACCACCCCCCCCCCCCCCCCCCAGCCTGTCCTGCCTGCTCCAGGTAGATATGCAAGGCAGGAGGCAACAGGAAGGCTCTCAGGAAACCTCGGGGCTCTTCACCCTGCCTGCCCCGGCTTTGCGGGTGGGGTGCGCTCCCGCCCCGTCCTTATTCCCCTTATCGATCCCCATCGGCCGTCTGCAAGGGGAAGCCGAGAGCCGGCGGCTGCAGGGGGAGAAAGGGAGGGGGGGAAGGAGGGAGGGAAGGGGGAGATCACTGCCTGCCTCGGCAGCACCACCCGTGGCACAGCGAGCGCGGCAGCGGGCAGAGCAGCACGGCGGGCTGCGGGCAGAGGGGTCGCGGCCGCGGGGCCCAGCCCGGCCGGGGGGAGGTTTGTTGGAAAAGGGGACCGGGGGGGAGGGGGGGGCGTCCCGTCGGGGCCGGGCCCGGGAGGGGCCGGGCTGGCACCGGCGGCCTCCAATGGGGGCGAACGGGGCCCGCCCGCGGAGCTCCGCGCTGCCCGCTCCGCGCAGCTCGGCGGCGGCTCGGTGGGGAAGAGGAGACCGGAGGAGAGGACGGGAGCCGGGCATCCGAGGAGACGGGGTAAGAGCCTGCCTGCGGGGTGGAGGAGGCCGAGTTGCAGTGGCGAGGGTTTCCCACTAGATGTCTGCACAGCTAATGGTTGAGGAAGGCTCCGTCCGCGCCCGGGTGTATCCCCCCGGAGTGAGACCCTCCAGCCGCTTTGAAGTCTGGCACCCCCTTTAGAAATTAAAGCCCTTTTTTTTTCCCCGTTTTCTTTTTCTTTGTTTTCCCCTTTTCTGTAAAGAGCGTTCTGGGGCTTAGGCTAGGATAAAATACGGATTTCTCCACCGAGAACGCTTTCTGGTGTTCGACTCATGCTATTGGAATCCCTTTATGACCTTTGATGTGTTTAAATAACACGGTAAAGCTGTGCACACACCTCGGATTAAACTTTAATCATCCGAAGTCAAGGACGTCCAGGTGGTAAATGACTTGACTTTGACATTTCTACTTTAGAACAATATATGATCCCAGTCGCAGCTCAGAGAGATGTTCCCAGTCTTCTCACCCTTGGAAGCGCAAATACGCTCTTACCAACAGAGATTAGAAACTCGTTGCTCCTGTTACTTTATTAAAAAACAAACAAAAAAATAAAAAAAAAAAAGAAAGAAAAAGAAAATAAAACAAACCCAAGGATCGTGGCTCCCGGATTTCAAGTTCAATCATTTACCTTCAGACCTCTCACAGGACAGGGAAAACCTTCCTCACTGTTAAGCACCTCATTGCCTGTCTTGGTGTGTGTGTGTATAATAATCCATACAGGAATCTAGAGAAGGTTTTTGTGTGTATATAAATACGTGTACACATATAAACACATACAAAAAAAAAATAAAATTACCAAGATTTCCCGTCGCTATCGGCTAATGACTCTGGATGTTCGACTGTTTCCTCATTAGAAAGTCATTCCTCCGAAAACAAACAAACAAAACAAAACAAAACCCTCTACAGAATTTCTGTCTGGTCCCATTGCAGTGTGGACGCCCTGTGAGAGCCCAAGGTGAGTGAGGTTCCTCACGAACAAAAAGCCTAGCAAATATGTGAGTACTTTTAAGAGAAATCTGGAACTATTTATTTGCTACACTGCTAGCACCTGGTTTTAAATCAGACAACTTTTGGTTAACACATACAAGTGAGGGGGATTTGTGGGCCTTTTTATTGCCAATCAATCTGTGACAACTAATTTTTGCGTTGATTTTTACCAATGGATCCCTGTTTCGCTTCGACTTCTGCTTTGCTTGGAAGCTGTGGAGCGCAGGGAGATAAACCCAAGCCTTTCACACGGAGTTTTAGGTCCTGGACTCAGTTATAGGAAAGGCCTAAGCGTGGGAAATCCCATCCTTCTTTTTCTAATTCCTTTTCATCTCCGGTTGGACCCACTGAGGCTTTACACCCGCTCCGAAGGAAATTAAATTGTGATTAAATATTAAGTAAATTATAAGGAGATCTGGCAGGAGGGAGGTGGGCTCAGGCAGCTCGTTTTGGGGAGCCGGCTAGAAATAAACGGTTCCAGGTAGGCAGGACAGTCTCAAGAGGGAAGGGCTGAGATTTCGGCTCCGCTGTGGATTGGGGGCAAGTTCAGTTCCTCGGGAGCAAAGTACTCGCAAGCCGTCGACCTTTATAGCGTGAAAAGCAGGAGAAGGAGTGGACCGGCAGCGACGCAGGCACGGCAAGAGAAAACCGAGAAGGGCATCCACATCTTCCTCCGGGGGTCTGTCCCAGCCCCACTGGTTACGGGGGGTGCCGCGGTCCCCACGGCTGCCCGTGGGAGGGATGGCAGAGATGGGGCGCCAGTGGGTGGGGGGAGAGGGGCAACGCTGCTGGCGAGGAGAACTGAGGTTGTGCACCGACCTTACAAAATTCCCGAGACTTTACAGTGGTCATTTCAAGGTGTTTGGAGGCGTTAAAGTAGAAAGAGACATCTTCGCAAAATTTCTTTTTTGATAGCGCTAGCGATTGTCGGTGAAAATCTCTGCTCTCCTCTCCCTCCCAGCCGTTTGCTCCCCATAACTGTGTTACCTATCTGGGCTGGAACAGGCGGCGTTATTGCCTCATGTATTGTTGCTGCTTAGCGGAGATAAATCTGAGCTAAGGAGTCACGGTCGCCATAACCGCAGCTCAATAAAGACAAAAGCCTGTTCACTTCTTTCTGAACGGTCTCGAGAAAGCTGTCTCTAAAATCCCCAGATCCAATTATTTAACTGTCCGCTCTGTCCTCCACTTCTAATTATGAACTCCGGATGTTTAGTGTTGGAAAAATGCATCAGTTGTTTTATACCCGGACAGAGCCTTTATTTGTGAAACTCACTTCTCAAAAAAATAAATCTGGAAATAATTAACTCGTACAGTTGAGAACATTATGTTGCTTATACTGTAAACGTGTCCTTACACCTTTACAAGACGTTACAGAGGACTTACTCAACTAATTGAAACTGTTATATAGCAGCGTTATGTATTCAACATACTCGTTACATTTCATCTTTATGGACTTAAGGTTTTATTCCTTTCACAGTCTTTGTGATTTTTTTTTTTTTTTTTTTTTTTTTCCAGCAGCCCCTCGCTTAATCTGCAAGAAGAAATGATACACTGAAGGCTGTGAAAATTGGAGAAATTTTGTGTTATTTTCTCTGTGGCAGGGTGAGATGGATCACATCATCACGGACGGAGTATTGAGAAAGGAGCTAGATTGGAAAATATCAGCTGTAACCGAGCCAAAACACTTCTCCCCCATCGCAACACCCTGGGGAGAAATGAATGTATGTGTACTGGTTAGTTTCTGTGCTAACTGGCTCGGGTGATGGGACCTCTCACTTTCAAAAAAGAAAGGAAATAATAACAGTAATTGTAATAGCAATAGCAATAGTAATAGCCATAGTAATAATAATAATAATAATAATAATGAGAGTAAGGAGCTTCTTTAACTGCAGCCTTAAGCAGGGGAAGAGGGGCAGGGTGAAGCCGGATGGGCTGCGGGATGCACCCCTCCATCTGAGCATTGGCGAGGGATGGTTTTGGGCAGCCCCACGAGGGGAAAAGAATGGCCATGCCGCCCGACCACAAGGGAAATGTCTTTCGCGTGGGTCCTGGGAGTGGGCACGGCGGCTCAGAGCATCTCTGTGTGTGTGTATATGAGTGTCTCTGTGCGCTCACCCATTAGGAGCAGCGTGGGGTCCCATGCGCCCTTCTCCCCCCCCCCCCCCCCCCCCCGCCCCGCCGCTCTGTGAGGCGACTTGCTCCCGCAGACAGTTTGCCCTTCATGCTAGTGGCCAGATAGGCCACAATGAGCTGTTTTCACTGCTCTCACCAGTGTTGCGCCTTCAGGAGCTGCTGGAGACTTTTGTTCACCCGGAATAACTAGCACTCACATAGGCGCATACAAACGCCCGATTCACGGGGCAGCTGGAATAAAGACCAGGATGTGGGCTGCACTCTGGGCTCGGGTTTGTGCTGAAGACACAGTCCTCCGATTATTATTTTATGTTATTTTCAGTGCAGAGGGCACTGCATGGGGCTACTTCAGGTGAATGAATGCGTCTCCCGCAGAGATCGCAGAGATCGCCCTGAAATCTTGCACCCGACTGGTATTTAGAGACCTGGAAGAAGGGCAAAGTGAAGAAGGGAAACCTCCTAAGTAGCAGGAAGGGTCACTCACAGGAGGGAGATATGTGCATATTCTCACACTCACGTGGACGAGCCTGCACACCATAGCTGTGTTTCTAGATGAAGTGGGAGCGTGTGTGTTATGAGACGTTTTATTAAAAAGTGCTCCCAGGACTCAGGAGGAGAGCAGCCGGTGCGGCAGAGCTGCACTTTCAGCTCTCCCAGCCAGGCTTCCCTCCCAGAAGCCGGGCTGCATCCCTGCCCTTGCACTCGGCTGTCATAGCCAAGACCCGCCCCGGCGAACCGGAGATAAGCCCTCATCCTTCGGCTGACCCCGGCCCTGCATCCCGCGTACTTCCCAGCGCCCAGGCGCGGAGGGATGGACAGGTCAAACCCCGGCTCCGCACCCCCCGGCTCCTCACAGGTGCGGGGATAGAGGCCACCGAAGCACGCATCGGGCACTGTCTCTTCTTGCCAAAGTGGCCGTGTGATTAACGCCGGCCGACGGCTACCCCTAGCCCTGCTCCCCCTCCCCTTTTCTCCTCCCTGCCCGCCCTCTCCTCCCTCCCAAGGTCCTTCTCTGGTTTCAATAAAAGGCAGGATCTGAGCTTTCTCCCGTTCGAATCAAAGAGGTGTTACGATTGGCTGAAATGAGGGGCAGATGGGGCATTTTCAAAGATATTTCCAAACACTGTGCAGCCGAGGTTCCTGAAGTTTCTCGGGAAGCGAGCATTGTCTGGTAAAACAATGACAGTAAATAAATCAGTCATCGGGGTCCCCGTCGGGATCCTGGGGGGGGGGGGGGGGGGTTAGCCCGGGTTTGCTGACTCCCCTTCCCCGGCTCTCTACTCATTAGAAAGTTAATAGGAGGCGCCGGAGATTTACCCCGGGGTAACGGAGAGGGGATGGGGCTGCCAAGGCCGAGGCACCGGGGGAGCTTTGCTAACAGCCGTCTGGAAACCGAGCCCGGCGGCTCCCGCCGTGGTGGGGACGCCCGTGCGCATCGGGGTGCTCCCACTCCCTTCCGCGCAGCGCCTTGCCGGGCCGTGCCGGGCTGTACCGGGCTGTACCGGACTGTGCCAGGCTGTACCGGGCTGTGCCGGACTGTACCGGGTTTCACCGGACCGGGGCCGACGCGGGGCTGTGCCCACCCGGCGCTGGCATCGGTGTCGGGGCTGCTTTCGCTGGGCTCTTCGGCCGTGGCCAACTCACGGGTGTTTTTCGGAAGGTGAAGCGGGTGCGTAGCAAGATTTATAGGCCTCCATGAAGACGGGAAAATTAAGTCTTCCAGGTTTAAAGTACACGCCAGAAATAAAGTTTCGCCATTTATTTGCTCAGTTTTTAGTTGATAAACTCCGTACTGCTCCGAAGGGAAAAACTTCCCTGGCTCACCGTGCGCACAAGGCAAGATTTACGCTCGCACAGAGGAGTCATATTCGGAAATAGATGGCAGAGCAGCAAAGTCCTTTTGAACACGATCTTTTCAGCCCCGGACCTCACCGCCCCCCCCCCCCCCGAACACTGTGCATTTTCTGCTGTCTTCGTTAAATGGGAGCAAAAAGTTTTTACGGCCTCCACCGCGGCTTGAGTTGAAACGTTTTACATGGAAGACGGTGAGATAAGTGCCCCAGAGCTAGATTTTCTGCTGGAGAGCTTGGAGTCCTGCACAGCCCCGACGTTTTACTAGTCAGAATGCTTTTTACTGCACAGCTCGTGTGCTCTATCGAATGCGATTCCTGGAGGGGCATTTTTGCACTGGGTTTTGCTTTTACGTGGCCACTCGTTTTAAATCGTGAGAGATTCAAAATCAAGGTACAGCCGTTTAGTGAAAAGAAACCCGCCCCAGCGCTCTACTGTTAATGAACAGAAATTATTCCACTTTCATCTCGCCCCTCAGAAATATTTTTACTCAGAAAGGGCTGGCTGCTAATTGGGGTGCACAGTTGCCTTTAATCTCTAACACAGCGCTTGGAACCTACCCAGAATGAATTAAAATAAGTCTGATAAACAAGAAGTAAACATGGCTTCCCAGTAAAACTCGTTTTATGATCACAGCTTGTGTGCCACCTCAAAATATTAGGTTTAGGCATTTAAGGCATAAAGAATAAAACCCCTTTCCAATGTCGCTAACGCTCACATTTGGTACTGTTTTAATCTTTTCTATTAGAAGTACAAGGAGAGAATACCTTTTGTTCTAGTAAACTACGGATGAAGTAGAAATTTGCATGTTTATGCATACTTTCTGCGCTGGAATCGTCCCCCGAACCTACGTATAAACATGTTTTATTTTTTTCGAAAGCAGGCTGCAGGAGACTAAAAGATCATTGTCTGCAGATAAGTTATTTTTTCTCTCTTCTCTTCTGTATTTCTGCTAGCAAGTAGAAAGAACAGAGTGTGCTAGTGTCTGTGTGTGTGTGCGGAAGGGAGGGAGGGAGCTCTGCCACACAGTTTTGCAGACGTTCAGATTTATGAATAGCGAGATGGGTCTGTTTGTAGGAATTACAGCACGGAAAAGCTTTGGTCGAGCAAGCTGTAGATCATAGTTGCATGATAGCTGAGCGAGTTCCAAGAATAAAGCCCCCGCCGTGGAAATGGCTCTCGTAAAGCCCACGTCAGATGGCTTGCCGTGCAGAAGTACCCCCTGCCCTCAACACCTAGCAGCCCCGAAATCGCCGGAGAAAAGTGACTCGAGTTCGCGTTTTGGCAAGAGCCATTTGCTTGGCTGTTTGCTTGGTTGTTCTATTTAAAGTCATTTGCACCCAGCTCATCCCCGGAGCATCTGCATGCCCACTGGAGCCAGATCTGGTTTCCTGGGCGCAGCCCCGTCCTTGCTCGTCAGCAGCGCCTGGCAAATGTCGCCTGAAGAAGGAAGGAGCCCGAGCCTGCAGCGCTCCCGTTAGGCACCGGCGTCTGTCCCCCCCGGCGTGCTCCCAGCCAGAAACAAAAAACGATTAAATCAGCCTGAAAGCCACTCGAAAGAGCAACGGCGAGGTGAAATGTGCCGTGTTTGTCGAAGGATTTCAGAAAACAGGTGAAGAATTAAGATAGGACTTAATGCCATGCTTATCGCATGCAAATGAAATATTTAATCTGCCATTTCATCTCTCCTGTGTGCTCAAACACCTCCAAAAGTTCTTTGAACAAATATTTAGTTTCCAAGCTATAAATTCGTCTTATGCAAAGAGAAAGCTTTCAGGATCTCCAGTTTAAACTCGTTCCTACCACTTGTTGTGTTGCTGAGAATTATCAAACCGGTCAGCTTACCTTTCCCATGAGTGGTAATTAAAAGAGTGCTAGTGGGTGTGTGTGTGTGTGGGGTGGAATAAAACAGGATAATCACATTCAAGAAAGGGTGAGCTCACAAACTGTGATTAGTATCCTTCCAAGCCATTTAGCTCTTCAGTTGATTCCTGATTTATTTTTATTTTTCCCAATAGCCCTACAGCAGCTCTGTGTGTTGAGTAACCCTGCTGCATATCAAGATTCCTTAATAATGTCATTGCCAGAAAGGAAGATGGAGAAATAAAACTGTTAAGGAGAGGAACTGCTAAGGTATTCTCCAGTCTGTCAAAGGAGTTATCCAAACTGAAAACTTATTTCCCTATTCTCTCTGAGATCCAAGAAAAGCATGCAGGGATTGTTTGGTCATTTAGGGCACAGGTTGGGATGAGATGGGGTGGGAAAAGGAGGGAGAAAGGAAGATCCTCCTGAAAGGCTTCCACGGAGGTAAGTTCTCTCCACTTCCAGGGGGAGAAAGCTGGCCGTGGTGACAGTGAATTAGTGGCTTTTGACAGGCAGGTGAGGGGCCCCTTTCCAATCCAGTCTTTGGTGTGGGGGTTGGAGAGGGAGCGGGAACCTTTTCTAGCGACCCTACACTACTTAGACAGCATTTATGGATGGATAAAGCTGAACATTGGACAGGACTCCCTGAAGGAAAAGAACCTTTCAGTGGAGCCATCAACCTGTCATCACTGCAATAAAGGTGTAACACACAGGAGTGCTGGTAAGAGCCCAGGGTTTATTTCCTGGCCCTGTCACATGACAAGGGGCCAGGGTTACCAAAGGTTACCCCCTCACATGGAAAGGATCAGCGGCCATCGGGCCCAGCAGCTGCTTCTCCTGTCTCCTGTCTCATTTTTTATTTTAACTTATGCGTGTGTCTTGTTAGAAATGGAAAACCACCAGCCCCATTCAGCTGCAGCCATACTGGTGATGAATACCACATTTGCCCACTGCCCTGGAAAGCTGGCCAGGACAGAGCTGAAGGCTGAGCACCCTTCTGCACCCACCTCACATCTCTGAAGATGTTCCTTCTTCCCAGGTGGTGGAGACATGCCAGCAGCTCGTATCCCAACACTGCCAGTGCTTTTCCAAAAAGCTATTTGGTGTCTTCCAAGCCAGGACCTCCAAAACAGTCTTCTCACCCACTCATGTGAAATGTGTCGTGTTTTTGGCTGGGTGTTGAAGTGTCAGTCCTCTCATGAGCATGGCACTGTGAAACTAGAGTCAGGACTTATGTGAGAAAGCTACACAAAGACTTTGGCTGTGTCATTCCTTGTCTTGTAGTTCCTTGTTACATGAGAGACGCAAGTTCTATTACAACCTCCCAGGCAGCATATGGGCACAATAGGAACAATGACAAGGAAGGCCTGGAACTGAGAAAATGGGAAGGAAGTAACTAGAGACTATAAAATTAATAAGAAAAGCTGTTTTTCAACAACAACAACAACAAAATTGGTTATGATGGCTTTGCTGTGGTTTCCTCCAAACAGGCACTTGTCAGATGACACTGTCCTACCCAGGATGTGGGTGTAGGTAAAGGGCTTTCTATG
Source organism: Oxyura jamaicensis (assembly GCF_011077185.1). NCBI lineage: Eukaryota > Metazoa > Chordata > Aves > Anseriformes > Anatidae > Oxyura > Oxyura jamaicensis. The sequence continues at coordinate 35,480,354 of NC_048894.1, forward strand.
AAACCTTGCAATAAAATCTACAACAGAACATAAGAGAGAGCAAAGCATCAGTTATAGATCTTGGAGGTTTATATTACTTTTATAGAGGGTTTGGACTGTATTTTAGATTTACCTAGTGCTTACAGAGCCAAGCAGTGGTGTTGCAGGCAGAAAATATTTGCCACCTCTGAAGAGCCAGAATTATGGTTGGGTCCTTTGATTCAGCTTCTCACCCCTCCACAAAAAACTCTGGAGCAAGGGTGGCCAGGAGCTCCTGGGCTGCCCCTGCTCCTCTGTGGTCCTGATGCTCCATGTGGGTCAGACAGACCTAGGCTGACTGATTGCAGAAGGCCTCCAGACACTGTGCCAGTGGTGAAGAATTATTAGGGCTAACAAGTCCTTAATCATACACCTTTGTTATTATTATTATTAATACTGCTCCAGTGCTCCTTAGCACCATTAAGCTCCATTTGTGGAGTGTGCAGAAAGCAGAAAACAAAAAGATGTACCCTGCCCCAGAGAGTTTTCCATCTATGTGTAGGAAAAGAGGTAGTGCTGAACACTGGAGAGCGATTGGAAACACAAGGCAGTGGCAGCTTACCTGACCAGCATCTGCCCTATGAGCCAGAAATCAGGCAGCTTGGAAAAGAGCTGTTGATGAACAGCCATTTCTTCATGAAAAAATCTTAAACAAACGTGTTAAATCTGCAATGTTTTGTGAGTTTAATTTCAGTTTCTCAAGAGGGAGAAAGTTCCTGCGGGATCAAGTGGGGAAAAAGAGAAGGAGGTACAACACAGAAATGTGAGAGATAGCATGAAGCTTGTCATTTTTATTTATTTATTTATTTATTTTTCCACTCAAAACCTGCTCTAATGAAAACTGTGTCATTTCCATGTTGCACCACAGCTGTATAATGCCTGGGATGCCCCTAAGCAGAGAAATTGGATTACAAACTGGATTTGTCCATTTTCCAAAGACAGAATTGCGGAGGAGTACAGTAAAGTGATCCTAATGAATAGAGTAAGTGGATGGGTTGGTCTTAGCTTATTAGCTTTAAATATCAATATGAACAACAAGGATATTGTTTCTCTTTAAAATACTACTGGCTATAATATTAACAGTTTTCTTCACCATAGAAAAACTGTTAACTGGTCACTACTGCAGTCATCACCATGAAGAAACTAACATTAGCCCTGTTTTACAGGCCGGGAAGTGGAGTCGGAAAGATTAGGGCTTGCCCAAGGCTACAGAGCCAGCAGTCAGGCAGGAAGAGAGCTCCAGATTTCCTGGCTCCTACTCTCCTCCTAAATTCATCATCCACACTCCAGTGACTTCTAAACATTTTTTTTTTTTTTTTTTCTGAGATAAAAAAATGCCTTTCCAACTGGTTAAACTATGTCATGAGGTTCTGCCTCAAATCTGTGTCATGGAAGCAAGTGCTGCAAGGATGTGATTTAGCATGTTTTGGAGAGACTGTTCTGGGGATACCTTGCACAATGGGACATAATATGAGTGCCATGTGAATACAGCCCCTGCTGTCTGAACTGACCAGAAACCTAGATGGGAGAGCAGCACTATGAGCCAGAAACAGTGGGAGAACAAGCCTCTGAGAACAGGTATTACATCAAAGAGGATTTACTGTGGGGGATTCAGGCCTTGACTACAGAAAATAATAATAATAATAATAAAATAAAAATCCCTGTCACTTCAACTAAGGTTTTGCCCATGCATTCATTTGCATAGGCTAAATGACAAGTAATAGTTGGTTTATCTATTCTGTAGGTGACATACTTGTTGTTGAGCCATTATAATCCCAGCATATTGATTTCCCTCTAGCTGACTGAAAACCTGTTTTTACAAAAACAAGCCACTTGAGCAGGAGTGAGCACATAAGCTGGAGTACCCACATAAGGCAGCACCTCACTGAGGGCTGTGATTGATGATTCATCTTGGATTTAGCTGATGTAGCTGAAGAGGTTACTGCTGTTTTCACTCCAGCTGTAAAAGGGGGGATGTCTGTTCCTTGACCATGGTGTCTGGTGTGTTAATTTAAACTGAAATCATGTTAGGTTAATTAATAACAGTAGCTGTGAATGAAGCAGCTGAATGTAGAGATCTCTTCTGCCCTGTCAGCAAAGCTGTCAGGGCTCAGGAGTCAGAGACTCTAATTAATGTGTTCCAGCAGTGGTTTCTATAAACCTATTTTCCATTTCATTGCGATGGACTAAGAGGTGCTGTATCCATCAGTTGTGCTGTCATACCTGCAAGGTGGTAACTTGCAGCTGAGTGCATCATCATTGCTGAAGTTGCCTGTCAGGCACACTGAGGGTGACCTGGTCTTACCAGCTCAGATGAAGCCTCCTTGATTTCAAAGGAAATTAGTTTCAACACCTCGTATCCAATCTCTGTGCAGAACTGAAGTGCCCTGGGTTGTGGTTTGAGCTGGAAATCTACATGGAGACTTACAGGAGCCCTTTACCTCATCTAAGTTTAATTTGGTTACATGTAGTTCAGGTGAACTTGGTGCAAACCAACACAAGACACTCATGTTGAACTAAGAAGCTATTAAAAGGATTATACCATGCTAATGAACATCTACTATTAAGATAGGATCTGAGTTTAAAATACAATGGCCCTCCCTGAGCACCTCCATACATGAACATTCTTGTTCTGAACAAGATCCCGTGTTCTTCCTTATCTCCATTGCAAACCTGTTTTTTTTTTTTTCTAGTCAGGAAATTCACCTGGGCTGAGATGGGGTGTGGATCTGAGGTGGAGCAGCAAGTCCTGCATGGACATTCATAAATATTTCCGTGTATGAACAAGTCTTTAGCCTCCAGTCACAGACTTCATCAAGAACAGCTCTATATGTTGAGCTCTATTGCCCAAGCTCTACAGATTACAGAGCACAAAGAATTTTGTGAAACTGCCTGGTACTTGGGTCAGATTTGCAATTAACTTTCTTTGCTGTGTGTTAGGTAGGCACCTGGAAGTTAACACTCTGCTGTCATTTTGTATATGATCCACTGAAAGGTGTCAGCTCAATACAAATGTCCACCACTGTTTTGACAGTGAGGTATCATGGTAATTGTTTTAATTAACTTCTCCTGTACAAAGGGCGTGCAAAGCCCTCCAGACAGGAGGCAGAGGGAGAAGAAAGATGTATTCCTTTAATTAGCTCATGTGAGGTGCATCTAAAGGTGAGTACTTGCACATAGAAACCCTAGTTCTTGGGTGTTGATAGGAGATTGCTGCTCCTTAGGAAAGCTTTCACGAATAGGCATGAAGGCTTGATGCCACAAAAAATACAGTCTATAGGCAGCACATCTGCCATTCGTATACAGATGGTGCTTTTTGCACTGGAGCGAAAAGCCACAGGCATTTGCCTGAAGGGCTCCACCTTTCTCCCAGCCAACTTTTCCTGTTCTTTTGGGATATGGTTTTCCTGCCTGGAGATTTCCTACCCAGCTCTTTGTTTAAAGCCCAAGTGCCCATCATGTGGGAGGATCACTGGTCTCCCTGCAGGGCTTGGAAGACTGCATTTTCATCCTCAAGTCATACATGTGTACTGGTTTCAGAAGTGAGGAGCTGGCTTCTGCTTTAGGCTGCTTTCACTGAGACACATGCAGGTCTCCTTTTATCTCTCTGAAGGAGACCTGCATGTTGCCTTCTTTGGCATTTACCCCATGGAGCTCTCCTGCAGAACCATTTCTTGTGGGGGAGGTAGAGACAGGCTCTCTGTAAAGGTTGTGCGATCATCAGGCAAATACTTGGCAAACACACAGCTTAGGAGGAGTGAGGAGAGTGTAATAACATCCCTGTATGGAGAGACGAGCTGAGAATTCCCCTCTATGCAAAGAGCTATCAGGTTTAGGACATTACTTTCCTTATTCCTGTCATCATCGCCACTCGCATTTGTTTCTCTTGAGCTGGTGATGACTGGATTGGGCCCTAACCTTCTGAAAACTCAGACCCTTTGGCTCTCCAAGCAGCTGCTCTTCCACTGTCCAATTTTCATGCTGATGTATCCATTTGATTTTCATCCTAATCCACATGAAGTTCATATTTCTTAGTGCTGGGAGAGTTTAGACCCAGCAGGCACCAAAGTGGTTATTATGCGGGATTAATGTATCTGTCATACAAAGATTCTTTCAAGATTTTGGGGTGTTTGGGAAATTTATTTTATTTTATTTTTCATTTTACAGTATGCATTTTAAGAAATTTTAACCCCTCTTTAGGCATGATTTGTGTGTGCACGTGTACATGTGAGTGTGTGCCTAGCCCCTTAATATGGGTGCGATCAGTTAAGGGGTTGGTTTACAAACCCACATTTCCAAAGCACTAGATCTTGCACGGATCTGGCATGGAAAGCTCAGAAAGCAGCCAGAAATCAAGTCCTCTCCACTCCCACCCTTTTTATTTCTGTGAATGAGTATGTAAGAGACCTATAAATCCAAAACTGTGCAGGCGTGGAGGAAATCATAAGAGTCAGCCTGGTGATATTACCGCGGGGAGCTGTGAAATCACCGAGGATTTATACAAGCACACACAGCGATGTTGTCACTAAAAATAAAATAAAAAAAAATGAAATGGGAGGATAGCTGTTTTGCCCTGTGCAGTGTGTGGCGGCCACTTTGGACACGTGGTTTCAGTACATCCCCTGGGAGACGCCAAAGCAAGGGCAGCCCCACCAGTCGTTTGGAAATCAGCCCTTCCCGGGGCAGTTTAAGCAAACCGGTGCTGGTTCGGCATCTTTGGCATCTGGGGAAGGGCTTGCAGGGGAGGGAGGTCATTCTTGTTGCTTCACCCAGAGCCACCGGTCACCGAGGCTAGCTTCTGGCCAGTCTCAGGAGGATCTGAACCATCTCACTTTCTCTGCTGGAGGGTGAAATAACCTCGACGCAATTAATGATGCCCCATCTACGGTGAAGTCGGGCGTCCCCCCTGCCGCTGCCCCAGGATGGGATGCTCAGCCCACGCCGCCTGGAGCTCGCTGCTGCTCGATGGGGTTGGGCGGCTGGGTTGATCTCCCCCGTGTCAAATCCACTCGTGTTCAGTCACCCACGACGGGGCAAACCGCCAGCTCCCACTGTGCTCGCTCCCTCCCCCGCTGAGAGGCAGTTTGGCAACACACGCTCCCGGCTTTATCCCATCCCCAGTGCCTCCCTTGCACCCAGCCCGAGTGCCAGGAAACGTTCCCCTTTTCACAACGCATTATCCCGCTCCTCTCCGCGTTGTGAAGGCTCTGTTTTATTTCATTTATTTATTTATTTCGCGAGAAACACGCCGATGCCAGAGGATGGTTTGAGTTTTTGCCTAAGAACCGCAATGACTGCAACTAAACGTATTTGGAAGCAGAACTAAGCCGATCAGTTTTTTTTTTTTTTTTTTGGCTCCACAAAGTGCTTCTTTGCGAGAAGGGAAATGGGAGCAAGCAGAGGGGGGCTCCCCGTTGAGCGGACTTCATGCATCGCCAGGGCCCGGCAACTTGCTGCCACGCAAAATAAAGGGAAAATGTGTTTAAAGCATGCGTGCCTCTGCTCTCGTTTTCTGGTGTCCATGTCTCCCAGAAACCGAGCTCCAGCCCCCACCACCTCCCGCCCTCGAGTCGGCCCCAGCAGGCTCGGGACCGCTGTCCCCCAAACGCTGTGGGGCCGAATGCCGCGGTCCTCTTCTAGGGGTAAGGGGCGGGAGGAGCATTGGCAAAACCCGCAAATGTCAAAAGTTTCCCAGTTTTCCCTACCGGACCATCTTGCCATACTGATGCCAGGGGGAGGAAGCCAATCCGGTAATGTCGTTGGTGTTTCCTATCCAGCATTAGCCGGGGATAACTAGAAATATGGAAAGAAGGGCGTACCCACACACCCAACGAGAAAGGAGCAGCACATGGGATGTGTTCCACACGCTTTGATATATATATATATATATTTAAAAAAACTGCTGGTTGGCAGCTAGACTAAAAGCATTCAAAACGGGCGCTGTGGACTGGAAATGAAAAACTCCTACAGGTTGCCGCATACCCATGGTGGGAGGCATGTACTGGCGCATCGATGTAGTCTTTCCGGATCTGAGCAGATTTTTCGGAGCTGTGTTTTAATGGGGGAATAAGAGCGGGAAGAACATGCCTACGTGCGTACATTCCATAAATATGTGCGTGTTCGCGCATATATACATACATATATACATATTTATGGGAGAAGATGTGGTATATGGCACAGACCACAGATCTAAACGGAGAGCGCATATATATGTCAGAGGAAGCTGATGAAGCCGGTTAAAGCACGGGGGCATATTTACGCCTATATCTTCATACTCCTCACATCCACATCCCTGGCCGCCCGTGGGAAATGTCCATTTCTCGGAGACCCACCGGCAGCAGCAGAGGGGAGAGAGGCGGCGACAAATAGCGGTGGCTGTGGCCAAGCCTTAACCATGTGCCTCCACTTTCCCCGGGGGCCGCCCCAGCAGGACTTGTCTGAGTTCAGAGGTAACCTGCAACAGCCGGTTCTCCCCCCAGACGTGTTTCCAGGCGTTTATGCACCGGGCAAAATATTCTTGACCTGGAAGGGTGGTTATGATGCTGATGTTGGTGTCAGCTCTGGAAGGACCAGCGAGTTACTCCCGAGCTGCTCAGCCGTCCCCCGAGGGGAAGGCGTCGGGAGGTGCCGGTGGCACCCGGCCGCTTTGGGGGGGGGGG
>NC_048894.1:35487430-35574851 GCF_011077185.1 Oxyura jamaicensis
CCTCTCCTCTCCTCTCCTCTCCTCTCCTCTCCTCTCCTCTCCCCTCCCTTTATTGCACACACAACTTTCCATTCCTCCTTCCCCAAATGAAACATCTTTACACTCATCTGGAGCTTGTTCCCATGGGGTCATTTCTGCTCCTTTTTGAACCAAAGGGAGAACACCCCTTCATCACAAGAGGCATACAGTTGGGTCTCTTGGGGAATATACTGACTACTGGCACTTCAGGAAATGCATGAACCTCCAATAGCGAGAGATCCCTCAGCACTTCAGAGGAACTTTCCACAGGGATTTCTCGCTCTCTTCCTGGGGAAGAACAGGGTCCTCAGGATCCAGAGTATGAGCTGGGACTTTTGCAGCCATTCTCTCTGGGCTGAGCAGACGAGGATTCATCTTCCACCTCTCAGGCTCAATCCCCAGAGCTCTGAACCACAGCTACACACCTCTCTACGTTGCTCTGTTAAAATAGCATCAGCCCAGCGAGAATACCGACATTTGGCCCTGGTGTAGCAGAATCGTGCCCAAAGCCACCCCTGCAGCTGGGAAGCGAAGGGCTGCAAGAGGGCGCAGACAGCCTCGGCTCCGACCATGCGCATGGGATGACACCGTGCGTTGCAAACGCCCCTCGTTTCGGCCATTTCCTTCCGGGAAGGGCCAGCAGGGAGCCCCCCGACAGCCCCCCGGTGCCCCCTGACAGCGGTGGGGGTAGAAGCAAAGGGGGGTAGATGCAGGAGGGAAGCACAAAGAAAGTACCCTCTGCCCGGAGCAAAACGCTAAACGCAGTGACAGGCTGTGAGTTTGTCTCTGGCATTCCTGCGGGTTGCTCTCGGTGGGGATACATCCCCCTGAAAGGGTTTTCGGCCATTTCTAGGCAGGCGTGGGTTTGACCCTTTGCAAACCCAGAGCTTCTGCCTGATTCTGCAAGAGATGCTGAGATGCGCCGGGACAACGGCACCCGATCCCAGGGGGACGAGGAGATGCACAGTATGGGGATCTACGGATTGATGTCTCTTTAAATTTCATGTAAATAATAATAATAATAATAATAATAAAGCCTTGTCACGGGAGCCACTGAATGACTGTCACTTTTAATTTACCTGCACCTTCCGCCGAATTAAATTCCAACCATAAATATTATTCTGCCTTCAAATCAGCGAGTTTGCCACGCAGATCGTGTTTTTACAGCTCATGGTAACATTAAAAGGATGCCGCAGTTTTATGGCTCTCGATGAGTCTGGAAGCGATAGCAATTGAAATCGAAAGCCCAGATTCCTGTACGATTTACTCACTGCCACCAGTAAAGCAGCAGATCTAGTTTCCACGGGCAAACTTGTCCTGAATGACCCAGGAGCGGGATCGGGCCCTTCTTTTTTTCACGTTTTGATCTAACAACCTAAGACTCTCCAGAGCCTTCTGTGGTGGCAGAGAAGTGCTGCTTCCGGCAGGCAGCAGATTAAAAAAAAATAATAAGAAGAACAGGCAGATGCCCTCCGCAGAGATGCTGAATCCCATCTTGAGAGCTACCCAGAGGCAGAACCGTGTCCCGGGTCGGGTCCTGTAAATACGATCACACGCTCCCCCAGGCACATCCCACTCGCAGGTCTGTCCGCTCTCTCCTCGACGCCACTTACGTGTTGTTTGCTGTCATTGTATCAGCTTGTCTTTACACCCCAGAATAATGCACCTATTATTCTCTTCTCTCCAAAGCTTCCACCTCTAACCATGTCGTAAAAAATAGCCTTAATAAAACAGTGATAATTACGCCATTATTGTTAACACTCCCCATTAAAATTTTAAAAATAGGCTTTCTGGTTTTGTCACCCATTCGCACCGCATATCAAGTTTTTTTCGGCGCTATTTCGTTCCGTGATGTGTCAGAACTTTCTTTCTCTTTTAAAGATGACGGAACTTGTTTTTAGAGCAACTGAAGGCGCACCATGAGTCCACAGCCATAATGGGACGGTATCGGTCAAAAGTTATTGACACCCCGATGAGCGGCGAAGAAAAATAAATATCCCGCTAAGAAGTGTGCGATGTGTTTTTCCTTCCCCAGACGTAGCTCTTTCAAGGGACACGCCTGATTTACGAGTATGTCACTCTAGCAATGTTTTAATGCCCTGCTCTAATTTCCTTGTTTTGGAAAGGGAGTGTGTTTCGTTTGCTTTTTGTATACCGGGCACCTTTCAGCAGCGGTCAAGCTGCAATCGGTGTCTTAGCCTTTTGAACGCAGTGGCCCCGCTCTTGCCTCGGCCGTATATCAGCAAGGAGAGCTGTAAAGTCAGAGGAATAAATCAGTCTGAAAAGTTTTGAGGATAGTTATGACATCCTGACTGTGACCAACCGAGCGAGGGAGACTTAATAGGTTTTAAATCTCGGTCTGGACAAGACAGAAAAAAAAAAAAAAAAGAGAGAGAGAGAAAAAAAAAAAAGAGAGAGAAAAAAAAGAAAAAAAAGAAAACAAAACAACAACAACAACAACTACAACAACAACAAAAAACCGTAGAGATACACTTTCCAATCTGCCTGGAAATTAATCCCAAATGAGGGAGTCTCCTTCCAAATCGGACTTGACAGATCTGTGGGAAACACTAGACAGAAGGCAGAGCTCCGGAGCCTGCATTCCCGGCGCAGCGGCCCTGCGCCCGCCGCGACGGGGAGCGGGATGGCCCCGGGGACGTGGCAGGGGCTATCGTGGCCGCGCATCCTCCTCGGGGACGTGAAAATAAAGGCAATGTAGGAAGTCCTCTGCTAATCCTATCTAAATGGATCCCAACATTTTGGGTCCGACGGGGGCTTTATTTTTTTATTTTTTTTTATTTTTTCCTTGGACTCCACTCGGGCCTTAACTCTCTGTGTGTATTCTTGGCAGCTAGCTCTGCGTGTACGTGTGTGGGTGTGTGTCTGTGTGCGTGTGTTTTTTCCAGCCTTTTGCTGAGCCAGACAGCCCGTGGCAATGGCCAGCACCTCGGGCACAACAAAACCTCCCACTCGCGCTCTACCACAGGTGGCATCCCGGTGGGAACGGATTAATAAACGGGTGAGGAAGGAGGCAGCAGCGGATTGTAAACGAAAATGATAAAACTTGTGGGCATCGGCCAGCGTAACCCACCGGGACCATCCCGCGGGCTCCAGACTGCAAGAGTCAGGATTTCCCGCAAACTTCCCGGCTGACATATTCATGACACCTCGGGGAACGCTGCCTCGCACTCCATATTCAGCTCCCCGTTACTGTTTTGTTTAGGAAGAGACATAAACGTCCCTTCCTCTCTGCCCCCAAACTCCTAGTTAACGGGGAATTAACCGCCGTCCGCCATGGGCACCGCCAGCCTCCTTCGGCACGGCTACCTGGCCGAGCTGGGAAGAGTCTGGAGGAGACTTGTCCCGTGGGACCGGGGCTGACCCGGGCCTCGAGGGAGGCGAAACCTTCCCACAGCCCCCCAGAAGGCGACAGGGACACGAAATGGTCCCGCAGCAAAGCGTAGCGATGATGCCGCCAGCGGTGGGAATTGGCCACCAGCAGCTCCAGAGCTGCTCGAGCCGCCGCGTCCCGCCTTGCCCAGCTCTGCACGGCTCAGCAGGGTTCGGCACGGCTCGGCACGGCTCGGCACGGCGTGGCACGGCTCCGCGCTGTCCCGCATTCCTCTGCCCGCAGCGGGAGCAGGAGCGCTGCGGCACCGGGCAGGGAGTGGGGACGGAGAGCTTCATCCGTCCGTCCGTCCATCCATCCATCCATCCACCGCCTGCTCCCCTAGCAGCCGGGTCTGATCCTGCACCCCTCCTCTGCTCTCACGGCCGGAGGAGCGGAGCTTGGCTGCGGCGGGTCCTCAGCTGGGGCATGAAGGGTACACACACGCGGGTCTAGAGGTTAGCAAGGGAAAAAAGGGAAAGAAGGGAAAGGGAATTTAACAGAGTTGTCAAAAAATAGGCATACGCATCACTCGTGTGATGAAAAGCAGCGCGGTCGGGAGCGTGGGGTGTGCATGGTGTGGGTGTGCATGTAAACAAGCATGTGTGTCACGCAAGTGGCATGAGAGATGGGTGGCTGTAGCCCTGTAAAAATTCCTGTTTTATCCCCCTGAAATTATCATGCTTTTCGCTGGGAGCACATCTTAATCCGTGGATTGGGCAGACCCGGAATCCTGCTTGTTTTGTTTGTTTGCTTGTTTGTTTGTTTGCCTCCCTGCATCGTGACGGTCTTGCTCACAGGGCTCTACAGAAAATCCCAGCGTGTTTCCTATTGCTCTGCCTGTTCCCCACCAAAGCAACGTCACCTCAAATATGCCAGTAAATTCCTTACCGGGTTGGAAACGTAATTGGTTGAATGTTTGCTGTAACCCGACTAGCCAATAACACTCCTAGAAAAAATTTAGAACAACCTAGTTACGACAGATGGTGAAAATGACTTGACACTACATGTGTGAGTCAATATTAACTCGAGAGGACATACTTGCGGCACTCATTAGAAATACCAAAATACACCAAGGAGTCTACATGTGCGACTGTATCTACGGCACGAGGTCCCTTCTTTTCAGACAAGTGCTGTCCAAATGGTTGCCCTTGTCATTTCTCTTTTAGCAACATCTGCTAGCGAGCATAAGCTCTGGCCTTGATAACTTGAATTTCTTCGAGTCTGGGTTATTCTTGGCAGACCTTCTTCTAGCAGTTTTCCCTCCTGAAAGCAGATAATAATTTATGCAAAACAATTAATTAAAAAGAAGAAAGGGGAGGAGACAGAAAAACCCTCTTAAAAGCGCAAGAACCATCGAACAAATGAAAACTGTGAAGGAAGAAATAAGAGTAAATGGTAAATATCAGATAGCCAGAACAACTGCAGTTGGGAAAAGCGAAATCGTTTTTATCTTTTCAGCAGTAAAACGCAATATTTTTTTAACCGCATTCGCAGAGTTTAAACTATGGTTTTAATACGAATCGATAGAAAGCAATAACGATTGTCCGAACAGGCAGCGATATTGAACCAAAACAAACAGTCAAGGCTATTTCTACATGCGAATGACAGTAGCGCATTTCCTTATCCTCCAGTTTGCAAAGGATTCCTAAAGCCTTATATATGCAGTTATGCGGAAGCTGATTGCCAGCAATAAATAATGCATCGAAGGAAGAGGCTTGAGTGCGTATCTTCTCACTTCCAGGGCGCAGCTAGGGATCTTCGCCTCAATTTTACATCAAGGCTGCGGCTTAAAGCAATCAAAAGGCTAGTTAATTGTCAAGCAAGGCTTCCCCCTGCGGAACTCTAACCGCATGTTACAACCTCTTTGCAGCTCAGCTCCATATGCATCTCTTTTTCACACTTCCCTCTCCATCTCGGGTTCCTACACCTGGTGCATCACGCATTTAGCCCATTAGCTCCGGCTCTTCCTTTCATCTTCCCCATGGCAGACGTTTCTATTTATCCACTGGCAATCAATGTGTGGCGTCACCAGTGGTACTGTAATGACGACTGCACCATTGAGGATGACAGCTTAGAAAGAAGAGGGCAATGGTGATCCCTCCCAGAGCAGCACAGCACAGTGGAGCGCTCGCATCACAAGGTCACCCTATCTCACCGCTGGCTCCTCTGCATTGGCAGGAGAGGGTTGCCGGGTTTGCACAAGGCTGGGGCGGGATCGGGAGGGAGGGGGGGACGAGATCTGGACTTGTTTCCCCCCTCCCTTAAGCGAAGCTACAATGGAAACCAGGAAGGAGATGGTGATGTTTCTGGAAGGGACACAACTTGGCGCTCTAGTTGGCAAGAGGGTGCCTAATTTGTCCGAAACAGTGGGGAGCCCCGCTCAAGAGCCGCAGGAGAAGATGATCCATCGGAACTGCCTCAGCCCCAGACCTGGCCCCTTGTCGTCCCGGGAGAGAGGAGGAGGAGGAGGAGGTGGCGGAGGAGAAGACGAAGAGGAGGTGGAGGTGCTGCCGGGGACAGGGACGGTGCCGGAAAGCCGCTCGGCGGCGGCAGCACTGCTTTCGGCCGGACAGCAGCCCCCCGCCCCGGAGCCCCCCTCCAGCAAAGGGCAACAGAGCAGCTCGGACACCGAGTCGGATTTCTATGAGGAAATCGAGGTGAGCTGCACCCCGGACTGCGCCACGGGGAGCGCCGAGTACCAGCACAGCAAAGGTACCCAACTCCTTCCCATGCCTCCAGCCCCCTCCCGCTCCCGGCCGGGGGGCAGCGCTCGGGGGGGCGGGGGGGCTGCCGGAGGGGGGCTGCACCCGGCCATCTGAGCAAGCGGCAAGCGAAGTCGGGTCGGGAGAGCGAGGGGAATGCCCTTGGCTGCTCGGTTCCTCGGCCCCCTCTGCTCCCTGACGCGGGGAGGCAGGCTGGGGAGGCAGAGGACACGACACCAGGCAGCCCCCGCGTCCCTGGAGGGGAGCCAGGCTTCCCGGCGCTCATGCATCAGGTCTGCAGCTTGTCCTGTAGGACCCTCTTTGGCCAAGGACCCCCCCACTCCCGATCCTTTTAAATTTATTTATTTATTTTATTATTCCCCACTGCCTGGACAGTGCATGCTCCAGGAAATCCCTTCCGATCCTCCCCACCGGCGGTGTTTTGAGTGTGAAGGGGGTAAGGGGGTGCGGGGGGGGAGCAAGATCAAACGGGTTTTCTGGCCAAGAGCTGTTTGTGGTTTTGCAGGGTGAAATGTGCCCGGGCGAGTGCGGAAGCGCCCATAAAGACCATAAAATCTCTGGCCGACTCCTGCCTGCCCGAAGTGCGGCAGCGAGGTCCTTGTTTGCATGTTGGGTTTAAAAAAAAAAAAAAAAAAAAAAAAAAAGGAGAGGTCCAAATTACCTTGTCACTTCTATGTCTCGGTGGCGCCAGCTCGGAAATGGTCCCAATGAATTAATTGCCTTTGGTCACAATGAGGGAGAGTTGCATTTGAAAGCAAACGCAGCGGCCAGGCCCCTTTTCCCCCTGCCCCCACTCCTTATTCCCACCTTCCCATCCCTACAGACACCCCCCCCCCCCAGCCCTACAATAATCCGCTTGTTCCCCCTCCCCATTCCTCCATCACTTCAAGAAGAAGCCGGGAAGCACGGAGAGCGCTGTCTGCCTGCCCTCTCCCGTCCCTTACAGGCTTGTTGAAAATATCCCAGGCTTCGGAGGCTGAGCGAGGAGTCCCCAAGGCCTGATCCCCTCCCCCCCGGGAGGGAGCAGGGTCGCTGCCTGCCGGCTGCTCCGCTCCTGGCCCCTTGCTGGGCTGCAGGAACGGGCGGCGGAGCCCCACGATGGGCACACCTGCCTTTCCCAGCCTCTCGGGGTCGGGGGATGCTGCGGCTGTGCGGAGAGCAAGCGGGGCATCCTAGCGGACACTGCCAGGGCGGTGTGTGTGTGTTGGTGGGGTATTATTATTATTATTTTGTGTGGGGTAGGTGGGGGTAGCCTTCCAGCCACGGTGAATAAACACCAGCTCAGTCCTACACTAGTGGTTCATCCCCTTTACCCTGCCCCTTCGGATGTCTCCCTAGCATCCTCACCACACCGGGACGGGCGATAGAAAAGAGGCAAAATAAATGGGGAGGCGTGCGAGGGGAGAAGGGAGCTCGACGCGGAGGCGGGTGGGGAGCATCCCTCCTCGTCCGCCCGCCTCCGAGCGTGTGTCCCCGCTCCGGGCTCCCCACGCAGGGCCGTGCTCCGAGGCGCTGGCCGGCAGCCCCAGCGGCGGTGGGGATCACCCCAAGGGCAGCGGAGGCAGCGGCGGCTCCCAGGGCTCGCTGGCCTGCAGCGCCAGCGACCAGATGCGCCGCTACCGCACCGCCTTCACCCGCGAGCAGATCGCCCGGCTGGAGAAGGAGTTTTACCGAGAGAACTACGTGTCCAGGCCCCGGAGATGCGAGCTGGCGGCTGCTCTAAATCTGCCAGAAACCACCATCAAGGTACACGCAGCTCGGACATGTTTCCAATTAGCACGATATAAATCTATACGGCCAAACTTCCTTGCAAAACTCGGGGAAGCACTTCGCCAGCACAACCCTCCCTCATGTCTTTCCCCCCCACCACTCCCCGCTCCGCTCCCGCCCCTTTCCTGGCCCTGCCCGCACCCTGCAGCAATGCGGGAGAGGGGACACGGCTCCCGGAGCCATCCCAGCCAGCACCGCTAATCCGGCCTCTCCCTGCCAGATTATTTTTAATCCTCCCTTCAGGCCAGTCGAAAACTCCCTCGGCTCTTGTGGGAGGGAAGAGGGAGCCAGCAGCAGCTCCGTTTCTCGTTCCTCCCAGCTCTGCTTTGCCTCGTCCATAAATAAAATCCCATCACAAAAAAAAAAAAAAAAACAACAAAAAAAACACAACGCGAATAATGCCAGGTAATCCCGTCTGCAGGACGGTAGCGAGCAGGCAGAGGGGTCGGGATTACCCTGAGCTCACTGGGCAGAGCTGCAGCGGGAGGGGGGGGATGGGGGGGTGGGGGGAAGGAAGAGCAGCACCCCAAAGGTCTGATCCGATGGCTCTGTCCTCAGATGTACATGGGCACGAAGGGCGACGGTGTCTCGGCGGGGGCTCTGCGGGTGAGGGGGCTGCGGGTGACGGCTGTGGCCTCCCCTCTCTCGGCAGGTGTGGTTCCAGAACCGCAGGATGAAGGACAAGCGGCAGCGCCTGGCCATGACCTGGCCGCACCCGGCGGACCCGGCGTTTTACACCTACATGATGAGCCACGCGGCCGCCACGGGCAACCTGCCCTACCCCTTCCCGTCCCATCTGCCCCTGCCCTATTACTCCCACATGGGCATCGGGGCCACCTCGGCCTCCGCCGCCACTCCGTTCAGCACCCCCCTGAGGCCGCTGGACACCTTTCGGGTGCTCTCGCACCCCTACCCGAGACCAGAACTGCTCTGCGCCTTCAGGCACCCCTCTCTCTACCCTGCCCCGAGCCATGGACTCAGCAGCGCCGGAGGCAACCCCTGCTCCTGCCTGGCTTGCCACGGCAGCCAGTCCAACGGGCTGGCACAGAGACCCTCCGGCTCAGACTTTACCTGTTCAGCCACGACCAGGACTGACTCTTTCCTCACTTTCACGCCCTCTGTGCTGAGCAAAGCAACCTCGGTTTCCATGGACCAGCGGGAAGAAGTACCTTTAACAAGATAAGCCTTCGTCTCAGGGTTGTTAAAAATTAGCCCCTTTCCTGGGCGCGCTGCGAGTTAATGTACCTACTACATCCGATGCTTATTTAATCGTGTTGTCTCCCCAGAAGTGAACACCTATGGAAAAAAAAAAAAAAAAAAAACAACAAAAAAACCCCCCAGCCTTAAAGGCTTTACCCTCCCAGGGGGGGGGGGGGGGGGGGAAGAAGAAAATAAACGGCTAGTGATTTATCTCGAAGAAGGATTTTAGGCACGGAAGAGAAACAACACCAAGACGAATTAAACACATTTCAGTAACACTAAGAAATGAGCTGGGACTTTCTTTTCAATTGACTGGGACTTCCTATCGGGGGCTGGGTCTTCTGCAGGTCACAGCAACAAACCTTATGCACAAACCTACGAGATTGAGAAGGAAAATCTGAAATACTTGAAAGAAACGTTGTCTTGATAACGAAATGGCTTGTGCGCATGAAGAAAGCAAAGATGTAATCTCTCAGAGTGTTCAGAAAATAAAAACAACGAGCAAAGAGCAAAACCAAAAGGTTTCAGGATTGCAACTCAACAGTATTATCCAGTTATTTCTATAGCGAAAAAACAATGCTTTACCATAAAGAAAAAACTGACATTCTGTACATTGCTATCGTGGTTTAATTGCATTCTTTACTATCCCTTGTCTCCTTCGTTTTGAGCAGAAATCCAGCAGTACCTCTCCTCTTTCATCCCAACTTTTGTTTTTAAGAGGCAGACTGGAATTGGCAGGGAAAAATACTAGCTCCCGCTTCTTCATGGGTCAGAGCTATTTGTCCTTTAAATAACAATGTCCTATTATCAGTCGCTGAAATGTGCACACACCGACGAAATTAGCAAGTGATGTATATGTAAGAAGGGTTTTTGAATATCGAATGTATAATGCTCTGTGAGCAGAGACCCCGTGCCAAACGCTAACAAGCCGCCAAGGGAAGAGATTAGGTGACAGGGAGCAGAACTCCTTCAGACAATCACTAGTCTGTAAATTGAAGCAAAGGCGATTTCCCTTCCTTTGTACTTCAGCCTTCATTGGCTTTTCTTTGCTGCGCTTTTTTTTTTTTCTTTCTTTTATTATTTTTATTTAATTCGAATGTTGGGTTTTGTGTGTCCTTCCCCACCCCTACTCTTTGCATTTGTATGTGTCCTTCACACTGTATTCTCTTCCTTCTTGAGGAGAATTTCTTTCACAAAGCCCCCCGCACCCCGCCTTCCCCTTCAGGTATTTCAGAAGGAGGTAGCATCACTGCTTTTGCTTGGATTTCTGTCAGCCTAATTTTTTTTGTTTTTTAAAACAAACACGGACACTGGACTGGGTAGCAGTTTCTTCCAAAACCGAAATTGTCTGATTTTTAAATAGCCCAAAGACTACACTCCCATAATTTGTTACCGTGTCGGAATAAAATATACTAACAGCAACAATAACACTACCAACAACTATAATAACAGACACATTTTAACAACACATCACCCATATTTTATTGTGCTTGTTTAAGGAAAAAAAAAGAAAAAAAAAAGAGTAAAAATGTTGCTTAGCCGAATTTCACCTTCGTGCAGTTTCTAATAGTTACAGTTCAACAAGCAGGAAAATAAATGCTGGACAGAACAAAGACGTGTTGACACCTCCGCTATCTACTTTGTGTTAAATTGCTGAGGACCCTCTGGTTTATTGTCACACTGGAGACTTTTTGTCCTTAGGACAGGGAGCAAATAGCAGCGTCTCCCTGCAGTGGATGGAAAGCAGGGAAGAGACGCGGGCGTGCCAGGATACATTTTTCCAAGCAAAAAATTTTTATTAGAGCTTTTTTTTAAAAACGGATCCAAAGGCACCATCTTTAAATCATTAAGGGCAGATTGTTCCTCTCTCTCTGAAGGAGATGTCCTCATGGACATGGAAACTGATGGCCCTTTTTGGACACTCACAACCAGACTCTCCTCCCCCCACCCCCGGAAATAACAATTGTAAACAGCGTCCAAGGGCAGAGCTAAACAAAATCCTGGCTTTGCAAGTGCCTTTCCCCCCTTTACTTTATCTTTTAGCAGACACGAGAAGAAGCAGCCCGGTAAAACAGCAGCTAAGCAGCGACTGCCCGATACAGCCCCCCGACGCCTCGCAGGGGAAAGGCGGCGTTGGAGAGGTGGGGAGCAGCTGGGTGCTGCGGGTTAAAAGCGGGGGCTCCAAGGTGGCACTGCCCCCATCCCCAAAGGCACCTGCTGGGGTCGCAAGGCAGGATCCGGTCAGGGCTGCTGCCGAGAGCAGTGGGGAGGCGGGAGCCCACCCGGCGGTGTAAGGATCGCGGCATCGCTTCGCCAAATGCCCCGGGCTGCAAAGCGCCATGGGCTAGGGTGCAGGGCTTATACAGGGAGAGATCCACGCAGATACACATTTATCCACATATATATATGTGCGATGGGCGTGCGAGGCGGCGGCTGCCGCCCTCCTGCCCGCAGCCCGGTCTGGCGGTGCCTTCGGGCGCACGGCAGAGATTGCCTGCGACAGGTAAATGGGCTCCGGGTCGCAGTAATGCCGAGAGTATTTTCAGTTAATAGGGGAGGGAAAATGAGGTGTCTGGAGCGATATTGGAAAGTACAAGATCGATGATCCGTCCTCGTGTCCAATCAGCAGCCTTTAATTGACTGTATTTTCTAGGTAATTGAGCCGCTGTGCTCCTAAATTGAAGTGGAAGATATAACAATACATCTCGCCGGGAGGAATTACTCATTACTTCATAATGAAATTTTCCTTTTGCTGCGTGGGGCCGCTGCCGTTAACGCCTTCACCGCCGGCGGGGATGCCCGCGGTCCCACGCAGGGCGCCGGCTCCGGGCACGCGTGGGCCACGGCTGGGCCCCCCCACCCGATATACAGGGTCTCTGGCTGGGTCCCCTCGGGTCCCCCTCGCCTGGTCCTGGCCGTGGCCGAGCACCTCGGAGGGCGCTGGGCGGCGGCGGCCGGGCGCAGCCCCCCGGGATGCTCCCACACCGGGGGCTCAGGGTGCCCCGTGTGCCGCCTGGGCTCCGCTTCGCAGCCAGCCCGATTGAGCTCCAAAAGGCCTTCCCCGCCTTGTTAGCGTTTGATTGATTGCCTTATTAAAGCGTGTTCTTGTAAGTGTGACCGAGCTGATTGCACTGCATATGTTTGGGATAATGCTCATTTTAAACAACTGAATAATAATAATACTAATAAAAAAAAAAAAAAAAAAAAAAAAAAAAGGACCAGAAGAGGAAGATGAGCTCTAGAGAACGGGTTAAGCCTAAACGGTCCCGGGGAGCGGTGTTGTAACTCGCGCATTAAATTGCTCCTTTACCATCAAATCACTCGGTCCTTTTCGGCTCTACCCAGACCATCTTTGTTGTGCTTTATGTCACCTTCTGTGCCATTAAGTGAGATAGCGCCGAGACTACCGCTTACTTCCCCGTCTCAGGCTATACGTTTTTATTAAGGCTGTATGATTAAACTGGATCCGATCTGCTTTCCCAGCACGATTCTTTACTCCAGCGCCCAAATCATTAGAAAATCGGCTCTCCATATTTCACATTTTCTGCTCGGTTGTTAGGTCGTTTTCCAGCACCTGCAGTAAGGCATGCGGCTCCGTTAGCTTTTGGCTTGTATATCTCCAGGATCCTTTTGTTTCCTATTATTCTCCCGCTCGCCTGCCTACTTAATTTTACTACCGAGTTTAGCCCCTGAAAACACTCGCCGCCATATGTCACCCCAAGGCCCGCTGTCCTGCCCCTTACAATAGTGTCACCCGGGGGTAAAGCCACCACCAGGACGACTTGGAGTCTCTATAGCACGAATGGCTTCATCCAGGCGCATCAGGTTCCTGCAGGGGTGTACGGGGGGAGGGAAGCGGCTCCCAAATCCTTCACCCCCGAGCCCCTCATTTGTTGCCCGCTCCCTGCAGCTTGCCTTGCTGTGCCTTTTGCAAGGGTCGCGTCCCGCTCCTCACCCGAGTGCTGAGCGCGGGGCGAGTGCGGGGCGGGTCCCGCGAAGGGTTGCGGTTCGGGCAGACCACGGCTAGGGCAGGTCCCTGTCTTTGCCAAATTTTTTCTTCTCTCTTTCTTTCTCTTCAAACAAGAAAACAAATAAATCACCACGATCTCTCTCCCCCCCCCCCACCCCTTTTCTTTAAATCAGCTAAACTGAGTATGCCTACAACCAGACACAAAGCGCAGTTTTACATTAATATTAAAACAAACAAACAAACAAACAAAACCACCCTCACAACATTTTAAAGGATCACCATCGGTGTACTGCATGCACATATGCACACAGAAAGCAAACGGGCAAACCGATTTTCCCCACTGCCCTCTCGGCAAAGAAGTGACTGGGACTTCTTGAGAGACAGAAATTGCCACTTAAGAACATCACATGAAAGTATTAAGTAATTATTTAAAACAAGGCTGTTTAGAAAAATATTTGTATTTATTGCAGCTGCTCGATTGGCCTCGTTAAAGCTGGAGAGCATTTAAATTGTGTTACAGTCTCATTTAAATCCAGTTTCGTTCCAGCAGGCTGCAGAGCCTGAATAGAACCAATCACTCCATAATGATGATGAATGAGAAATTAATTCAGATACAAGCAAGACAATTTAGGCCTTCATCTGTTTAAATAGCCTTCCAAGATTATTCGCAATTGCAGGTCACAGTTTTAATCAATTGTCCAATCTTGTGAAAGTCATATCCTTGCATCTTCATCGGGATTATTTATAGCGCGGCGAAGCCCAGTGAAAGGTATACGCTCTTAACAGGAACAATTACTTAAAGGGAAGCGTTTGCAAAATGAAAAACAAATGCCTCCGTGGGCAGTAAATGATCAAACGCCTCCTCGCTCCCTCGACACATCCTTCCCCGCTCGGGGGAAGGGAGGGCACTGCAGGTAAGGCGACAAGGGGACAATTGCCCCGGTCCCCCCACAGCCGCGTCGGCCGGCAGCTCCGCGGCGAACCCATCCCGCAGGCCCCCCCCCGGGCTCCCCCGGGGGTAGTAGGTGCCTGCAGCCCGTGGTGGGGAGCAGCTTTCAGCCAGCCCCGGGATGTCAGCCCCCGTGGTGGCGTGGACCGGCGATTTTTTTTTTCCTTGAAGTTGAAGCAGGCCGTTTTGGGAAGTCGTGAGGGATGCTGCATTTCTCGAAGGGGACCTGGGGAGCAGGGAGGAGGACGGTTTTATTCATCGGTGCCCCTTCTCCTAGCACAGCCCTATTTACTTGCAACCCTCAGCCCCCATGCACTTCCTGGAAGACTCCTGCCCAAGCTCGGAGAAACACCTGCTGCCCCAAAAAGCTCAGCCAAAGGGAAGGCAGCACGAAGGGGTGCCGAGGTAGGGGTAGCTCCCGACCCCACGCCTCTTCTCCCCGGGAAACTGTGCGTGGGAAACTCCGCCACGCGTGGGCACCGTGGATCCCCCGGCCCCACGGTGATTGCTGCAGGAGCCTCCTAAATTTGGTCGCAGAGACGGGTGGTCGCTCTACCCATGGAAAGGTGGGGGTCCCGGGTGGTGAGGGTACAAGAGGGTGTGTGACATGTCCTGCCGGGGAGCTGGGAGCCCCGCGGGTGCGGTTTTCCCACACCTCGTCTCAAAGCTGGGGGCTGGGGCAGGCCTGGAGATTTGGGGTGCACCCACCCGTGGGCACCGCCGGGATTTTGGGCACGGGGATTGGCACGTGTGTCCGTGTCCCTGCTCCCGACACGGGAGCCCGAAGCAGCGCTGGTGTCTAAAACAAAAGCCTGCCTGCAGGACCCCCGAAGCTCCGAGGAGCCAATCTCAGCAGAGGACTTTGATGTATTGCTGTCCAATTAGTGCCTTTAATTGGTGTCCTCTGGGACTGGCAACCCGGGAGCGAGGACGGCGAGCGCTCTCTCAGCAAGCCCTGCCCGCCTGCAAGGCAACAAATAGATAACCCGGCTGGGGGGCACGGATCCTGCACCCCCCCGAGCAGCCCATCGGCCGCTTGCGAACCTTCCCACGGAGCTGGGTGCCCACGGACACGGAGTGCCCACGGACACGGGGTGCCCAGGCAGGGGAGAAGAGCGATTATAGATGCCCCCCCCCTTTAGCTCCGGAGCGGGGGGGTGGTTGATCAGCGCTGTTTAAAACATACCGCACGTTCCTTCCAATTTGGCTAATGAAGGTCGTCTGTTGAGCATAATTTTAGAGGTTAAATGAGGCTGACTGCAGATTTAAAGATGCTTGATAAAACGTTTTATTTAAATGCCACGTACTGTATGTATAGATCCCATTAGAGTGCTCTAGATTTACCTTGGGGGAGGAGGAAACAAAACAAATACACAAACAGGCAGGGAGGAAAAAAGCACCGCCAATTTATTCCAGACCAAAAATGCTCGGTCGAAAAAGAAATTGATCGCTTCATCCATCAAACGTATAAAATACATTTCTGAGATCAGAAGTCGCTCTGAAAGAGAGAGAAACGGGGGGAGGGGAGGAGTTCGTTCTTGACAAGAACCCTCAAAAGGGGCGTGCTAGGGAAAAAAAGAGGAATAAATGACAGCTGTCACTGTAAGCTCACCTTGACGCAACTCTGATTTCCTTTTCTTTCTTTTTTTTTCCTTTTTTTTTTTTTCTTCTCTCCGGATAGCCACAAAACATTTTAAGAAAAAAAAATCACCTGAAGGCAGAGGAAGATGAGACTTCTGATTAATAAGGAAATAAATTTGGCAAAACGGAAAGTGATGCTGACTTGATCAAACTGATGTTAATGGAGGCATCTCTGGGGAAGGTAGTCAGCCCCAGGTTGCTTCTAGAGCTGCCAATCCCTAGTACCTGGGTACACATCAACACTCAGCCACCTGACCTTCTGTGGGAAAACATCTCTGACTGATATTTGTAAACTGAACTGCTTTATTTGCTCTTCTGCATTCGCTTTATATATATATATATATCTACATTCCTTTCAAACAACAGGATAATGTTACCTTAGGGGCATCTTTTACAGCTGGTCCCCAGAAACTAAGACCTAGACATGCGTCATACAGTGCTACGAAAAATCACAGACTGAAAACGGCACTTGCCTACCTCATGGAGAGACCCCAGTTTGCACCAAGGTGAGTGTACTCCATTTCTTACCCATGAGAAAAGACTGTTCAGTCAGTTCTGCCAACAGCTTGATTTCACCCTGCTAATTTTTTATTGAAACGCTGTTTTCACTTTCCAATTTGGTTACCTGCAAGCAGATCCCGAAGGTCCTAACTAACACCCCAAATACATTTTTGCTTCCTTAGGAGAGGTTTGCTTACTGCTATTTCACTGCAGGATCCAAGATGAACTGCAGAGCAAATAAAGTAACTACTATTATGAGATCTGCACAATTAATGTGTGGCCTTGTACTCCCATAGACTGTGAATCACTCCTGGGAACGAATTACAATTATTCTAACATTTACTCAAGCCTGTGTACTTTAGGGAGGGTTTTTCTCTAATGTGGAGACATTGAGTCATAGGTTCCAAAGCCACTTTCCACAAATGACCTGACCTGAAGTAAAATTTAATCCAAACCCAAAAGGTCTGGTTTAGTAAACCTTCATCTAGAAATGAACACAGACTTGCCTCTTCTGACAACTACAAAATAAGCTGAAGATCATAAGGAAAATGAAAGAAAAAGGAAAAAAAAAAAAAAAAAAAGGAGAGAGGAAAAACCTAGCTTTGTCAATGTTTATATTCCCCTTGTAGCCAGCTGAAATGTGGATTGGGATCCATTCCAGAGGCAGGAGAGTTCTCAGCCAGATGATGGGGCTTGGTTTGGCTCCAAATGACAGTCCTAACACATTCCTGGTTCAGTGGCAATGCGGATTTGGATGAGTGGACAAGCCCAAGTGTCTCAGCTGTTCTCAGTCCTGAGCAGTGCATTATTGCCCATTAATGTTTGCTCACAAGATACAGGAACACCCCTCTCCCTCTGTTTTGGCACTCAGAGCTTTCCACCGGCAAGCCTGCATGTCATTTGGGTCACAAAGGCAGGTTTTTACAACAGAACTGTACTGCAGTAATGAGCAACCAAATCATTGCTGATAACAAGGCAGTTACTCTTGCATCTTTTTAGACCATTTATCTAATCTAACTTCAGATTATGACATGAGATCCTCCATGAAAAAAGGCAGTAGCATCACCAATTACAGTTCCCTACTCATGATGTCAGTACAGCAGTCTACACCCATGTCTCTGACACACCTACTGATTTTTGTAATATAATCTTCCAGTTGGCAACTTGTAACCCAAGGACTGTGGCCAAGCATTTCTAAGCTAATAGTGCAAGATGGATTGGAATACAGGCAACATGACTTCCATTTTCTAATGATGCTTCACCATTCACATTCACAGTGGGAGTTTGGTGTGGAATTTACAGGTCCATGTATGGGAATCAGACACTGATGCTGTGCTTGGTTCCCAGTGCTGATGTCCCTGACATTTGTCCTGGATGGCATTCCCCAGCCCAGTATTTCTCCACCAAACCCAAATCACAGTTTTACCCCACATCAGGACAGTTACCTGAGATTTGGAGCAAGTGATAATCAGCAGCATCATGCAATTTTAGCACATCCAGATACTTGTATGATTCCTATATCTTATGCAAAGTTTTTACCCAGATACTTTGTCTTCAGCACCAACCTCCCTCCATAGCCAAACAAAAGATACTCCTAGATCTGTTTTATTATTCTTGATACCCAGGTCGGCAGGTAGGGTGACATTTCTACATATGCGGTTTCATGGTGACATGGCAACACCATATCACTGCTACCTAAGTCCACAAAGGGCAAAGGCCTCTACCCTAATAGCTCCAACCACTTTTTATGCATGAGCATAATTCTCACAACAGCCTCTTCTTGAAAAGCAGTTCCAAAGTTGAGCATCTCTATGCATGTCATTTCAGTTTGGCATAACCACCCCTCCAGTAAGGGATGCTACTTGAGTCATGTCTACTGTAATCTTCCATACCAGTAGAAATTCAAGAGTTGCTGTTACCCTCATCATACTGATGTTTCTTAAATAGGTCTCCAAGATGTTATTTCCCAGACTCATTAAAATTTAGTTTTATAAATTGCTAGTTTAACTCTAGAAAAACCTACAGCTTTATTTGTACATCCCAGACTGTTATATTTCCTCCCAGTTATTTATTGTGATGCATTTGACAGCAAAAAACTTTCAAAACAAGTGCCTGATGTGACCTGACATACCAGCACATGGAGAATCTTAGTAGCATATGCCAGCCACGATTCACTTTCATTGGTAAAAACAAACAGAAAAGTCCAGAAAATAAAAAAAAAGTCTCCAGTTTGCTTATTTCTAATAAAAGATGTTCAGCAATTTATCCTTCTGTTCTGCTCAGCTAAATTACTGAACTTTTATTTCCCAGGATTTTCCATGAAAGGACTTTGCATACTGTACTAAAGTACCTCTCTGTCTTCACTCTGACAACCTAGGCGAACTAAATTTGAGTGATCCGTTAGTGTGAGGCACTTTCTTCAGTTATTGAGCTCTGAGTGAGCCTTTCTTCTACACCATCTCCAATTTTACAGTCCCCTTTTTAAAAGCATGTATGAGGGTATTTAGCATTTGTTCCAGCAGTGGTCTGTCATTCATGTTTCATCTTCTATTTAACATTTCCTGTACAGGCAGCCAAGAACTGCACTAGCCTGGAAGCAGTTCTGCAGCACTGCTATGGGACCTCATGTTCACACATTTCTCCATTATGATATTGCTTTTCTCTGTCTCTCTCTTCTAGGACATGTTCCTCAGTCTGTAAGGATAGCTTTCATCCTTTGTTCCTAAACATCTTATTTTATGTTTTACAATATTTAGAGTCCGTTTGTTTGCCAGGCCAAATTTCTGTGTGATATTCATGTACCTTAGCTGTAGGGCTGTCCTGCTATCTAGGAGAGATTTACTAAAGGAAAAAAAAAAAAAAAAAAAAAAAGGATTATAACTCCCTGATAGCCCTGCTCTGTGCACTGTCATCTCTTCATAGACAAAATAAAGGCTACAGAGGTGTGCAGGTGCCACACACACAATTCCTTGACACAATTTTGATCAACATTGGGCATGTACATACTTCTGACTACCTGATTAAATCAGGCAGTAGTGCTGATCCCACCGCTGTAGAATCTTGCTAGCAGTAGTCAAATTTCCTGATGATTTCTCTATTGGCAACTCTTCTTGGTGATCTTTAAATTAGACAATGCTTAGGTTGCTTGACAAATCTACTGATTTGGGACACTGTACAATATAGTGATAATTCATAATAAGCTAAGATTAGAAAGTTGTGTGGTAATTTCCTTACAAAATCCTAGGCTGAGGTGTTTATAAACTAAACCCATAATCTCATCAAAATAAATCAAATGTGCAATGCCAAGACCTATTTTTCATAAAATTATATTGATTGACATCATTTGTATTCCTTTCCTGAATTCTTTATGAAATTAATCCTGTGTCAGTTTTGATTTTACTGTCTTTTATATTGGTGTCATGCTAATCAGCCCACAGTTACTGGGTCACCTCTTTCTTTCCTTTTTAATAGAAGCACAACTTTATCTCTTTTGGAATTTCACCAGTATTCCAAGATTTCTTGCAAATAAACCTCAGAGTTCTCAGCCACTGCTTTAAAACCTCCTCTATTTCTATCCTTTTAGGCATTGTTTGATATCCTCTTCAGTTAATGACCTTATCAAAAGTACTTAATCTTCCTATTTTGTTCCAATTACATTACCATGCTTTCCAAATGCAGGTTAAAACTTCCAGCTAGTGTCAGCTGAGAGGCTTTCTTCTGTTTTTAGTGTTCTAAAAGTGTTTAGTGTTTTTTAGGTTCTAAAAACCTTTGCTTACCGTTCTTTTGCATATTACTCTTGAATTTTTCCTGTTGTCTTTAGCTTCCCTTATCGACTTTCTACATTTTAGAATTTTTAATGTATGTTAATTGCAATCTATTACAGGTCTCTCTGCATGCTGTACAGTGATCTCTTCACGTAAATTATTTGCCATCATTTCCTTCTCTCCCAGGACTTTTCTGTAGTTAAAAAGCTGCCCTCCATGTAGATATTGCTCAGAATTGCTCATATTCAATGTAATTTCCGGTCTCTAGCCACCCAGCAGTTTCCAGTCTAAAAATTAATTCATCAAAACAAAGTCTAAAAAATAGCTTTTTCCATGCTGGACAACATGCCTTTCAAGTTGGGGAATTATCTATGATTTTTAGAAACTACCAGTGATGGTTTCCTCCTAGCTGCATAAGAAAAAGTAGCACATGTGCTGTACTGAGTTTGTCCAGATGCTACTATTTTTATTCCTAGATATTGCAGACAAATGTTTAAGAGGTAATTCGTCCCATTCTTGGGTTTGATTTGGCAGTTTGCGACACACCTCGGTCAGCATTCCTGGTTTTTGTTAGTTAGTACATAGATCCATATGCATTTAGATGTGAGTTATATTTACGAACAGGTCCTCCCTACTTCCACTCACTGCTTTTACCTACTCTGTTTATCTGCTTATCCAGTTTATAATCTGAATGTGGTGCTCCATTCACATGATTCATCCCGTCAGGTTCTAGTGATGTTGACTGTATCTTTTCCCCAGTAAGAATTTCCTGCTCTGTGTCTGTGTTACCCACACACCCTTCCACTGATGTAGAGGAATCCGAAACATTCATTTTCTTCACATTCTTTGTTATATTGGTTCAAAGTTTGTTGTTTATTATACCATATTTGCAGCTGGAAACATGTCTGTATCTACAGCTGTCTTCCCTGGGGGTCACTGTACTAATGTCCTCCTGCTGTTCTAACTGATTTCCAGCCACTCCCTTACCCATGAACGAGACACAGTATTCATACTGCTTCTCTCCTACTAGTGTGTGTCCTACTCTTCCACTAAAGCAAATGTTCAGTTTCATACCAGAAGCAAAGTCCTAAGTTCACTTCATGTTTTCTGCTTTTTACAACATGTAAGTGAGGAAGGCTCTTTAAAAGATTTGTATGGACAGTCATCTAGACTTTCCTCTTGTTTCTTTTCTCAAATCCCCGAAGTCTTCCTTTAACCCTATGCTACTATTTGCAGTGAGCGTCAGAGTGGACAATTCCAGGATGAAAGATACCTACATGTGATTTTTTTTTTTTTTTTTTAAATCCCTGCATGCCGTTTAAGCCCATGCTTTGGAAAGCTTATGGTACTAGGCATTTGGTTTAGCAAAGGATTGCTACATCTCTGTGTGATCCTGAGCCAACAGCTAAGGGACTTGTTGATCTCAGTTTATTTCAGTTCAGTCCATTTCTGGCAGCTTTTACTTTCCCCAAAGCTTTCAGTAATGTCATGTTATTCTGTGCCATCATGGAGACCTTTAGTGCAATGCTTATTAATGACAAAATAGAAGTGATGGTGTATGGATGCATTAAAGCAAATCTTAAATTAAATTTTTGAATCTGAATAGTTTTTCTAGCACTTTTCTGAATCTTTTCCCAATTTGTCTACATTCTTTACAAAGTGAAGATTGTATTCTATTAATAGACTTGTGCTAAATACAGTTAAAAATATCTATATATTTGCTACCTCCATTTGAATTACTCCTATGAGCTACCACATCACTTTGAGAATTCATGGTTAACGATTTTCTCTTACTCATTCGGAAGTTTAAACCTTTTCAAAAACAGGCTGTCCCCCATACACATTCTGTGACAAAATCAAATGCAATACAACGTGTGGGGCCATTTACCACTTGATCCAGGAAATTTAGTCAGTGATATGTCCTTAAAATTTATTTATGTTCAAAGATATTTGCATTCTTTTCCAGCATTTCTCCCCCTCTCAAAATATTGATAAAATTAATGAGCAGTGGTGATCCATAGGAAAACTGCTGGAGGATCTGTGATAGTTTTCCTTTTAGGTCAGGACTGTCTCCTTTGCTGATCTATTACCTATCTGGTTTTCTACCTAATATGTGTTACATTTAAATAGTATTACATTTTTACATCAGAATCTGGATTAAATCAAAAGATATTATTCCGAGTCTGCTAAAGAAATGCAGATATCTTTGCCAACCAAATATACTATCATTAAAAAAAAAAAAAAAAAAAATTCTTTTAACAGGACTTATTCTTCCTTAATAAAGCAGACAAACAAAAATGCTTTTGATGACAATTAGTTGTGTGGCCACCCTCTCATTCTTTGTTGGTTGCATTTCACATTATTTTTTCAATGGTTCTGCCTGGGAGCAACTATTCATTTTAACTTTGGTATGCTGATTTTTTTTTCCATGCTCTTTGAAACTGCCTCAGTATTATAAGACTTTCTACATGCCTTTAATACACCCTCTGTTCTTCAATGTCTTGTGGTATTCTTTGAAAAGAAGTCTAGAATTCAA
Organism: Oxyura jamaicensis; assembly: GCF_011077185.1. NCBI lineage: Eukaryota > Metazoa > Chordata > Aves > Anseriformes > Anatidae > Oxyura > Oxyura jamaicensis. Next base: position 35,509,894 of record NC_048894.1, read on the forward strand.
TTGCATAGATAGGTTATCTACTCAATTTGATCATCTGCATTTGCAGACTGCTCTTCAATCAAGCACACTTAGGACTTTTTATTCCATGATTTCAAACTCTATCTGTTAGCAGACAGGCCAGAATGGCTTTGCCAAATGGACTCATTTTGATGTTGCTATTTGAAATGTGCAGAGCTTTGATTTTTAACCTTGGGCACAGTACTTGCTGTGATTATGTTGTATTCAACTCCAGTATCTATTTGGAATTCACTTTTTATCCATTTCTTTTCAGTGTCAGAAGCCAATCTGCTATAGAATCTAACAGTGTAGATTTAATTAAGAGACTTAGTAAAACCTTTGTTTCATTAGCAGAGCTTCATCTTCCAGCTGCATTTTCACATGTGCATTTTGCTATGGGAGAGCAGTGCCAACACTGTTGCATTGTGTCAAATCTCTCCAGGGTTATTGCAAACAACCCTGGTCCCTACAACGCGCTTACCCTTGCAGCCTCACATTCAGTTTGGGCATGTGTTTTCAATTGTATGCTTCATTCTTTCAGCACTTATTAGATACTTGGATTAGGAAAACATGGTTTCTGCTGTGTTTCAAATACCTTTGCAACTTCGAATTTGTCTCTCACATTAAAGTTGTGGTGGCCTAGTTACCCTTTATTTTGTCACAGATAGTTTTGTTTAGTCTGTTAGTCTGTTAACATTCATGTGATTTGGCTTTACTACACAGCCTGGTGACTTAATGGGTCAATCATTTCAAAAAGGAGGTATTCTCTGCTAAACAGAATTTCTTTCTTTAAAATATATGTTTTTTGCATGGTTCTTCTTCTTGCTGCTCTGCACAACACATCAAATTTTCCTTGTATTAATCTTTACTTTAAAAATCTGTATCTAAGAAAACCTTTCTGTACTTCTAATCATTCATTAGTTTTGCATTCAGTTGCAATATTGCAGGTAAAAGCATACTACTGCTTCTTTCTAATGTAAAATTTCCAGTGTTATGATTTTCATAATCCCTTCTGCCCCTAACACTAGGCTTCTATGTATGCCAATAGAGGTAGGTCAGTCTTAACTCTAGCAGAGCCAAGGTACTGCTCCCCAAGCAAAGCTCTGTTCTGCAATTGCCTAAGCCCAGAAATATTTTATTCAGCTGCTGCCAAGCTCCAATCACTAGTGCAAAGAGGATCTAGGGAGCAAGGACTAGCAATTATGTATCCCTAATGGCTTCAGAGACTAGCCTGTACACAACTGACTGTTTAATTGTATATATATATATTTTTTCCCTAAAGGAAACCCTTATACATGGGTAGAGGTACGGTGTGATCCATTTGGCCCCTGCACAAACAGCTGCACAGCAGCCCTGTCCCAGGATGCAGACTACTCTGCAGGAAGGGATGGATCCCCATGTGTGTCTGCTCCTCCTTGCTCTTGGAGAAAGCCCTGGTACTTAATACAAGCTTCTTCATTAACTGCTAGGGCTTGGGGTACTTCTGGAGCTCCTGTTAGCTTTTTAAGACTGGCTTTAGTATGCAAAGGGCATTTGTGCAAGGCACATAATACTAAACCTACCTGTTCTGTCAGATTCTGCTTGAGGCTGGATTTTAAAATGGTAGTGAGGAAGTATGTGCATTGCAACCACTCTTACGCTGTTCCCAGTAGATTCATACTTTAGAATTTAGTGATGATCTTTTCATCTTAACTAGGTTCAGTTCTGCACAATATTCATTCATTTCTCTTGAAGAGGCATTGAGTTTGTAGTTCATATTGTTGGGTCTATAATAACTTTCTTCTTGTTTCTGACAACATTTGCATTTTAAATGGTTTGCTTTTAATAGCCTGTCTGCAAACCTCAGAATTGCACATAACAAATTCTGAAGTATTATTGATAAAAGCACTAGCTTCTGGATCACCCCTGGAGCTTGCACAGAAATGGCAGCAGCAAATCATTTAAAACAAGTTGGATAAAGCAGAACTTGCAAGTGCAACATCTCACTCTGCAGACACAAGCCTTCTGTAAGGGTAATTAATGACTCTTGTTAATACCAAGACATAATTTATAAAGGAGCCAACTTAAGACAATCATGAGGAAATTAGATAAATAATCAGTAGAAACAATAAAGATCAGTTGTGACATAATTGCAGAACAGCATTCAAGGGCTCAGGAGATCTAATGCCTTTCTATTCCTTAATCAGACTGAATATAACATTGCAGATGTTACTTATTCAAAGAATGTTGTGTGTGCATCTGAGTCTATATAGCATGTCTCTGAGAGCAGCTGCCAAATGGAGTGAGTATAAGTAGATTTTCTGTTATCTTCTATGTGTAGAAGAGACTTTTTTTTTTTTTTTTTTAATAGCAGAATTCATAAGAATTTAATGTTCAGAAAAGCTGTTTTTGAGCTAATATATAACTTTGGTATATGCAATAAAACACAGCGTTCATGCTTCATGTGTTGAGGAAGAACGCTTGAAGTTCCCAAAATCTTCCCCAGAAGACCAGTCGAACCAGAAAGGATTGCTGTAACTAGGTTCACCTTGTGGCACTCCCACCTGGGGAAATTCAGTAGGGTAGTGCAGAGAAATGATGCACTCCAGCCTGGAGACTCTTGAGCAATGTAACACTTGCATGTGTTATTGGAGTGAGGAGCATTCTGTTACACATGACTCAGTGTCTCACCATTCCTGTGTATGTCAATAAAAGCCTAAACACATTTTTGTCTAAACTGTAAGCAGCTAACAGACTTCAGACTTTACAAATTACCATCAACTATAACATCTTCTTGACAGATCAATTTTTTGCAATCAGGCAGGCAGCTGAGCTAAAGCCTCTGTGTCCTCTCAGTTAGTACAAGGGCTCTTTAGCCAGTACTGTGCCACAGGACTAGCTATGAAAGGCATAAGGAACACCAAATGGACAAAACCAAACATTTCACCTTATTTGCTGCCACTTCAGAGATCCTTGTCTCAGGTCACTGTTCTGGCACAGGGAAAATATTTCTTCTTGGAAGACAAGTTGCTGGCCCATGCCTGCTTCTTGCAGTAATACAGGTTTTCTAAGGAGTAAAGGTCTGCTACATATTCTTCTTTCCCCAATTTACTCTTTCTCACTAGCTCCTGGCTAAAGCATGTGGTTGCAGATGTGAATCAGAAAATCTGCCAGAGCATGATGCTCTCCACCCATATGTTTTGTTACAGGCAAGGATGACAACCTTCCTTATTATTGTGGTTGTCTGATGTTTCCCATGATATAATTCTCTGAGTAACTTCCAGCTTTGCCAAACACCATAGAAACTTTCTATGCTGGGCGTACAGTTCATGGTAAATGTACACACACATATATTTAAGCAGAAAATAAACTATCACTTCTAAGAAGGAGTATGGAGCAAAACATGGTGTTCTTCCCATGCTAAAAATTTCTGATGACCTTCTATTTGGAAAAACATAGGTCATCTCTCCCCTATCTCGAAATCTGGCAGTCTTTATTCATTTGTGGTCTTTACTTGTGGACGAGGCTTTTACCATCCCTTTGAGACACTCCTCAAACTTGCCATCATACAAGCCTCTGAAAAATTATGGTTCTCAAGAGCTCAGTAGGAGTATTTTAAGACTGACTGAACTACAAAGTCATCATCTCTCTTGTGTTCTCGGTCTTTGACCCACTGAATTGTGACTTATTCCCTGGGCAGTGACACATGTCCATGTACTCTAGAATATTCCATAGCTTTGGAATGAGGTTACTTGTATGAGAAGTGTGAGATGGTTAGTATAAATCCTACTAGGAAGGTAGTAGAGCACAGACACCTATATACACATATACATTAGTATATGTACAAAAGTAGGCAGTTCTTTTTCAGCTAGATTTTACAATAAAGTACATTTGAGGTGGTGTCAAATCCTGTGGGTGATGGCAGAATGCAGCTACAACTCTTTCCTGAGCCTCTTGGAGAATCTGGGGACAGAAAATTTCTAGTTCCTGTTCTCTAGTTCCTGTTCTAGATTTGGAGTCAGATAGTCAACAAACAGTTCAGAGCTGCTGACCAGTGACAGTTCTAGGACAGCAGATGCAACTTCGGTGACTGGGAAGTTCTACAATAAACAAAAGCACAAATGGAGTTCAGAAGCTGACAATTTTGCAAAGAGATTTTTACAACTGAAGTTTTGGAAATTATTGCTTAGGTTCTGCTTAACTTTTTCTTCAAAGCCAGAGTCCTTCTTTGGATTTGGCTATAAATTTCACAAAGATCCTTCTTGCATGGGGCTGACCCCATGTCTTCTTCATTTCGTAGGTCTTTTTACTGCTCAGACCTCTTTGATATAGACACTGACTCCACTCTTCCACCAAAGCCATCTGGCACTATCTGCTATAGTCTTCCATAATGTTAGTGCCAGGACCATTTTCCAAAGGTCATGAATGTTCCCCTGCTTCAGCAGTAGGCTAAACCAAGATCATCTCCATGTCCAGTGATTTAGCCCACATGTTTGCAAGATCCATGCCAGGGTCTTCCTAAGATGTGTGATGGATCCCTACCAGCTCAGCAAGTGCTAGAGACTTATTGAAAGGTGCTGTGGGGAGTGCTACAAAAAACTTGGCTAGGTGAGACACCTTTGCTGGGTTACCACAGCAGGACCTTGCACGTGTTGTGAAATGGACACATCTGGTCCTGCAGTGAGAAACATGATGGCAAAGTCCATGAGTAATTCTGTCTTCATGTCAAAGGCTTAAGTGGTGCACAGTAACTGCACCCACAGAGCACCCAGTAGCCAATGCAGAGAAAATAAAATAGTAAGAACTTGCTTTTTAGTTCAATAACTTCTTACCTGAATGACACAATATTTTTGCTGAGGAAAACAAAACAAAACAAAACAAAACAAAACAAAACACAATACATACACACATAAGGAAATGCACAGTGAAGTCATCCTTATTTTTGCTTTTTCTTAACTTTGGTTGTTTGACCTTGCAACTTCAATGCTGTTTCTCTAATATTCTTTAATTCTTTTAGTTTCCAAACACTGCTTGATGCTTCCTTTGCCATCCATTTTTCCCATTTCCTATGGGTTGGTTTTCTTCTTCCATTGCAGTGCTGAAGCTTCTTGGAGTGAGAACTGCCTTTTTAATTAGTGTCTATGTGGCATCTAGCACAGTGGGCAACTAAATCTGATACCAAATACATAATTTATGTACTTTGTTTGGGTCACCTCACATCTGCTCATGTGACTTGTCTGGCCAAATGCATAGGTAGCTTCTGTTTAATTACAGACTGATATCAAAGTGTGGAACTAGACAGCATATCAGATATAATAGATCAAGGGTTCAAAGAAGTCCATAACCCAGAATTGCTGCCACTGGACCACTTTTGCAAAGATGTTCCCTTCATTGCTCCATGAAAAACTGGTGTTTGATGGAACTGGTATTTGATGGAGGTTGAAGGAATAGTACATTTGTTTACTGGAAGGCATCAGGAAAAAGAGAAAATAATAATAATAAAAAAAAGGAAACCTGCATACAATGTTCTGATCTTGGCTGAAGGGTCTTTATCAGTGAAAATAAACTGCAGTATGTAGAAAATATCAGCATACTTCACTGTACATTATAGTGAATAAAGTATACAAATAGGCCTATGAGGAAAAAAAAATAATAAAAAAAATCGAAACCAACCAACCACCAACAACAAAAAAAGCATGAATCACAACTGTGGCAAGGCAGAGAACATCAAGTGAGGAATGACTTGACAGGATTTCAAGGAGAGAAGATCTGAGAGGGCACGAAGTTTGGTACCACAGGGAGAAGTGAGATTCAGTTTCATTAAGGAATGAAAACTTCGATTCAACACCCACTGAAGTCAGTGGAAATATTTCCATTGACTGATTCCTAGCCCTGTGATGTAGGGTATATGGAACATGGTTAGAGTGAACTGCAAATCAAATGCACAGCAAAATGGACAGAGATGAGCAAAAGTCAAGAGAAGTCCAGCAGCTCCAGGTAAGTTTCATTATTGGTACATACTGCTGCCAGGGTAAGGCAAGCTTTTTTTCTCTGCACTTTCCACCCAAGTGCTGTTCATTTAGGTGTGGGTGTGGGTGTGCTAGTTACCAGTGGCACACACTGACTGCAAGCCACACGTGTGAGTTCTTGGATATCTTTTGGCTTTCACATCGTGTTGTGGTGGTGGTTTTTAAAAACAAGAGCAATGCACTTCAGCGTAAAAGGAGACTGACACCTGACTATGAAATGATGATGTAGATATTTTCCTGATGATTATTTAATCAAAAAGGAGAACAGAGAGTGTCAAACGAGTACCAGCAATTTATCAAGAGCCAGTTGTAGAAGGAAGTGTTCTCTGAGTCATCAGTGTGATAATTACCACTGACATTTCCCCAGGGGGAACTGCATTTTTAATTGTTACAAATATAATCACACTTCTACAGAGAAGTGGGAACAGAATCCTTTCAAGCCTGTTTCTGGAAATAGAAATGTCTAAAGTTTCCATGTGGAAAAAAAAAAACCACAACTTTGTGATAAGAAATTATTGGGTACACCAGAATAAATATGTCATTGCAAAGGTTAACTAAAATACCAGCTACTGTACTCTAATTTCCAGAAGAAAATGCATTTATTAAGGGTCTCTGGGTTAAGTCCTGGCCCTACTGTAACTGCAGCTTCCTTAGCTGGGCTGGAGCTGACTGAGCTTTGGTGGGGAGGAGAGGAAAGTCTGTGTGGACCTGCCAGATGAGCAGGAGCCGTCTCGAGCTCCACCACCTCTGCTTTGGCTACAGAGAGGGTAACACAAAAGCTGCTTCTCTCCCATGGCAGTACTAACATTAGCAGTCACACACAACTGCTTGGAGGTACCTTTTTTTTTTTTTTTTTTGTTTGTTTTTTGTTTTTTCTCCAATGGGCAAGCCAGAACAAATCAGCTGTTTTGCCTCCCCTCAGCTCCCTGTTGCAGGCAAAAGCCCTTTCTTACTCATATTCCCCCTTCAAATCTGGCAGTTGTGTAAATTGGGGGATTTTCCCTGACAGGATGCTAGAAGAGTGAAAGTCTTCACTAACTTTTGGGGTGTCACCTGTAGCCTGTTGAAATGAACTGAGCTAATAACATACTTGTCACTCAAATCTGCTTGCCAGCTACATCTATGCCTTTGTTAATTAAAGTAGCTGTGCTGGTTTGAGGATAAGAGAGGTAAGTTTTGTAGGAACAGATTATGTCTTTTACTGGACTAGCTGATACGGCTACAAAAAATATTGAATTTTTATCAGGGCAGCAAATCCTTCATTCTGTCAGATGAAGTTATTTCTGAAAATCTCTTAAATTAAAAACAGTATCAGGTGTTTTAGCCTCTCAGTGGGCACAGAAGAACACTGTTGGGGAGGGGAAGGTATTTAATCCTTCCTCAGTAGTGGGTTCTCTGTCATACAATGCTGTCACCATCACAGGCACCTCCATCTCCTCTACAGCTTGGTCAGGTGCTTCCTCTGTACCCGGAGCACGCAGGTCATTAACAGGCAGTTTTAACTAAACTGTGTTTTATAGAGAGTTGCAGTCTTGCTGTTCAGAAGTGTTGATTTAGCTAGCAGACACTGGACATCAGCAGATAATACAATCTGATAACCAATCTACACGACTTAGGATTTCAGCTGGTAAATTTATGAAAAACAAAGCAAAACAAAAACAATGCTGTTTGGCTAAGAACAATTTGGTTTAACTCCTTTTCATTAAGGACCTTGGCCCCCTTCTTCAATTGAAATCAATGGAAATTCAACTCTAGGTTAAGCAGATACCACTCAGTAATACTGACAGAACCATTCCAATTTAGCTTGGGCTGCATTTATACTATTAAATTAGAATGCTCTCTGCCCTTTCATAGCTAAAATCAAAAGGGTTGCTTTTGTCCTATGTAAAAAAAAAAAGGACAATAAACAGAGATGAGTCAAATTGAAACTAAATGTAAAAATCATACTAATTACTGCTATGTTAATAGGCTAAAAGCTGCAGAAAACAGTATATTCAGAAACTTGTAAATATCTTTAAAAAGTACAATTAACTGATTACAACAAGATGTGTTGAAGTTTCATATAAGTGAATATGGTACCAAATTAAAATAAATAAATAAACAAATAAAAGAGCATATTTTTTCACACATTTTTTACTCTGAATGTTCAGACAATCAGGGGTTGCATGTGAAAATAATTGATTTGTTACTGCTTTTGCGTATCCACACTTTACATGATGCACCATCTTGGAAACTGCACACAGAATTTAGGTTCATGTGTATATATGGCACTTTCTGAAAAAAGTTTTTTTTAGGGGACTGTGTACAAATAGAACTTAACCTTCTTGCAGATTTGATATGCAAATATGATGTTGCTTTCAACCAGACTGTGCAATCACAGCTGACTCCCTCAGCCACTCTTCTCTTCCCCACCCATCATCTCAGTCCTGCTGTGAAGCCATACAGAGTTTTCCAACTCTTAATTTCTGTGACCTTGCATTTGCTGCCCGACAAAGGGCATTGGCTTATGCCAGTAGTATCTGGGGTTTCCAATCCAAGCATTTCGTAGGTCCATGTCTTTTTATAGGCCAAGGTCAAACATGACCAAGTGAATTCATCCTATTATGGCCAAGTCCCTGTGCTTACTTTAACCCTTACAGAAAAATTACAGCTTCCAAGATAGGTTTTCTAAATGAGGCCAATATTTCAAAGGGCTCACTGGAGTGCTGCATAAAAAGAAACACAGATGATGTTAAGCCTCTGCAGTAGTTCGTGGTATTTACATTTTATTGGCTACTGAAAGAATGTAGTACTTTTAATTATAAAAAACAATTTTACAATGACAAAAGGTTCTTGAAATAATTATTTAGAAAACAAAGCCTTGAAGAATTTTGCAGGAATTTACCCACTTCAGACTTAAAATATATTCCAACTTCATGCAGCCACTTTTTCTTGGACATTTGAAGATCTTACTTCCATGGTAAAGATGAAAATCTATGAGATCATTGTCCTCTGGGGAAATAAATAAATAAATAAATAAATAAATAAAAAATCACTAAACATTTAATGATGTCAGGTGATTTGACCGATCACACTTGATGTGATTTGACACATCAAAGCAATGGGATGCATGAGCTAAGAGAGAAGAACTTTTTAGCAATTTGTTCTCAACTTATAGTGTGACATCAGTGCTTCTTGAAACCTAATCCAACACACAGGAGGCATCCCATTTTCTAAAGATCTATCTCCATTTTTACTGTTTCAGCTAATATTCCTTAGTAAGCCTTCAGACTTTGGTCTGCTTAAGATTAAAACTTTTTTTTTTTTTGTTGAATTATGAACATTTATCTCTCATCAGGGAAGATAAGTGTCCCTTAGGAGAGACATGAGAGGAAGATTTGTGAGATCTAACAGATTTGTACAAGAGAATCATGACAGGTATTTCATAATGGAAAGATCCTCAGAAAGATAATTCTTTAGCATATAGATGAGTATGCTACCTTAGCAGATGTTCACCTTTTAAGTAAAAATATGCTTTTAAGAGACCCTCTGAAATGTCACAGTTATCCCCGTTATTAAAAGATATCTTGATTTATATTATTACAATTGTTGAAACATTCCTAAGCAATAGGTTCTGAAAGCAGTACTTTACCTGCCCTGCAAGACATTTAATTAATTCCATACTCTCATTGTAGACACTGCAATTAAAATAATTCTTGACTACCTCATGGAATTTTAAACATTTTCAAGAAATGAATTCAATACAAGATAGTGTGTGTGCAATTCTGCAACTTGGTCTCCCAGCTGTGCAATAAATTGCTGGGAGAAACAATTAGTGTAGAGTCATTTGTTAGAGAATGAACCAAAAATGTATCTAAAAATGCCAGTACTAAATGTGCTGACAATTAAGAGCAAATTACTTAGCAAAGATGCCATGTGTTCATATGTTGCTTCAGCTATATGCATTTGATGTCTAGCACCACATTTATGTTTAAGACATAATTGCACATTTTGTTCAATTTTGTATCTGTACTGAAATAAGGTGATATGATGCCACCACTTTTAGACAGGACTCCCCAGTGTCTCCAGTTATCACCATACCTTTTCATTCCAAGGGCAAAAATATCTCTAATTACATGTGACACAAGCCTTACTCATTCATTTTGATTATTTTTCCCTTGCCCCCCAGAAAGTTTTACAGGGCAACAGAATGAGAAACAGAAATGACTTACAGTGGAATTGATGTTACATGAAGAGATCTCTCAGGGGAAGCTGTAGGACTGTCATTGCCCCATCAGCTGAAAACTAGACTAGACAAAGCATTTATTAACCCCTTGCAGAGGACATTCCTATATTGGTTGGGACTTTTACAATGGCCTAAAGGCTCTCAAGCCCAAACAATTTACTCCAAAGAATAGTTTGCATCATTACATTTCACTAAAAGCACCTGGACAGATACACAGAATTTTTCAATTGGGTTTAAATACACAGTACGAACAGATGACTTTTTTAGTGTCTTACAAAAATAATTTGAGAGTGTTTAAGAATAGATTTACAGTTCACATTTTTCAAAAGTGCTTGAGTAACTGGAAAATGTATCCCTCCCCTGAAATTATAAAATCTGATGTAAGGGATCTCTAGAGCTGAAGTTGCTTCTCTCTTTGAAGTCTAGAGAACAGGCACCACACTGGGAGAGGAAAATGGCAATATTTTACCACCCATGCTCGGTGATATCCAGCCTTAGACTTTCACAGACTGGCAATAGCAACATGTTCTTATCTATTTGTGTTTCTCTACAAAGCTGAAATCAATGTGATGTATGCAGATGCAATGGATGACCAAAATAAAAGTAAGCTATTCATACAAATTTACCCAAATCCCAAACTGTGATCCATTTTTCCAAACAATACTGTGATAGAAATATGTCCTTCAAATCCAGAAAACTATTTGTAGAGAAATAAACTTCAAAATCTTGCACTTCTGTCACATTTCAATCAGACTTCTTTCAAGATGACTTAATTTGCTCCTTCCAAATCTGTTTTGGATAACAATAAAATATAGCTACTGTGACATGCAATGAAGACTGTTGTGCATTAATAAAACTTCACAGTTAGGCAGGGAAGAGATCTATATTAGCACTTACAGCAAAAATTCACTGAAATTACTTCCCTTTGACAACTCATTTGCCATACTTGATAAGTGTCTGTTGCTTTCTTAAATGGTAAATCAGGACAATGGTCTGGGAATCTGTTAAAGGTGAACAAGGAGAGCACACACTTCCAGTCTTCCCAACAAATTTCTAAGGTTTATTACTTCAAGTTACATCCATATCAAATCTTTTTATCATTCTTATTAAGTAGCTTCTCTATGGATCTATCTAATAATTTGTAAATACCATGGATTCATAGAGATCACAAACTTCTTTACCTTCTGTTATTCATTTAGTCCATAATGGTAGGTCATACCATATACACAGATTAAATTGTTTGGTAACATAATCAATAGGATAATTAAGCCAATTTATCCCTAAATAGATTCATTTTCTGCTGCTTATGGTTTTTCACTGGGTTGTTGGAAACTTTCAAAGACTTATACCACTTTGAAAGAAAATATTGTCAGAATGAGGAAAAATGTCTTGTAGCTATGTCTTTTCACTGAGAACCTGTTTCATAATAGGCTTCTATTTTGGACAGTAAAACAGTAAAGAGTGTTGTGGAGAAAAGTGATAGCTAAACTTCCTTTTTCTGTGCAATCGTTCTTCTGGCTAAAATGTTGGCATTAGTGAAGTCAACAAAAAAATTTTTGCACTTAGGATCCCAATCACATACATTTTCTATCCTCCAAAACCCCTCTAAACAACATCATAATCCACTCTTCTCAAAGGAAAGCATTTTATCCAATATATTTATTCTCCATATAATGGGGATTTTTTAGACTTCCTCATTTTTTTCTTGTCAGTCTTCCCCTTTCCACTTGCTAACTTCAATAGCACCCATTTTTCCTTCATTTTCTCTTATGGTGATTTTGTTATTTCCACTGATCAGTGGATAACTTATTTTCCTTTATTTTTTAGGTCTGGTTCCATTATGAATCTTGAGCTATAACTGTCTCTGTGGATGATCTCTGACTCTAGATGTTCCTTCTTAACCAAGCTCACCTCTCTCCTATGAATGTTCCATGTCTTAAAAACTATTGATTATTCTAACATCTTTTTTCTTACTAGTAGCTCCCAAAACTTCCCAGTTTCCACTCTCCTGCCTTGGCTAATTCCTGTGCAGCCTTACTAGCCCTACATTATTCTTTTCATTTTTGCTTTTCTCTATTCTTTTTTAAAATATAAAAGTGTAAGCCATCATCTTCTGGAAACTGCAACAGACAAATGATTCTTTCCTTCTGTTGTCCATTGACTTCCTTCAGTTTTCCAAGACCACTCCAAACTCCTCACCCTCATTTAGACAGCACCTGTGTATACCTTTAGTCATGTTTTATCTCACACTCTTCTTTCCTTGACTTCTCTCATTCCTAACAGAAAAGGACCTTACCAAGACTTCTTTTATATTTCTCATTTTGGGACAAGCATTCTGGCACATTTTCCAGTGCAGTGAATGCTCTCTTCTTCCTTCTGCCATACTCTTCATTCTCTCTTCTTGTTCAAAACCTCTTTAAAATAAAATAAAATAAAATATATTTTTTTTTTTTTTTGGAAGGATCATATATTTCTTCAGTCTAGCAGTCTACAAATTCTGTCTTCCTTGGGCAACTGTCCTATGTTTTATCATGACTTTCTTGTCTATCTTTATTTTATTACAACTTGAAAACTGTGCTGTAATTCATTTAATGATATTGAAGTACAGTGACATATTTTTATCAGGACAATGCAGTGGTATGATTCTATGAATCTATGATAATGCAATTATATTAATGTACATGTTAAAATAAAAGTATTTTGGCACGATTGTGTACAAATCTGATCCAAAAAAAAAAAAAGTAATAAAAGTTGAAAGTTCTGCAAGCTTAATACTCCTTAGTTTATTAAAGAAAATGTTAAAACCTGGTTTTAATGTGATCCATAAATGGGTATATGTATTTTAATAGAAGTGAGTTCTTCAGACTGTCAGATATGGCAATATTTAATATCTGGAAGCTGAATACATACAAATTAAGATGGGAAGTAAGATTTGGTCTTTTAAGAGTGAGAATAATTAGCCATTGGAATAACTTTATAGCTATGCAGTGAATTCTTCATTTTAAACCTTTAAATCAAGGTTGGATATCTTCCTAAAGTATATATAGTCTAGTTCAGACAGAAATTCTGAGTTTAATACAGGGATTTCTGGATGAGTTTCCACAACTGACTGTCAAGTGAGATGACTGTTATCCATAAAGTCTATGGGTGAAGGCCTGGCCAAGTTTAAATAAATGAAAAATAGTCCTGAATTTGGTGGGGTCAAGGGTTTAACCTGAGTGTGTATGAAAGTTGGAGCTAGCCATGAATAAACAGCCAAACCTCCTTCTGTTTGTTGGTCCTCACTGGCTACTGGTGAAATCAATGGAAAACGTGATCCCAAGTTCCAGAATGTCCTAAGGCGGCCTCATGCCAGCAACAATTTCACATGGTTCTCCCTAGCACTGGTTTACCAAGTGACATGATGGCTTTAAATATTTTAAGCAGCATACCCTATTTTCTTCCTTTACAGAACAGGAATAGGTTTTGATACATGCTTTAAGATAAGTACTTTGCAGAGCTGAGGTAAAACATATGACACTCTGGGCTAGTTAACAAGGTGGTTATTTTCTTGTTGGTGAAGGAGGGGAGAGGGTATTTTTATTTTGTTTGTCAGGCCGGATTTCCTGAGAGGTTACATAATGTGAAAGAAACCTTTCAACCTTTTCATGCTGCAGCAGAATTTAACTCAGTGTGTTTCTTCCCATGAGGCCAGAAACATATTTCTGAGTGCAATAACCTTGCATTGAAAGGCTACTGCCTGCCAGCTCTGAAAACTAAAATTCTCTACGTAGCAGTTCAGGCTTCTTGCCACAATCTCGTCTTGAAGTGTTCACTTCAAGAAGTGCTTGTTTTTCACCACATCACTGAGCAGAAAGCTGCCAAATTTTTTGCCTCTCTGCAGGTACCTACAAAATTCAAAGTGGGTTGGATTTGGGGGGCACTTACATTTAAATCCTGAGGAGCATTGAGGTGGAAGGCTAGACACTAAAATACTCTGAGGACCTGGGGCATTCAGTTCTGGGAGCCATGCTGAAAACACTGGCTGACAAATTTAATACACATCCCTTTGAATAGCCATCAGATGGTAGCATCATTGACTGTTATTATGAAGAAGAGAAATAGACAATGAATGCTCTACTGAGAAATGCATTTGAATGATTTTAATAAATTATGCATTTTTTTTTTTTTAAATGTAGGTGATCATTTGGCAAAGGTTAGGTTGAGCCCATCACTCATTTCACTTGTGGTCTGTCAAGCACATTAAAATACAAATATCTACTAGTAAAAAGCTAATGCCTTAGACTACAGCAGCTCCGCACAGCATACTCTGAAGTTCCCAAATGAAATACCAGGTCATTTCCAATAATGGCCACACAATCAAATGATCAAGTATAGTTAAAACAAGAGATTCATCATTTTTGCCTGCGTCTGCACTGCTGCTTAAACACTGTCCACATGTCGCTATGTAATTAAGCACCTAACTGACAAACTCTCTTTTTGAATCCAGCATTTCTCTCTTTACCTCTCCCTCTCACACACCAGACTGGAAAACGACAGAGAACCAGGGTCTGCCCTCATAGAAGTCAATGGCAAAACTCCCACTAGCTCCAAAGCTTACTTCCCCAACGTGTACATGCTTACCTGCTCATGGCTTCATAGTGAAGATAAGTATTTTTCTAAAAAAAATAGTTATATCTAATTTAAAGGGAAGACACAAACAACCATACAGTAGTCTTTGTTGTATCTCAGCAAATGCTGTTCTTTTTAATAAAAGATTAAGGTCCATTAACCCAAGAACTGTCAAATCTTATCCAGAATAACATTGCCTAACGCTAAAGCTGGCTTATAAAGTGTGGGAGGACAGACAAACTGTCTTTTCCCCTGGGCTCTCTCTTTTTCTTTCCCTTTCCTTTTCAAATGACCCTCCCCAAATAATAGAACACAGTGCTTTATGTTTCAAATGTACCATATGGCATGACGTGAGTGCAGTTTAATTACATATTAGCATATTCTTACAACGAGGGTTGGCTGTTTAAAGCAGCTTGACAAAACATGAATTAAAATATTTGCATGAACACTTTTGGATTAAATCTGTCTTTGTTATTATGAACACTTTTAAAATTGTGAATGTGTGGTGATCTCACTAAACTTTCACAGCATGATATTGTGAAACAGCAAGAGAAATTAAATAATGCTTTTCCTTTTTGGGATTTTAACAGTTATATTAAGGACCACTGAAATACACAAATGACAGCAGCTCCCAACTCAATATGATTATATGATGTTAACTCTTTCTTCAGGTTTTAAAGTAAAAATAAAGTAAAATTAATACTAAGGTCAATATTCCTTTAAAATACAAAGTATGGAAATTTGCTGGTCAAGATTTACCCTGCTTTCTGTCTCATTAAGAATGTTTCTTTACTGATACATTTAACCATCCTTGTGCTGTCCTCAGCACTTGCAAATGATCAATGGCATCATTTGGTGTCTTAAGAAGAAGGAAGCAATTAGCAGCAAATTTATATGAAAAATTTCTCTGAACGTGAACCTTCTCCTACACTCTGCCTTTGCTTCTATTATTGGCTCTACTGTTGCTGAAGCATCACATCTTAAAATATCTTTTAAACAAAACAAACTAAAAAATACCTACCCAGACTGCCTGTACATTGTGGGCTGTCCTCAGATGTTACTGGGAGCATGCTTCCCTTTGCTGACTGAAAAACAGTTCTGGGCATTTTTTTGCAAATATTTATACACGAGTTTCATGGAATTACTGATAATCACTCACACAAGTAATTGTTTGAAGGCTCAGACCCAGTGTTTGTTAAGTGGTCCAGCTCTTTCCCGTACTGACATTTCAACTCCCCAGTGCTCAATGAATTAGGGGCATTCTCCAAACATGCTCCTGCAATCCTTTATCAGTGACATTTTCCTCACAGTTTGTCTTGAATTGTTTTTATTTTGCTTCCCATGGGTAAAATTCTTGGCTTTCTACAGTCTGGACAAAGCCTATATACCCCTGAAGCTTACAGAAGAGGGATTATGTGGAATTCATACAGTGCATTGGCCTGGTGCTGGCTCCATGTGCATGGATGAATGGCATCCATGTCCAATTGTTAGTCTCCCCAGAATGCTCTCTCCAGTGATAAAGATGACTCATATTTCATGGTGATTGGTGGGCCAGCAACATCTGATCAGACTTTTCCCATCATTTGTTCCAGCCACCCTTGGGCTGAAAGTTATCTTCAGATTTTTTTTTAAATATAAAAGCAGCATTCAAGAGTTTGCCAGTAAAATGTATATCTAATTCAATTTATGGGATAATTTCCATTTTAAGCCTGATTTTAGCCTTGTCTAATTTTCTGAAAACAAAATAAAAGCTACTTTTTTCACACAAGCCTTGCAAGAATAATATACTTTCCACTAGTAAATTGTGTAGGAAGAGGAGCACTGCTATTGGAAGGAGTCAGCCATCTTAAGGTGACCCCTCTATAGGTGACCTTGGTCCTAGTTATAAAGGTTTGCAATTTAAAACTTGTTCTTTGTCCTCATCCTCTATCTGACTAGTACAGTACATTGATTTTCACAAACCTGAAGTGTACTTGAGAGCAATCTTCTTTCCATTCGTGTTTAGGGATATTGTCATTCCACATGGCCCATGTGTGGTGTGATGGGCAGGGCTGGAGGCAGGAATTGAACCAATTTGAAACCACAGTGCCAGGGCTCTGCCTCTTCTGGCAGAGAAAGGGGAAAAGAAAGCAGAGCCTGAAAGAGCAACGCTTGCAGCCCTTGGGACAGAGCTTCCTGGTAGTTTCAGTCTCACTCCTTGTCCCCACCCTGGTGGAGCAACAGGCAGTCTGGGGCTGTTGCAAAAGCTCTACCATTTTCTGTCCCGCCCTCTTTCCCGTCATCTGGAGGCAAACCTGGTTAAGACATCCCTAATTGGAAAAGCCATGGTTAAGACATCTATACCTCTGAAAAGCCACTCATAAGCATGGCAAGCCAAATTCTGTTTCCTCTCTGATAGCATGAACTAGTACTAGTATTTTGCTTGCTCCCCCAGAGGACAAGGTCAGGGAGCACACAGAGGCCAAGAAGGTGAGGAGGGGATGATATTTCCTCCCCACCCCACCCTCAAGTAGGGGAGAGCACTGGCAGATGGGACTGTCTGACAGTAAGGGCAAATGGACAAGATTTTCTGGGAGAACTTGGGAAAGTGCTGAGGGGCTTTAGGTTGGATTAGAAACATCACAACTCATCAAGGAAAGACTCCAGGTAATTGTGCCTCTCCACCACCACTGTAGGCATGTAAGTCAATGAGATATATGGAGCCACAGGACCATCCACAGGGCATCAGATCTCCATGGCCAGACAGGGTATACCTGAATGTTCTCACAAGCACAGGGTATGCTCAATATTTTCCCCTAGGAAATACCACTGAGGTCCCTAGGGCTGTTTTGCAGGTAGCTGTGCAGACTGCCTCCAATCTCATCCTCTGGCCATATCTGCATGGTAGCATCAACACAGGTTCTTCATTTAGGACTTCTCCACCAAAACTAATAGGATCTCTGAGCAATTGGGTGCGTTCCCTATCTCCCTTTATGCCAGGGAAGATAAAACTGTATGTAGCGCACTTGATTTCTTTGGACAGGTTGAAGTGTTATGGGGCCATGCTTATTAGTCACACTACTAAAAGTTCAACTAAATGAAGTTTTACATTAGTAGAGCTATGAAAATGGGCTGTATGTGGGCTGTACGGTTTGACTCAAGCACTAGTCAGGAGTATTCAAAGTTTTAAATGGGGTTTAACTTCTACAGTATATTTCTGAGACTTCTGCTTAAGATGGAAGAAATCTCACAAAGTCCATTTTCACTGAAGGATATTAGAGACACCTAAATCTGAAACAGAAAATATGATTCACAACTGAAGTTGTACCAGTTGGTTCATACCTGAAAGTTTGCAGGTGAAATGTCTCAGCTCCTGGCAATACTGATAAATTTAGGTTTGAAGTTCTTACTTTGACCAGTTTCTTTGTAAATGATACTTTTGGAGGTGTAAGTTATCTGGGGAGTAAAGATGCAATAATACTGAGTTATAGACCTTATTTTTAACTTCTGAGGTCTCAAACAAAGCCATAAATGTGCATTCCATAGTTCCCAGACAAAAATAAACAGAGCCTGCAATTTCTAATCCATTCCTCCTTTCCCTGGGTGCTGATTAGATTGCATATCCTGAAAGGGATGAATTCAGGCTTTTCTGAAGTTATGTCTTAGAGGTTCATTTGTGATTTAATGCAAATGTTTTGTACATTTGAAATATATATGGAACAGCTGTTCCTTCTGCATAGGACAACTTTTGTGTAAACTCTTCAGAAGGAAAAAAAAAAAAAAAAAAAAAACAAAAACAAACCACCACTAAAACCTCACAGCTATTCAGTTGCCACGGGACACCGTGGCCTTCTTAAAGCCTGAAGAACATCCTCTCATTCCAGAGTCTCAGATAGGGGATGATTTTGACCATCACTTATCTGACACTAATTCCATGTTTAGAATACTGAGGGCTGGTATGTTTTTATCTTCTCTCTTAAAAAAAGGAAAGATTTCCTGGGCCAAAAAGAAATATCTTGCAATGAATTCTGATAAACCCAGAGTAACTAAATAAATTTCAAGGCTTTACAAATAATTCAAATATCAGTGTTTAAAATAAAATAACACTTAAGAATGTTTCCACAAAAACAATTTCACCATGTGACTGAGCTGAACCCGTGCTGCTGGCAACTGTTCATGTTCTCTCCCCTTAGAGGTTACTGTGATTTGTGCTTCAAACCCAAGTGGTTAACACCAAGCTTTCTGTTTTTTCCTTTGTGCTGCTGTCAGCCTATTCAAATGCAAAATAGCACTCCACTGCCTAATCCCTAATCTGCATTGAAATCCAGAGTAGCCTTTTCAGGTTTATGGGTCATCTTTAACCTGGCAAAACTGTGGGTGGTGCCTCCAGAGACTTTTCCCACTTAGTAGACCTCTAACGGACTATCACATTAATAACACAAGGGGTGTTTTATAAAGGCCAGTGCTTCCAGCAATCTGAAGATAGACGGGTTCTCCTTTACCCTCAGTGATCTGACTCACAGACAATATGGGTGTTTTGACTTTTCCTGGTGGGAATTGATATACACTAGACTGAAGGACAAAAACATGACACAGCATCAAATGTCATTAAACAATACATGGATTAAAATAATTGAATACATCATGGGAGTGGCTAAAATCTAAATCTAATATGTTATGTAAACAAAGGCCTTAATCTCTGTTTATTCAACACTTCCTATCTGAATAGACCTTTGGGGCCAAAAAGCATTAGAATTTGGTGACATTTAAAACCATGCATTGAGCACTTATAGTTGTGCTGTAATCATTACAAGTACAGGGACTTTATGGTTAAAATGTGCTCCAAAGCTATACAAACACATAAAGATATGTAAATACAGGTCTAAGTAACAGCAGCTCTGCTCTTTACTACCAGTAACATGATGGAATATGGAAAGTTATAAGGAGGACAAGTTTGTGTTTTTAGTCCCAAGTGTATTACACTGATTTATGGTGACTTTTTGGAGACACCTCTCTCTTCTCTGAAGGAGCAGAAGGACAGGCTTTGATATTTAACTGCAAAAGTTCACAAGAGCTACCTGAGATATTAACCCAATGCTCATCTCTTCTGAAATGGTAACAGTTAGCCAGCAGCTACCTGCTTCCTCCAAATGTAGACTGTACTGTTGACTTATGTTAAATTGAATTGCATTTGTAATTTAAGATATTGACACTATTCTGCTTTTACTACCTTTGAGACTGAAAATACCTGACAAGTATTCCATCATTTACTGATTTATTTCACTGTTGATTAGCAACTGATTAAAAGAATTGATTGAAAATTATGACAAAATCATCCAATTTCCAGAGTTATAGTACCACAAATGGAGGCAGGCCAACATCTGAATGGGGGGTTGGATTCTTTCTTGGATGATACAACAGCAGCCTACTAAAAGTAACTAGCTACTCCAGAGTATGTGCTCTTTGCCTGTGATGACATTTTCTCTCATTCTTATATCCCTGCTTGCATCAGGTAAATTCCACTGCCTCTCAGGTGAATCAGAGTAAACCCAATTAAAAAATATATATTAAAATTAAAATTAAAATCAAATTTTTTATTGAGAGGGGAAACTCAAAGCAGAGGGAGAAGCATGTATCATCTTGGTATTTTGGTGTGGTCTAAATTGCATTGGTAGTTTGTAGGATCCTTTCCAGGTGCCTCCTGAAGCAACTATATTACTAAATAATGAAAAGAAAAGGATTCCCAAACTTACTGGCAGGGAAACAGAGCAGAGCTGTCTCTATACATGCCTTCTCCCATCAGCATGGAGAGACACAGCTCCCATAAGCACTTGTGAGTTCTACACTTCCTTGTGTTCAGAGAAAATCAAAGAAACAGAAGAAAGGAATCTGAGGCTCTCTGTCTGAATTTCAGGATTTTTTTTTTTTTTTTTTTTTTTTTTTTTTACTGTGAGGGTGACTGTGCACTGGCACAGTTTGTCCATAGAGTTTATGGAGTCTCTGTCCTTGGAGATATCCAAAAGCTGCTTGAACATGGCCTGAGACAGCCAGCTGTCAGTGGTCCTGCTTTAGCAAGAGGGTTGTACAATATTACCTCCAGTGGTCCCTTCCAACCTCTACCATTTTGTATGAAGACTATCACATAGATGTACTTATTTTACAGAGGTCTAATTCAAGATTCTAGTCCTGCTTTACAAAATCACTCTCATTTTGAGAACTACCAATCATATTAACCTGAAAATTATATTATTTTCCTTGCAACTAGATGCTTAATCATTTTTCTTAAGGAATAAACATGAAGCTATGACAAATATCTCTTGCATAGTGAATGTGAATATATGGGCCTCTTACACAAGCATTGGTTTTGTCTTTGGTCTTTGAGTGCTGCTGGGTTAATGCTCACGGACTATGGTGGAATTATGCATATCATTCACACCAGGGTAGGTACTGGCGATGTGATTCAGATTAATCATCTGAATGCCTTTTATTTCTCTATTAGCTCAAAAAAAAGTCACTGTAGTATTGCAAGTGCTGACCTCACAGATAATTAGATTCTGGACTTTGGGTTAGCTTTTCTGGGTAAATAAATTAAGAAAACACATACCCAAAGAAAAATTATAACAATTTACATGGGATAAGAACATGTTAATATGTGGTTACATGTACACCATCAAGGGACTTGATTTCAGCTGGTCTTAGCTCATTCCAGTATTTCTTTCATGTGTTTTACTTATTGCACTTTAATTGACCTAGCCAAATGCTGAAAAAAAGCTTCACACAGCTGAAAATTAGTCTTGTTCTTTCTTCTTCACAAGCCAGAGGATGAACAGAATAATTGTAGGGGCATAATCCTGTGGAACTGTACTCCATTAGATACTAGCATTAGGAAATAGCTGGGAAAAATTCCCATACTGACGTGAGAATAGCGCAAAAGCATGTGTATTATTAATTCAATCTAATTACATTATTCACCCCTTATCTATGCAGCTAGTCAAAATCACTGTTATGCTCCACAAAGACAAGAGTGTTAATAAAAACCAATTTTTAGAAGTGTTGTTTGACAAGATTCAGCTTATGACAGAAAATGGTTTCCTTTCCTTGAAAAGGATGTCATCATGGTCATGTTCAGTGATGATTAATTGCAATTATTGTGTTTGTTTCACTTAATTCCCTCTAGATGTGCTCATTGGATTTCTGCTGTGCATGTGTGTCAGTGTGTGTGTGTGTGAATTTATTTTTTGCTGGACCTCTCACTCAAATAGGAATGATGTAAATCTTCTATGGCTCTGTTTGGAAATGGTAGCCAGCTTTGTTGAAATGCAGAACATCACCCAGCTGGCATAGTGAAAGCAAATGACACTCGAGCTTCAGAGTCTTTTCAAGTATGCTAGAAAACCATTTCCTTTATATTTTCTAATGCTTCACAGAATTGCCTCTAATCATAACTAACACTTACTTTGTGCCTAATGGTGCAAATATCATGTATGATGGCATTTTATCTGAGGTGGCATAAAAACAGTGCAAGAAATCATTAGAGAAAATGCTAAGCAAATGTGAAAAATCAGCAAAGTTTAAAATGAAATGTTCTCTCTTGATTTCATACATTCCTGGCATAATAATACCGTAGCATATCATTATCATTAGTTGTGCTGCTTGAATTAAGGTTATATAAACCAGTTGGTTATATCCTTGTGTTAGGAGGCGTTCTTGTCGGTCTGTTTCCATCACAGCTGTCTGAGCTGCACTTTTATAAGAAGGCCCAGAATGAAAGATAATATATCTAACCACCAGTTTGACCCTTTCTTCATTTTGGTTATGGGTTTGATACATAAAGAGAGGGAGGGAAAACTTGCATTTGTACAACTCTTCGAACAGTCCAGGAATGTTAAAAATACATTTGCAACAGGTGATTCAGAGGCTGCTTGTAAGGAGATGACCCAAGTACCTGGGTGTCATAGCCAAAATGGCAGTTCTGTTTGGGAAAGAAAAGATTTAATTATGATGACTTCCATACTTTATTTATTTATTTATTTATTTCTAATTCCAAATTGTGGTGAACTATCCTCTTTTCCTTGTTTTCACCTCAAAATAATCTGGAATTTGTTCTTATGTCCATAATGCTGTTACATTCCATTTAGCCATTTCAAAAAAATGGAATAGATAGATGAGCTACTTTGAGCCCAGAGTTAAAATTTTTATCTTCATATAATAATTTCAAAGTTAATCTGCTTCCTACATAAACATTTAGTGCACTCATAAATGTAGAAAGGTATACATTACTAGGAGAAAACAAAACCAAACTAAAATAAGCAAAAAACAACCCAAAGAACAACATCCTAAAGGGTACCATGCTTCTAAATTACAGGTGCTGTATTATATATATTGTCAGCGTGTCATGAAAGTTCCCTTCTGAGGATGAACACTAATTTGCACACAGACAGAAATTTATAGGACTTTCCCAGGATATTAATATTTCCTGTCACTTTTACACATACACAGATAGGGCATGTGCTCAGATTAGGGCTCACCAGGTATCACATGCACTTCAACAACATCACTTGAGATAGCTCTAAATTTGGTACAGGATCTGTGAAAGAGCACTGCATTATTATGTTTCAAAATAGTTTTCTCAGGTTTCAGTGCATCTGCTGCACTTAACAGAACCTGCTGGCCTAAGCATAACCAGGCAGTGAGATGCTGATAGTGGCCTCTCAAAATCAGATCAAGAAGATAGCTGTAACGATTAGCCTAACCAGCCTTATAGGCATAGTGTAAGCACATACACAGAACAAGTATTCAGGAATGTCAAAGTCTGTTGGATTCATCCTTCTGATGTTTGTATATGTATATATACCAATATATTTACAATGACTCATTTCTTTTTCACAGCTTTGGATGATATGGCAGAGAGACCACTGAAGTAAGCTAAATCATGTCTTCTGATGAAGGTATGGTTGAAATGGAAGAAATGGTTTTAAATGGGATCTGTATTCTAAGTGAGGCAAGAGCATGTTCAAAAGAAGCAGAGCCCTATTAAAAACTCCCTTTGTTTTGCAGGGAAATTTTATATCAAATAACACAGCCATTTTCTTTTTGTGGTAACAATATCCATGGCAAAGTTTTCAGAGCTGGAAGTGCTGAAGAACAAGGAGAGGAAACAGAACCTTCAATGCAATTCCTTCCTACACACTTTTGGCTGAACTTAATTTTAATTTTATGTAGAAAATATTTGCACCATATCAATACTGTTATATTGCCAGGCATTCTCTCAAAAAGAAAACCAACAGCACAATGCAAATTTTTATGCACCTAAGTGATATGTGCTCAGAATAGTGATTGGCCCCCTGTGGTATAGAGAAAAAATGAAAATCTTTGCTAATTAGACACCTTTATAATAAGGAAATTTAATGGTTACTGTTATGCAATCAAGAATGAGAATTTCTTCCATTACAAAGAGCTATTCTTCACTACTATGCCAGAGCAATCACTAATTTTATTTTCAGATCAATAGCTTCTATGTTGAGTTAATAAATGTGAAATGTTAATGCAGTATCAAACAGCAATCTAGGCCTCTGGGTCCTAGTAACATCCCTTCTAATCAGCACATTCTGCAGTGATATATAGGGCTATCTATAGGGACAGATGAATCATACAATACAGAAAGCTGCTGTTAGCCCTCATAATAATTCCAAGCTGGACAGGAATCTCGAAAGAGGAGCTGACCATACATGCTTTTTATCTTATTTGTCTAATAAAATTTGTGTAATTGTGAAACTTGTTTTCTCAAGAGATATAATGCATATTTATTCTCTGTCTCAGGCCAGTTGAGCTAATAATGATTGCAATCAATAAGAAAGTCTTTCATCGGTATAGTTTTCTAATAGACACTTTAAGGGTCTCCAGCTATCAGATGAACCCACTTATATCTTGCGGGTAATTTACCAGAGATATCTAGTGAAAATTACTTAGAGGAGTTAACACTTATTTTCATTTGAAGCTTGTGAAAGCCCTGTGAGATCAAGGGATAGAAAGCTATTTTATCTCCACAATAGAATGGTAACTAGCAGATTCAGTTTTCAAAGGCCCCTCTTTACAGCCTCTGAAATTACACAAGGAATGGTCTCAGGCCAGCTTTCACATGCCTCTCAACACAAAAACATGAGTTTTACACAGGCCAAAAACTTTCATATGAAAACCAGGCATGCAACTTTGCATTAAAAGTTAAGGGAACACATTTGAAAATTTGCCCCTAATTATCTAGTTTGCTGCGCTTGCAAATGGATTCATTGCCAAGGTATATTTATGGGACACGTGAAAGTCATTGTTATTCCCTTTTTATTCCTTTTGTCTGCTTTAGTAATTTGGGTTCTCTAACATTTTCCATATGTAAGTAAGGGCAGCAGAAGGCCTCAGTGAGAAGCCTTGGGAGTACTTCTAGCTCTTATTAACAGCCAGGTTCTTCCTTGAGGTGCAGCAGTGCTCAGAGCACACCCATAGACTGCATGAAGTCCAGGTTAGCACATTGTATTACAGATAAAACGAATACATGTAATGGTTTCATGAAGCCACATGGCTGCTAGCTTTCCTGACTATACAGTGATTTCTGTAATGTTCTAGGACCAAAAGGGTATTGGCTTTTCTTTGCAGAAAATTAGTTTCTAGTCCTCTTCTTTGCAAAGGAAAACTGAAAATACTTTGAAAAGCATACATTGAAGTGTGGAGCTTGAGGCTAGAACTTTGGTTTCAAAATACCATTATTTCTAAACAGATCTCCTTCTTTTTAAAGTCTAACTCCTGATTTTGGAATTATATGCAATAATGATACCACAAGGTTTATAAGTACATCATTACCTTTCTTGAGTTGTTTTTATTAATGTTTTTTCTATCTTATTGTTTATACTAGTTCTTGAAGGGCAGCCAAGCTGAAGTTCGTTCACATTAAATTTTATTTAAACAGTTGCAAATAGTGATCTGTCTCAAATGTATTCAAAAGATACTATCTAGGATTTCTTATGTAAAAATGTCTTTTTATGTCTTTTTATTATGTAAAATTATGTCTTTTTAGTGAAAGATGAAAGTAAAAGATGTTGATAAACTGAGCCAAAGGTGCAGACACTCAACCTGCTTGTGTTGCTGTGAATGCTTTTCCCCTTACTAATGGCAAAAAAAAGTAAAAAAAAGATATCTTACATTCTTCAAGCAGAGGACTTGTCTTTGCAGAAGGAGTCATTTTAAAGCCATTTACAATGTTTCCATTCAAATTATAAGCATGTGTTTGAGTTTCAGTGGGAGGGCACACACTTCACTCTGTACAGGATAACATGTGATAGCTGAATTAGTGTGGAAAGAAATTCACACTAAAATGTTTTATTGATGAGGGACCTCAAATTTTAAATCAGAACAAGAAGGTATTACATAAATGATACAGTCCAAGTTAGTTGAAAACAGAATCATTCTGAATATTTGCCATTCTCTTTTTAAACCTGGGCAGTAGGCAAACAGCTATTAAGGAGAGAGAATTTTCTATGTTAAATACAGGGAATATAAAGCCTAAATATCCTCACAAGCAGGGGTAGATAATTTTAGATAACCGAAAACAAAATAGATTCCAAGCACCAAGTGCTACAAATTCAGTGTTAGCTTTGCAAATTAGTATAACTCTAGCATCACTACCAAAGAGGTACATTTTTTGTCTGTGTGTTATCTTTGTAGAGATTGTTAGCATCTTGCAATAGTGATAACAGAAGATGTAGTTGAAAGTGTAACTTTCCTTCTCTGACAGTATGAGTACTCGTGTGGAGCTCAGACATCAAATCCAAGATCTGATGGCAATTTGAGAAAAATTACATTTCAGTCTAAGTCCAGGAGGAATCCAGCCATTGCAATAGTCATTCAGAACACCAGCACAATATGTAGGCCAGCATAGCATAGCATGATAGTCTTGCTATCATGCTAATATATAATCTAATGACAAATTTTAAAAGATAGAAATCAATAATACTATTTTAGGTCTGCAAAAACCTTTTGCAAATTATCCATGGAGATAATTTTTCTCATGGAGATCTGAGGCAAATATTGCCTCTGAGCATGGTTGTCTGTGCAGGATGAATCTTCACATAAAGCAATGATTCCTGCTTATTTTCCCACTTAATAATAATACTAATCTCCAGTGGAGCTGGAGACATTTATTCTAAAATACAGACATTTATTCTAACCTGATGGCTAGAAATACCTTGGAGCACACCAACAGCCATCTGAAGGCATTCTTCCTTATACCCTTTAGACCTACATTTTATGGTCTTTTGCTTACATAATATCAAACTGTGAAATTAGAGTCCTGGGTAAGACCTTGCTGTTTAGCATAACTTTCCCTGTAAGGGCCTTCAAACATACCTGCCTCTCACTACCGAGACAGTGTTATAGAGAGCTTAGGTTCTCATTTTAGATTGTCTATATTTTGTGTAAGAAAGATACCTGAATGCCATTAAGATGCTGGTTAGGTGGACTCCAACCCAATTTTTTTCCTGCTTTTACATAAAGATGTGGGCACTGAAAGAGCAAACCACTGCTAAATATTAATTAAGCATTGAGGTATAATTAGGGGAGTAATTGAAAAAGAGATTTATTATTTATAAATTATTTGTAAATTTTAGTTATACCTAGAAAACTCCTAATATTTCATTTGAAGGCCTATGAGCTTTACTCCTGTGCAAATAAGCATACAAACATGTCTTTCCACATGTCTTTTCCACAGGCCCTTAGGTTTAATAATTGTAAATATGAGCATTTTTTTGTGTGTCAGTTATCTGCTTTAGATCTTGCAATGTCTGGTTTCAGTTGAGAATTTTTTGGACCTTGCTTGCATCTTCTGTGAGAATAAGACATTCATACTTTGAGGAACATAGCACTGAACATCATGTGGAGTATAAATAAACTTGCTACCTGGAGAGTATCTATTATATGTCCTTTTGTCCAGCACAACTGCTTCTGCCTCTAAATATACAGTCAGAGAGCAGGGAGGAAGGAGTGTCCCACCAGGTGAAGGTTTTGAACAACTGCAAAACTTGTGACTGGGAGCTAAAGAAGAGCAGTTAGCCCACATCCTTGCAGATACAGGAAAGGCAATATAGAAGAGGTTGAAAAATTGTATCATCCTTTAAACTGAGCAAAATCTTGCCTTGCTTATAGGGGCATCATGGATCCAGGATGCACCAAAAATAGGCTCTATCTTCCCCATACAAACAAGTCTTATTTGAGATGGAGAGAGGATGCCTCTGTATGATGAAGCCCCTTCAAATCATGCTGAAAATGACAGCTGGGTAAGCAGTAGATATAACACTACAGAGAAGTGAATTGCAGATTTCCCAGGTGTCCCAAGGCTTTTTATGATTTTTATTTAGGAGCAAGAATTAATTATAGACCAGATTTTAAGTAAGTTGAGGAGAGCTCACTGAGCTGGGAAGAAAAGGTGTTATGAGGCATCCTCAGCAAACTGTGCTGTAATTACACTCCCCTCCTAACCTGACTTTGAAAGAAGACAGAAGATGGTGCAGCCCTTTCTCTACACATGATGAGGTCCCTCCCTTTTCCCATCATATTTTATGTTGTGTTTTGTTAAGGGCATACATTCCTTGTTTAGAAGAGAAAGCCATTTAGAAGCCTGCCCTCCTGATGCAGTCACATCTGGGAAGCTGTAGCTACATACTCTTATCACCATTTTAAAGACAGTGCTGAGGTTAAATCTCCAGAAGTAACATTTGAGCAAGAAATTAACAAGAAACTCAAGAAAACTTTTTTTTTCTTTTTTTTTTTTTCTTTCCTGTACCAACTGGAAAGAAAAAAATGATCAACCATTATGACTAGTTTATCATAAAATGTGGTACTTATTGTTGGAGATGCACGTCAGCAAAAATTTCTTCTGCCCCTAATCCTTTGATACATTTGTAGGAAAATATTTACAATGAAAATACTGCCTATTCAGTAAACTGTAATTTTACAACAAGAACAACACTGCTGCAATTACTTTCCTATCAAGTAATTCTGTGGATTTATACCATCATTTAGCAGGTGGCTTGCTGACCTTCAGCCACTGGATAGCTCTTTGTGGTATAAAGTGGCCATCCTTAAAATATAACATCTACCTGCTGAGGACAACATTATGCTATTTATGAAACCATATAATTTCAATAGCCAAACTCAGCAAGATTTTATTGCTCTCCCCACCTGTAATTGTGGGAGAGCTGTCTCATCATTCCGTAATCACCCCTCACCAATGAACGGCTTCACTAAAAGTCTTGAGGTGACTTGTTCTCTCGTTATTCCTGTGTTCATTGCCTCTCCCATACAAGACCCTCACTCACAAAGTTATAATTAATTACAGTTCAGATTAACACCAGGGAAACATCCATGTGACAAACTCTTCACTGCCTTGTTGATCAGAACGAAGTATCCTTTTAGAAGCATGAAGATAAATTAAAATTCATTAATATCTAAAAAAATTGCAGCTGTTTTAACAGTTCACTTCCCTTTTGTCTAAAATGTAACAATGTAAATATTCCTTCAAGGATGGAGATATTTTTCTCTTGTTTTCCTCATTAACTATAGCTCTGCATTAATATAGGGCTGTAGTCAAGTCCTGCTTCTGGGTTTTTGTGAGTTAGTGGCAAGGATCAGCAAGGAATACTTGGCACTACGGTATGTAACTTGAATTTGGATTTGGATTTTTTTTCCCTTCTGTTTAGGCATTTGCTTTGGCAATAACTGGGTTGGGCCACTAGGTAGGACGGCACAGCACTTTGAGCCTCCTTTCTCAGGTGTTTCCTGGTAGCTGGCCTTATGGCTTAGACAAACCAGTAACCAAAGCTGGAATGAAGGAGGGGCTGGCAGAAACCCCATTTTTTTCAACATAGAATATAGGTCACCTGTCAGAATAATCTGATTCTAACAAATTCCCTGCCCTGCAGCAAGACGAACTGTTAAACTGAAGAGCATGGTCATATCTGCAGAGCAGTAAATTAATGCTCTTCAGCAGATAAATGGTTGGATAGTTCACCATAAATACCTCAGACTACCTGTTTTCTACTTATGGCGTACAATCATTTTGTGACTGATGAACCGAAATGCTTCAGATTCACCTAAGCCATTGGACTTGATCTGTCAACAACTGTACTAAACTGCCTGGCTTGAGTTCTGCAAAAGGTCAGGCTGAACAATGCGAAAAATCCCCCATGGCAAGAGGCTCTGAGTCTGGGGGATTTGTGCAATAGAATTTTAATCTCTCGTTTATGTTTGCAAGGGAAGAAGAATAGGATCAGAGGGTCTAAAGAAAAGCCACAGTAGAATTTAGCATGGATGTCTCAGTTAATACAGGATCCTGACTTCAAGAAGGACTCCTCATGCCAGAGCAGGGGGTTCCCTTTCTCTCTCTCTCTCCTTTTTTTTTTTTTTTTTTTTTTTTTTTTTTTTTTTTTTTTTTTTTTTCAGTAGAGCATAGAGCTGTTGCACTTGACCAGGTCAGATAAGTCAATAAAACCAAGTAAGGGTTGGTTATTGCTTCGAAAAGTGATACCTACCTTTTTAGATGTTTTCCCGAACTCATTCTTTAACAATGATTTGTTGTAAATCTTAGTATTATTCTTTCAGTAGTACTGCTGGTGAGACTGGGCTTTTCAGGTAAGTAGGGTCTTGTGTTGGCGGTGTGTGTGAAAGGGCAGAGCTTGCTGGAGCCAAGCAACTCTCCATGAGCTCCTTGGCACATCTTTGTCTCTCAACCACATGCCTAAATCAGAGCAGTTTGCCTCCTGCTCTAGTCAGTGTCAAAGTGACACCCACAGTCACTGTTGTATATTTCATGTTCTTTCCTCCTTCATCCCATACCTTCTCTTGATAAGGGGAAGGTGATATTTGGCTTTTATAATTTTCTTG
This sequence comes from Oxyura jamaicensis, assembly GCF_011077185.1. Classification (NCBI taxonomy): domain Eukaryota; kingdom Metazoa; phylum Chordata; class Aves; order Anseriformes; family Anatidae; genus Oxyura; species Oxyura jamaicensis. The sequence continues at coordinate 35,540,638 of NC_048894.1, forward strand.
CCAAAACATCTCTGAAAAAAACAAATATTATTTGTTTTATTCCCTTCACAAAATGACATATTTCTGAAGTACTGGCTTGTGACACATGGCTCAATTAAAATAAGAGGACTTTTATTTGAGTCATAGCTACATCTGAAGTGCTAAGTGGTGCCTAAAGGAAAAAAAAAGATGGAAAATATAGATGGGGTCAGATTCTCAGCAAGTAAAATTGTCATATCCTCACTGCTTTTGAGTGAATTTGCACCAGCTGAAGATTTGACCCATGCATTTAAACTGCTGGGAAAGCCAGTTTATTAGTCATCTCAGGTAAATGGAAAGAATGCTCAGAAATGAAAGACAACACTCTTTATTTGACTTCTTCAAAACATTTTTAGGCTTTATTGTTAATAAGATTAAAAAGGAGATGAGCAATAAAGATATTGGAGCGGAGTTTATTATGAGAAAAAGTACACTTCAGGAAGAGTGCTCTCCCACCACTTAGCCTGAAAGTTTGTGTACACATCCTTCCATTCACATTTTTTTATAGCTGTTTGCCTAGAAAAAAAGTCACCATTAAAAGAATGTGAGCAGGAGTGCATTGCCTCCCTTCTCCAGGTTACTCTAGATGCTCTGATCCACACATTTCCCATAACTATGTAATTTTCTGCCAGTCATGACTGTAGACCCTTCAGTGGGTGAAACCCTATACTTCCTTAAAAATAAAGCAAGTCATCTGACAAACTGTATTCCTCCTTCCTTTTGTGGGCCATTCAGTGACTTTATTTTACTGAGGGAACAAGGGGAAGTTTATAATAGGATCAGTTTTGTTTGCAATTTGTTTCTAATAGATGCCAATAAGCCGGTTAACTAGGCTCTAGTTAATGGAAATTTTATTGTTTTTCCCCCTGCAGTGCACATGACCTTTTCTTACAAGAGTTTGTGATTCTTGAAAACATGTATCTGCTGCCTTGCCTCAGGGTCTGCTTACAACAGCAGGGATATGACCATAGGCTCTTCTGAACTTGTTCACCAGCCCTCTGCTTTGAGTAGACCAAAATACTTTGATCATCCTGTCAGTGGCAAATTTACAGCAACATACTGGCTTTTGTTCCATGTGTATTTCTCCAAATATAATATCTCCCTCAAGAAATCAATGATAAGCTGTTAAACTAAAGAGCATGGTAACATCCACAGAGCAGTAAATTAATGGTCTTTTGTGGATAGATGGTTACAGATTTCATCATAAAAAATGGATAAAAGATTACATATCACACTGAGCGAAACTTTTAATAACTCAACATGACTTTTCTTAATGGGTTTTATTCATTTTAATCATTATAGTGTCAATGATGATTATAGCCTTATTAGATTCTGGTGATTGAGGAGCCTGTTTATGAGATATTGAAAATCTTCGTCTGCTCAGAAGTGGAGTTGCAGGCTGCGTAGGTTTGATGTGTAACTTCATCTGTAGAAGTAGGGCTTGCCAGAAGAGTTTCAATTAATACTTTTACTAAATTGCTCCTGTCTGTAGTGACCTAGGTCACAGATGACTTAAGGATTCCACAACACTGGCTTCTCAAAACAGTAGACCAGAGACAGTGTAAATCAAAGAGAGCTGAGGAACTAAAAAAGGAAGAAAAAAAAAGGGGGGGGGGGGGGGGGGGGAAGGGGGGGATTGCAATCGTGGCAAAAAGAAATTGATCGTCTCTAGCAGCCACACAAGAATCTAGCCTTATGCTATCACTCCAGGCTAACTTTCCTTCCTAGTGATGGAACTTTTCACTAGACTTAAGCATGTATGAAAGTTCAAAATTAGAATGGCTCTTAATATTATCTGGGACATGAATAGAATAAACAAAAACAGGTGTAACAATGCTGTGTAATTATCTTTGCATTTAGAGGAAGAATTACAGTATCACTAAAAAACCACAGCTTTTAAAAAAAGTACGTGTCTATGTTAACTCCCTTTAATGTGGACCAGAATACACAAGTCCACCATTTTGATTTTGTTTGGCTCTTGCTTAAAGCTGGTTAAATGAACCCTTTTCCTTGTGAGGGCACAGTTATGATCTAGAAACTACCAAGTGAAAATGATGTCATAAGATCATTTATCATTATAATGGAATATTTCTACTAGTCACACACCTCTCTTTCTCTCTCTCTCTGCAAGAGGAGTGACAACTTCCTCCTACAAATCCACAGTGTAGGAATTATATAAGGTTTAGATATCACATAGAACCACATACATCTATCTAAATCATCCTGAATTGATGCATCTTTTGAGTCCTGAAAATGTGAGTCAGGCTAGCTGGGACCTGCGGGTGCTAGCCGGACACCTGGCTTGGTCAATTCTACCTGCTCTCAAATATTACAGGAGCTGGGAGATCTTTCTATACTAGGGAAATTAGCAGGACATCTTCAGAAATGCCCATGCCCTCCTCCTTCCTTTTACTTTGCTCGGTATGTTCCAGGAGCAACCATGGCCAAGTCCCTAGCTTTACCTCATTGCCCAGCAACTGCTTCTGGGCAATGTCATGCCTCTTTCAGAGCTCAGACTAAATTCTGTGGAATCACTGCAAGTTCATCCTGAATAAGGATTTGAGGATTTATTCTGCTAAAGATCCAGTAAGATCTTGCAGTGCCACTGGATTAATTCCTTTTTGCTTATTTTCACCCCTAAAGAAGCACTAGCAGTCTTCAAAGATGTAGGAGGCATGTCTGACAGAATTGCAGCATGACTTATAGAATGGCTAAGGTTGGGAAGGACCTTAAAGATCACCTAGTTCCAAACCCCCTGCCATGGAGTTGGAAAATAACATTTTCTGTGTCTATTGGGGATAAAACAGTGAGTGTTGGGTTTAAATTACAGGAATGATGATGGTTTAGACTAGACAACAGAACAAGGCAGTATGGATGGCTAAGAGTATAGATTGTTAGGGATTCCTGTTGGTCATGTAGGGAAGTTGTGGAAACATCATCTCTGGAGTTTTTTTAAACCATTAGGGAAAGAACTAGACAATTTTCAGAGTCCCTTTTAGCCCTGTTCTTGATGATTTCTAAGATTTTCCTCCTTGTTCACAAGTTTGCAGTATTTTTTTTTTTTTATTCTTTTCATAAAGATCCAGGTAGGCAAACATGTTCTTAGTAAATTACCTAAACTTACTCCAGATTTGAGTTTTTCAAATTGAGTTTTTCAAGTACTGTATTTTCTTTTCTATCTGTTCAAATTGTTTGAATCATCACAAAATGGCTATCAGTACTTTCTAAAATCCTTGTATTGGTAAACGAATAATCATACTTGCGTTAGAAAATTACAAAAAAATCTCATATTTCCTAAGAAACAGTGCCACAAAGAGATGCTGGAGGAATCTTATATGAAGAGTCTGTCAAAGACTCTTTGACATAGTCAGCATGAGGTCAAAATTGCATACAAAAGCTAGGTGGGTCTCTTTGTTGTTCTTGATTCACTCTTCTATCATGCCATTTGCATTGCAGACAATGCTCCAACTGCAGACCAAGAAAATCAGTGAACTAGCATTTGCTATATTCTTACAGATATCAAGGGCTGGCAGAAGATAAAATACAGACTGAAACCCCACTGTTCCTTTTCAGCATGCCTGGTGTCATGCATTGCTTCAGACGGCCAAGAAAACATCGTTCTTGCTTTGCTGTGTTAAGGAACACACAAGTACACAATCGAGGTAAGGAAGCAGGCTTCCAGAATTACCATTTCTACAGTTCATTCACATGATTCCTCTTTTCTTGCTAAGTGTATAAGAAAGGTAAAAAACTTCTCAAAGGAGGAGAAGAAATGACAAAGCATGGTTGTTTTAGAAATGTCTGGGGATTTTTTTTTTTTTTTTTAATTAATGTGACGATCACCTGGTGAGCTGCAGGGCAGACTCAGTAGCTGGGACAATCCAAATAAAGCCCACATGCTCCTGTTTCAGTCACCTCCCTTTCCTCAGGGCAAGCTTATTAACTCTTAAATTGGAAATCAAGGTTTAAGGTAGTGCTACACCCTTAAAAGCAGAAATCTTTCTAGCTCTGCACAGATGAAAAGTTGGGAATCGGCCTGGCTCTCTCTTGATGTCTCTGGGCCATCTGGTAGCTTCTTTGCTAATCCCAAGTCTCTCTTGCTCCTTTCTATATCTCTTCCTGTTTCACTGGAAAGCTGTTACACCTTACTTCGGAAGAGCACCCGGAAAGTACCAGTAAATATGCCTCACAGTTCTCCATGTCCCCTGCACCCCCCAGAAAAGGGGCAAATAGATTTCTATGCCTTGCAGCTGTTGCATGGCTCTGTCTGGATCCTTCCCACCCTGCTCATGAGGCAGTGCTACCTCCTCAGAGGCAGCAGAAGAGCAGCTCTCAGCTGTGCTGCCCCAGGAGCTGGGCAGCAATATACTTTCATCTGTGATTCTCCCATTAATCAGAGAGAAAAGCAGACTACTGGCCCGGATCACCAGTAAATTACTTCCCGCTGCGTGCTGGGGTGGGGGAGCGGCGGGCTGGGGCTCTGCTGGCTCCCTGGCAGCCTGCTCTGCCCGTCAGGCACAGATGAGGGATGCACGGAGGCCACCCAGGGAGACTTTCACTTCCTTATTCCCCAGCGTGGGTGCGTGGGGCAACCTTGCCCTGTACTAGCAGGAAACACTCAGCAAATATATCAAAAGCACCAAGGTAGAAACTTGCAAACCGCAGTCTCTTTATCCTTATGGGAAAGGCTGATAACATTTAATAGAAAACAAATACCTTTCTGAACTCTCCTATCAAGTTTCAGAGGGATTTCTACAGACTGGGCTTCGCAGACAAACATGGAGATGAACATGGCTACAGGACTCATCAGGGAAGTATGAAAGCCAGATACTCTTCTTATCCTAACCATCTATTGAGTACTCTAAGTTTTGTCTTCATCAGACATTAGGACACACCATAAAACTTCACATCATCCCATCAGAAGATGGACCAAGCTTTCCTACCGTGGATGTATGTTATATTAGGATGCGCAGGATTTGGCCAAGTGTGCTAAGTCTGCATGTAGTAACTAACCAGAGTACATTTCCACACGTTCTACACAACAGCTTCCTTTTCAGGTCATGTATTAGGAGACTTGTAAGGCAAGCAAATAAATGATGATTTATCAAAGTGACTGATCAAAGCCATTGTATCAATATAAAAATATATCAGTAGTAAATTTGGTGATTAAAAAAAGGCATTAATTTATTTAGAGAGATACACCGAAAATATCTACCTCCAGTATTTATTTGTTTGTTTGCTTGCTTGCTTTTCATTAAGGTCAAACAACCTATCTTGTTTCCTGGAATTTGGCTTGTAGGTTCACAGTCCCATCTTTTTTTTTCTTTTATTGAGGTAATAACTAATTGTTTCTACTCCGTACCGTTGTCATATGTAATTGCCATTTTATTGTTCCCTAAGGTCAATTTTACTAAGACTTTTAAAAAGCTGAATTTAAAATGACTAATGCCGATTAAAAGTAGGAATTTGAGGTTGCAAAGCCTATCACAGCCTTATGCCATTTCCTGTGGCTGTATTTTAAGGTAATTAAGAGCAGATCTCCCTGTAGTGCATCTTTGTAAAGTAACTGCAAGTGCATTAAGGTGCTGGCCAACCTAGTAAATATTCACACTTTTTTGTGAGGTGGGAAGCTTTTCCCTAGCTATATATATTTTTTAAATTCTTCAGTTCTGCATGTCTACCTGCAAAAATTCTTCCAATTGGCTACCACCAGAATCAAATTAAACCCCCTCCTCCTCCCCTGCCTCCCCACCCCATAAAATCCAGGGACAACACTGTGTCATATATAGTAGTGGTGTAATCCTGCCATCTATTACTCACCTGAACAAAGCCGATACAGTTTCTGGTGGGGTGACGGTGGCTCTTCTTCTGCTCAGGGTGGGGTGGGAAGATCCCTCTCCAGATCTTCCTATTCAGCTGCTTTCAAACTAACATCTTGGAAACTTCGCTGGGTCTGCTAGGGCCAGCATCTTTGGAAAACAGAGCTACTGGTTTACAAAGGTAGTGAGGGGTTTTGAGCAATTGAAATTCTTAAACTGAGAAAAAAAAAGGCTGTAAGTAAGCTTGACGGAGTTAATGAGCCCAATCTCTGGGTGTGGAACTGTTAGCAAAGGTAACAAGTTTTACCTTTCAGCAGAGCTTACCAGATTTTGTCTATTTCTGCTCTTACTCCAAAGGTTTTACTTCTCAACTCAGAATTCACAGCTGAGAAGAATGAAGATACATACTAAAAATTCTGGAAAGATACTAGTCACCCTGTGAAAGAAAGCTGGCTAAAGCATGATATAGAGGAAATATTTTTATCTTTTTTTTTTTTTTTTTTTTTTTTTTTCAGTTCTATGATGCCTCTTTTTAAAGGTACTATAAACATTATTTGAACCAGGTTTCCATTACTAGCAAAGGTCAAATCTTACAGTATTCTCACAAAGTCAGGCTAGCCATTAGTAAATAAGGGTTTATGGAAAACTCATAAAGCACCTAAAGTGCCAGCTTATGTAATGTATCTAACGTAATAAACACACTGAGGGGAGTCAAGGAGTGGAAAAAATGCAGTTTTTTATTATAAAATATTTGAACATAGTTGAGACTTTACAAATTGATGAAACTCTGTGAGCCAGAAGGCTTGAATCCACAAAGCTTGAAAACTCAGGAGACCTTTAGCATGCTGAGAGGAAGCATTTTAACAGACCCTACAGGGTGAATTGTTAATACAATCATATTCACTGTGTGCTCAAAACTTGTGTAGGAGAGTTATCTGGCACAGACTGTGTGAGATTCACTTTGCACTAACTACTGTACAAGCAACTGCATGGTTTTAGATTACAACTACAGTGTACTGCCAGTGAAACATGGGTAGAATGGAGAATATCACTCATTTCGTTGCATAGATGCATTTTAAAGAGAGCCACTGAGAAAGTCAGTCATTGATGGCTATTTGGCACCGAGCTGGGCTGTTTTTCTGAGTGAAGGTATTCCCACAACAGTTATAGTCACCTGGTATTGTACAAACTACCTGCACAGAGGCGTTTGATTTGACACACCATCATTGTGCTATTTTTGGCACGCTCCTTCCTAATTTGTTATTAACAAGGATTAGGTTGTTTTCACTTTGTAAGGGCTATTTATAGTTCAATGGAAGATTTCCCCACACCCCTTCCTGCCCCTATAGTGCATCAATGGCCCAATTTAGTCTTAACATGTGACTACTGTTATACAGTCATGTTATGTAATTAGGAAAAAAAAAAAACTGATTATGAAATACAAATGACTGTGAATGGTATACTAAAATATACAAATAACTAAAAACATATGAACAATACACTACATATATACACCATGTATTTCATCTAAGACAACCAGATCCTGACAGGATTTTGCAAGATGCTTTCACAACTAACATGCCTCTTTTAAGTGGAATACACCTTTTAGTTCCAAAACAGGAGGATAAACCTGAACTTGAAATAATGAGAGTTTTATGACTGAGTTCAGTGAGAGCATGAGCAAGCCTGGAAAATAATTATGTAAGATGGAATCTGACTGGGAACACAGGGCTATAATGTGTTTGTAAATTTGCAAGAGAGATCCATATGGCATAGCAGAGTGCCCATAACAAATTAGCTGGAAGATATTCTAAGTGACCAGTACACAATCTTGATTAGGATGAAGTTATTAAAAGAACTGAATGCTGGACCAGCTGTGCTTCCACTGAAGTCAGTAAAATTAAATAATTCTATTATTTCTTTTAAAAGCGTAATGTTTGTAAATATTCAAATAGGGACAGAAAATGGTGTTTAACCTGCCTTAGTCTATAATGAAAATCCTAAAAACAACACAGCCATGTGAAAGGCATCAGAAGAATGGCTCCAGCCAGAAATTAATGTAATATACGAGTCATCAATTCTGATTACTGTTATCACTACTTTCCAATAGAAAACAGTTGTATCAGCCTGAGATACTCAGAAAGTGAGCATGAGAACAGCAAGAAGAAACCGCTGTGGAATTAGAAAAAGTATCGTATGTAATGAAGCTAAGTATTGTATGTAATGAAGTCTTCCCATCTTCTTCCATCACTGAAGTAAAAGGGCTTTCAAAGTAAGTTTTGTGATGCAAAAGCGATGGAGACAGTGGCCACTGTTTGAGAGAATTGTCAGTAGCAGGCTGCTGATATCAGCAGTTCTGACTTCTTCAACAGGACAGATGTGTGTACTAAGGATGAGATCCAAATCTGGTAGAGTCTCCTACGTAAAAAATTAGGTTCCTAGTTTAGCTAGCTTATAAGCTATCAGTTGAGAGAGAGGTGCTTTTTCACTTCTTTGCAAGACCAGCATGAGAAGAGGTGTGATGTAATGTTCTCTGAAAGAGCTTGTCTCTTTCCTGGGACTACTGTAGGACTCTAGACAGCCAAGTTGCCAAGATTTTGGACTGGTCAAGGTGCATGAAATGCACCTAATACCAATAGCTGCAAAATGCCTGCCTGGAATCTCCTTCCTCCCTTGCTGTGCATGCTTGTCTAGTTTGCTGCAGCCATATGTTGTTAATGGGTAACTCAAGCCTGAGCAGCTAGTGAGCTGGATCTGTACTTGCCTGCTTAGATTCCTGGCTTTGTTTGCTTTCCCAGTTGTGCTATCTTCATGCCCACTTAACTGCTGCATGCAATCCGTTATGCTTGCCCTACTGAGCCAAACCTGTGCTGTGCTGTTGCAATTACCATTTACTCTTCCTCTGTTCCTCTATCAGCAGATGGGTCTGTTACCAAGGCTGTTTGTGCTGGTGCCAGATACCCTCTTTCCTCATCATTGTTCTGTACAGGGATGCAGCAGGCTTTGCTGGAGGTGTACTTCTTTGTTGAGCCCCAGGAATACACTGAGAATAAAGCACTGGGGCTTCAGAGAGCAAAAATCTGGTGGACGGCCCTACATGCGATTGACAGGGAGCATTTTAGTTCCTTGCAGTTCCTTTCTCCCCGGTTTCCACTTCTTCATCTCCCTTGAGTGTGTTTCTCTGTTCAGCCCTCCCATTTTTAATCTGGGCTTTCCTCCCACACTGCACAGCCTGCCTGGCAGCCTTCAAACCAACCCACTTTCTACCTCAGGGTCTTCTACTCTTGCGACAATTATGCTCTAAGAAATACTATGGCCCTGAAAAGTCAGTATCAGGCTGCAGACCAATAATAAAATGGCTACCCTTTTTATCTGGTGCAAACCTTTCCCCTACTTGCTCCCTTTCTGTTTTGTCCTCTTGGTGGATACGCCCTTTGGTGCAGAGATGCAAATCTCAGCTAGCTTTGATGTCATGAATACAAATGTCTTTTTTATTAACCTTCTAAATGACTGCTACTCTGGGCCGCATCCTGCTTTTAGTTAGTCAAATGCAAGCAGTGTTTCTGCTTGATTTCCTTCTGTTTTCCAGATTCTCGTGTTGCACTGATACCATTTTACACAACAATGTTCTTATTTTCATGTGTCTTTTTGATTAGTTGGTCACTTATATATTATTCTCCTTCACTGATAATTCCTTTGCCTTTACTGTATATTTTCCTACCTTTACTAAAAAGTGAAACATGAATAAAAGCCATTAAGCATAACCAAATATAATGCAATGTACTTTAGGAAGTCATTACACTTGTTCATTTGCATTCTTTATTGCTTGTATTTCTTACAAAATATCAGGAAACATGTAGATTACCATTTGGTTTTATTACTTAAGAGCTCCAGCCATCCTTATTTAAGATTAAAGTCTTTGTTGCCACAAAAGCTCTTCCACTTCACAGAAAAGAATGGAGCTTGCAGAGAAACACACTCAGTATAAATGGGTTCTGCTGGATCTCCAAGTCTCCTGCCTAGATTAGAGCAGGGTTTTAAGTTGGGAAATGACATATCTGAGCTGTGATCAGTTGTGCTATCCAGGCAAGTCTATTTAAAAGCACTTTCCATTTTAAATATGGCAATAAAATACCACACTAGCAAACCTTCTTGATAAGGGTAAAAGCAATACATCCAAAACCAATCTAAATTTGACATTGCCTAGAACAAGAATTCACATTGATAACTCAGGACTCATTTACAGGGCCATAAATGGGTGGGTAGCTATAATTTGGGTATTAAACTTGTAAAATATATTGATGGCATACAAGGGCTAAATAAATAATTTACTACAAGAAAATTGGAAATCTTTACACAGTACTTAATTGACCAGCCACTCTCCCATGTTCTTGATAGCTTCCTATTTTGCATTTTTTTTAATTTTTCACCCATTGAAATTTTCCCCATGTGTATTTTTTCCAGCTTCAGTGAATGTTCATAAGTTGCTATATATCTGCAAATATAACCTGTTTCCACCTTTGTTTCATCAGTCAATTACTTTATTTTTGACATTTTCATTTGTTTATTTAAGGGCATGAATGAATCAAATGCCTTCTCTGAGCATGGCTCAGCTGCTGTTATTCTTAAAACTGAAATGAAATTGCATCAGTGATTAGCCTAACTTTGCATGTTAGTTAAAACCATTTTCAGTGCAGAGCTGACTGAGATATCGTAGTTAATGGGTATTCCAGTGACCACAGTTAGGGTGATATTGGTGACTTTATACAAGCTTATAAAAATTCATATGACCACTGCAATGGCCAGTGCAAGCTAGGGTAGTTGCTGTAAGGCCAATGAATTTTGGCTTTAAATGAGATTTGCCATCCATAGATATTGCAAAGCTGGTTTTGAGTATCCACACAAGCCCTTGGTTGACCCTGCTCTCCAAAACACCCCATGAGTCATGAATCTGAACCATGAAATTTATAATATTTTATTTTTAACATATAACACTTGCTTTTTGTTAGAATTTTACTTTGAAACCAGACCTCTGGGGTACATTTCCACTACCTTTTCCTGTGACCTCAGGAAGAAAAGCTTTCCACCCCATCTCTCTAGCTCTTGTGGTTTCCCTGGGGGACCATAGCACTACTCTACATGCTCATATCCCTTTGATGTTCCTGTGGGGCCTCTCCTTCTCTCTGTCAGAGCAGCAAGAGGACAGAAATGTGCCTTCCTCTTCCCCATTAGGGGTGCTATGGTCTCTCTCTGCAGTGAAATTAAATGAGTAAAAATAAACAGTTATGTGACACAGCATATTTTAATGCTTTTTAGGGGAAGAGAAAGTGCATTTGACCTCAGGTTCCTCCTGGCCATGTTTTGTCTCATTCTCATCTTTAGCCATCCACAGCAACCTATTGTGCAAAGAATTATGCTCTAGACTGGCAGAGGTCATGCTTCTTCATGCACACATCCATGGGGAACTTCTTGCCAAAGCTACTGCTCATGTGAGTAGCAGAGTTATTTTGTTGGTACACCCTGTGCAAGTTTCCCAGGATATATGATGCAGTGTGCGAAAGGAGTCTTGGCCATCAGTGCTTCTCTGTGAGGGGTTTTGCCAGGATAAAATGCCATAATGAAACTCATGCCATAACACCCTGAATCATATACCAAACCCAAGCACAGGTAAACACCACAGAGATAAAGGAGCAGATCAGGAGGGAGTACAGCAAATCCAGGTTAACCAGAGTGAGAGTTTGCTCCAGCTGCTCTGGGCCACTGCCATCTACTTCCCTATTGTTAATAGGTACCCTGAGACTCCCATCTAATTCCACTTTCCACCTGCCCTTCCCAATAAATTCCTTTTAAAATGGTAGTTATTTTTGCTCAAAATATTTCCATTGTTTCCTCAGGAATGTCACCCCCCTCCCAGCTGGGACACTGCCCCCTGGGTCTGGTTGGCAGCACTCTGCTTAGCAGCCTTATGACCATTTTGGAGCCCAGGGGTAGCTTCAGAGTAAAATATTTGGGGAGAGGAGGGAAAAACCTCTATTCCATGGACTGTGACAAGGTGGGATGTGGGTTAAGGTTTTTAAGCAAGAGTTGCTGTACCCAAGTTCAGATGTGAAAGAAGTCTCTTGGCTACAGGAGAAAGGGTACACGCTGGTGAAACACACATGAGAGAGAGCCAGAAGAAAGCAAAACTGAAATGCTCTGCTTTACATGTGTGTAGTATGCTGCTGCCCGAGGGAGTAAGAACCCACTTACAACCCTACATGGATTACCCAGGCTTTGTCCAGGTGCATGAAACAAGCAGGGCCACACATCTGCTTATTTCCTCTCTGGGGATTAGAAATTGGAGGGTGGGAAATGAGTAGAGCCTGGGGTCCATTCTCACTCGCCAGCTCAGATGAGCTGGTGAGTGCTTGAGGGGGCTGGGGGAGGAAGGGGGGGGAGTATTATTTTATTTCTGGCTTAGGCCAGAGGTAAATGACCGCCTGAGGGAATAGGAGAGGAGAAGGTGTGCCGCCGAGTTACGGTGCCTCAGGGGGCTCCTGCTGCAATGGCACAGCTATGTAACGTGCTCCCTTGGGGACTGCATCTGAAATAAAAATGTAGCCTGTTACTTATTGGCATTAATGTTCACTTACTAACGTCTTTTATTGCTTAACTCTTCTATTTTGGCGCCTGGGTAACTACTTAGGCTCTTTTAAATTCACTGGACCAAATTCAGAGATCACATATCCAGAGATCTAAGTAGAGTTCACAGCTGGCAGGGTAGTGTGGATTAAAAGTAGTATGTTTAAGAAAGTCTAGAGAGTCATAATTTATAAAAGGGCCAAGGTAGGTAGGATTCCTCATCCCACCCCCTTTTACTTTCAGTGAGCTTAGCTTGAGTGTGGCATTCTGTCTCCCAGGCCCCTTTAAAAAGTATGAATTTGTTTTGGATCTGAGGTGTCTCTCAATGAGAGGAGATGCTAACTGAGAGTCAGGAGCTGCTTGTGGTCTCAGCACACTCAAGAAACCTTTGCACAATCCTTTGTAATGTAACATGGAGACACTAGCTCACCAGTAATGCAAAGTTCACAGGCAAAACAACATTATGATGACCTTATATGAAGCTTATCATGAACTATCCCATCAGTAAACCTGTTCTCTATCTGAAAAGATTGAGTCCTTAAAATATTTAGTACATTTCCAGAACATAATATCTAAGCTCTATTTCCTTATTTAATTATAGGAAGCACATCACCAACCTGGCTGGACTCTAGTCCATAACAGACACTATTTTTTTAGTAGATATTTCTCTGTGTGCTTGCATACAGACTACATGCAGAAAAAAACTAAGGAACAGCCTTCCTCACCCAGTTCTCATGTGACTATTACAACAGTGGCATTGGCTCAACCCCAAACACTCCCCATGCATAGCACGGGTATGGATGCCAAGGCAGGGCTGTCTTATTTCCTGGACATGGCCAGCAGACTTGTGGCTGGTTGTTGGCCATCAGGAATGCCACTGTCAGGTTTTCTTCCACAGCCTACTGTGCTTTTCTATGACACCTGTTGCTCATCACCCATTTTCATTTTCAGACTCCCTCTTTCACATCACTTTCTAGTACTTCCAGCTCCCTTTTCCCATCAGTATGCATTCCTTACAAGTATTGTGTGCTTTCTCACCTATTTTCCTCAGATACAGAAGGTATGTCCCTGGATCCTTACTAAACCACCTCATTATCTGCAGTCAAATACTGCCTCAAAGCTCTGCTCTGCCACACTGCCCTCAGGAAGTGAGACAGCAGAGAGGATGCTGCTGAACCCACCACCCACAGTGGGCACCCCTGCTCTCCTATTTGTGTCTACCCAACTGCTGTTCCATGTCCTGAGAGAGACAGAAAAGACCATTTTTTCACTGCTTGTACAGCTCCTTGCACCATGGGACTGACCTCATTGCTCTAACCACACAAATTGCATGTAACTGTATCTTCCTCAAAAGCCATGGCCATATTCCATAAGATTTAAAATTACATGCCAGCCCCAGGATCCTCCCTTGCTGCTGATCCACGGCACGGCAGCTGGGAAGGAGAGAGAGGGAGAAGAACCAGCTCTGTGTATTTAGTTACAGTTAATTATAAGTTTATGACCTTATGATGCAATTGTTGTATCCCTTGCTCAATATATTTTTCAGGCTGAACATACAGAGGGGGTGTATTTTATGGCCGCAGTGTTTGCTTGAGCTGTGCAGATAAGAGAGCTGCAGTAAGGTCTCTGTGCAGGACAAAGCAGAGACATTATGGCCTTGTAGTATTGGCAGGGTCTGAATGTCTCTGCCAAAAGAGCTCATGAAGTGTAGGTGTAAGCCATGCTGATCTGCTGTCCCCTGCTTTCTCTGGCAGCAGGGGTTGAATTTTCTTCTTGTACTTTCAGAGGGGAGGAAATCTCAGAAGGGAGTAGATGTCATTAATGTGTAAGGGAAACTAGAATAGGATTTTTTTTTTAAGGGAGACAGCTTTGGAATTTGACATTCACTTCACCCAAATATTTCCAAATATTGCACTTCCCCCCCCGCGGCGCCCCACTTCATTCATATTATGTCCATTTTATGGATAAATTAACTGATCTAGAAAGTGAACAGTAAATAGAGTCCTTTGCAGGTCTATGAATAGATTCAAAGACCCTTGAAACCTTAATCCACTTGATCCCACTTAATGCTTTCAAGATGCATTAAAGGACAAAAAGAAGCTTAATCAAAAAACATTAAACTCAATTTAGGAACTGTAGCCTTTCTTCTTACAAGAGCAGCAACGTAAAGAAAAATAAAGAAACATCAGTTTGCATTTCCCTGGAAAATAAGTAAGCAGGAATGCATGCCTTATCCTGGCTGGCATTTTAATCTCATCAAAGCTGAGCTTTAAAAATGGCTGTTCTTCTCCTACTGTGCTTTCCAAGATGCACAGCACAAATGTGCTGTGAACACTACAGAACTAATTGAACAATCACAGCAAAGGAGGTCAAAACCCAACAAACAGTGTAGCATCTAAAATGACTCTGGAGGATTTTAACAGATGGACACTTGTAAATCTAACAGGATTTCCTACTGGTGAGAATGCCTTAGGTAAAATTCAGAATGTCTCATTAAATTGTCAGCCAGCTATGAGGCATTGCTCATGTGAACATGAACAGCTACGCAGCTTTACTGTAAATACACACAGCCATACATTAACATAGGCCTGAAGAGCAACATTTGGATGTGAGTTCAGTTAGAAAACCCTTTCAAAACTGAAGGAAGATCAGATGTAATGTTTCTGGCTGGGATCCATTGGAGATGCAGTAAGGCAAATGAAGCCAGGGGTCAGTTTTTTTCTCTTTATTCTTGAAGTCGTATGGTTTTGCCTGTGTGTTCACTTCCACGCAAATTTGCAAATCAGTGCAGCTTAGACTTCTATGATTGCTTTTTCTGTTGCTTTCTTGTAACCTTCGGTGTTCTTGCCTGGTTGATAAATTGCATCAACAGACTCAACACAGGTATAATAGTGTTCTATGTCTCCCAAGTAGATGTCCTTGTGCCAAGAATTTGAGTGTAGGTTAGCACAATGCAACGACACAACAGTTACACATTTCAATTTTTACACGTTTGGTTTACACACTGCCAGCATTCTGGATAGGAACAATTAGTCTGTTTCTCACCAAAATGCTGTGCGTGCCCCTTTACCTCATCCAGTAACCCTACTGCTCACGAGATCTGTGAGCCTGTTGTTCAAACCCACATTCCTGTACAGTCCCACTTTCTCGGTAAGAAATAGTCTCTGCTGGGTTTATTGGCATTTCTCACAGTATCTGAGTTCAAAGAAAATGATTACAAGTTAAGACAGAGCTCTGTTCTTTAAAGCACCACAGTGTATAGATCTGTTGAGTGATATATAACATGGAACAACTTCCAACTGAGGAAAGCTTAACACAGCTCGGGCTAGCTTGCTGATAGCTGCTCAGCTCCTAGAATTACTGCTTACAAACCATAAAGACCCCAGCTTGAGTTTCATGGCGGGTGGGGGGGGGGGGGGGGATATGTGTTGCACACACCACAAATACAGCCACAGGGCGGGTAACCCGCCAACTCCCTAACCTCAGCCAAAAAATCTGGCCACTGCCTGACAGGCAGAGTGTGTGAATTTGTTGTCTATCAGTGGCAGCAAAACAACTTAAAGTCAAAAAAGAATCGTGTGAAACCACTGAGTTCACTTGCGGGAGTATTCGTGTGCCAAATCGACAGGCTTGGTATCTGTTAAAACTGCCCTTCATTGCTGTGATATTTTTGGCAAGGAAACAGCCCGTAAATATAAACAGATCGCTCCTCTCCCTACTGAAAAGCAGGCACCTCGGAGGGAGGAAGCACAGTGCATGTTTATCAGAGCCATAAATTCTGCATGAGGTTTTAGAACCAGCACGCAGGGGCAAATCTCTTGATGGAGCGAAGAGATTTGACGAAGGACAAGTTATCTACAAGAGAAAAACGTGCAGTGTATCCCACAGACCACAGAATACACCTCTTTTGGGGACTGTTTGCTTTAAGGTGAGTGGGGGAACTGTGCCAGGACAGGACACACGGGCCTGTGATTACTGACCCAATCCTTCATCAGAGAACAGGCGCAGCCATCCTGGGCTGGAGTAGTAACTGTGGAGTTGCATTCCCATCCAGCTGGAGAGCCTCCATGTCCCTGACACTCTTCTCCCACTCCTGAGGCTCTTGTGTTCAGTCTGACACTGGAGAAAGAGCATTCAGTGTGTATGCATGCAAATGGGTTATGGTAAGATGCCCATACCAGTATGAAAATTGTGCATGGTGACACTGTAATTCCAAGGGAAATAGTGTGTAGTGTATTGTTACACTAAATAAAGCAGATGTAATCTTGATTAGAGCTTCAGCAAAGTGGATAGACTGCAAAAGCCATGCAAGATACCTCACATTATGTTATATGAATACTTCCTATTTACTGCAGTTGATGAGAAGTACAAAATATTTTTAATAGAAAATTGCAGGGGACAATGCATTCATTTTTTTTAAGGATTTTGATTAAAAAATGAAAAAGTTTTAAAAATCCATTGTTTAAGAACTATTTTCTGTAGAGGATACTATTTTTTTTTTTCAAGATTAAATTTTAATATTTTTTTCCCAGTTTTCCCCATATTAACTGATCACATTTGTTCGAATTCTGCCATCATCAAGCATAAACTTCTTTTACTGTACATTATTGTTTTATCAGAAACTTGATGTCTTCAAGTGATCTACACACCTTTTATCTTTCAGCATCCTTCTCCTTTCTTCATATTTAAGTGTCTTCCCACGTTTCTAGAATGAGCCTGAAGGAGAGAAGAAAGAAAATTACTAGAGTATTAGTGACAGAATATATACTAAACCTTTAAAATGAGAAGGTTCTAAAGCTAGACATAAATGTGGAGTTCCTATATTCATCTATCCATGCTCAGTGTGTTAAGAGTTCCTCTTCATCAAAAAAACTCAAAACTTTGTGTCTCTTACACTGAAGCAATCCTTGCTGATATTGTAGTTGAAGTTGTAGTGGCAAAGCAAGAGGGAGTTAGGCACCAAACCTCTGCAGTGGAAGAAACACCTCCAGCAGCCCTCAGACCTGCAGCTGTATTCTGCCCTAGCATGCTGCTGTCCTGGGTGTGCTTGACAGAGGACAGAGCTATGCACTTTTCTCTTAGGCAAATCAAAGAACTCTAAAAGATTTGTGAGATGCGACTTCTTCTAGAAGCCTTGTTGTCTCTTCCCTTTATGACACATTTACCTGCATAGCTGCTATCTCTCTTCTGGTTTATAATCTTTAGCAGGGTGCATGGCAGATAAGTCAGACCTACTGATCTGTGATTCCTATGATTACCCCAAGAATCCTTTCTGTTATCACATTTGCTACTTTGTACTCATCTGGGATTAAAGCATATGTGATCAGTAAGTTACCTGTACCACAGTTAATACAGAAATTTCACACTTAAGTTCATTTAGACCTCTTGTGTGAATACTGTCTGACTTTAGCAATTTCTTGCTGTTCAATGTATTGGGTTGTCCTATAGCCTGGATTATTATCACTTTAATGTAAAAATATTCCTTAGATTCATCCCCTTTAAAGAGCAGTTCTGTTGTAAGAACCTCACTGAGCTCCAATTAGTGAACACAAGAACAAGGGGTTCATTTAGATTATCAGTAACAGTCCTATCTCTCCTAACTGTTCCTTTTATATTTTGTTAATGTTTTCACCATGCCAGGTCTCTGGAAGGCATCCTGTTTCCGATGACTTTGTTATTATTAGTTTTTATGGCTTTAGTGTAAAATCTGAATCCAGATCTGAACTTTCCCAGATTTTAGAGGTTCAGATTTGGACTGTTATAAAAAATAGGATCAAATGTGGGGCCTGAGGCATAGCCTAGAGCCTAATGTTTCTTGCAGATATGGCTGTGCTTTTCAAGGTGAGTCAGTAATAGGGCATTGTGTTGATCCACTTGTGGTGCTAATTTTCAGTTTATTTATTCCACGTTGGACTGCTCATAAGAAAAAATACATTTTTCATGTCCTGCAAATGAAACAGAATCTGGGTTATTTGCTCTTTAGGTGTAAACATCAGCAGGGTTGCACAAAAACAAACAAACAAACAAAAAACAAAAACAACAACAACCCACAGAGTACAAGATGTCTGGATATTCTTTACTATTGATGGTCACATAGGAAAAGCAAAAGACTCACCTATGAGACAAAGCCTGTGTGTTTATCTCTTACAGGTCTGTTGGCCAACAGGTGTTGGATCAGAGAGAACCTACAGAGAGAACCTACCCATTTGCTTTGTTGTATTACAAGCTATTGTCAGCTCACTCCAGACAACATCTGAGACAACTACCAGCCGTGTAGCTGCAGGGACGGTAGTGCCCTAACTAATTAAAACCTTCTGAGACACAGGTATAATTCCAGTAAGTTGTGATGACACAGTTTTTGACTATTTTGTGGTGTAGTCTTATACCTGTGGACTTATACTACTTAGTATATTCTGCAGAGAGATTTATTGGCCCACCTTTAGGAATATGGCTGAATGACTGACTTCTGAGGCTGTCGTCCAGCCCAGCAACCTTGTGTTATTTTTCTACAAGCTGCTAAAAGTAAAAGATGACTTCTCAGGCAAATGTCTGTCTTTTTTCTTTGCCATCTTCTCCTTCACTGTTATATCCTGTGCTTTCACTGTATGAAGAATATGTACCTTTATATTATTTCCTTAAAACAAGCACACAGGTGGCAAAAGAAAAAAAAAAAAAAAAGATGGCATTGCATTTGTGATGAGCTGTGCTCTTTTTCTGTCACACCATTTCACATGGAAGAAGTTAGAAGGTAAGGAGAAGGTAAGGAGAAGTTAGACTTGCTCCTAGGAAGCTGGCTTAACAAAAATCAAGGGTGGAGAAAGTTAAATATTGATGAACTATTTTTTTTCCTAACCATACACCTCAATTCTTTAAACAGTAAATAAGCTGAACAACAAATTCTCATTGTGTGACATTTCCTTTGCTTGTCCTATTATTAATTGTCAGAAAAATAAGAAAGAAGAAGTGAAGAAAGAAAGGATAGAAACTAGTCTAAGAGGGCTTATTATGGGGAAAAAAAATACTAATTTGCAACTTCTCCACAAGCATTATATTTTTCCTGAAAACTCGTGGCTTAACTCTAAATACAGGAGAACCAAAGACCTGATTTACTCTGTACACCAAATATAGCAATAGCTCAATTATGTAAAGAGAAGAAAGCTTTTCTTTAATCGTACTCTCACCAGGAAGAAAGTGGAAAAGACAGGGAAAGATACTATTCCTGATATTATTCACTTATTATATCCAAATTTAAAAGATTATCCAGCAAAAGAACCATGATTTTTGCCT
The DNA here is from genome assembly GCF_011077185.1 of Oxyura jamaicensis. Lineage (NCBI taxonomy): Eukaryota > Metazoa > Chordata > Aves > Anseriformes > Anatidae > Oxyura > Oxyura jamaicensis. The sequence goes on from NC_048894.1 coordinate 35,560,383, forward strand.
ATGTGTTTTTAGAAAAAATTAACCATTCTTTTGGTGGAAAATATTCATATACAAAGTGGCAAACTTTGAAGAAATACATTGTGTTTTTCAGTAATCATATTTCTGACAGTTAATTAAAGACAGAAAGCTTTATCTTGTAGGAAAAACAGAATGTAGAAGCAATACAAACAATATGAAGTGGAAAAAATGCTTGCATTGAGGTGGAGAAAAGTGTCACAAACAACTCAGTTTCTACTGAATAGATGCCATTAAAAAGACACAATACACACAGGCAGATTTTTTTCTGATTTAATCTAGGCAAGCAGCATCTTTGATCTCCTTACTCATTCAGTGTCTTGTAAAAAAGAAAAGGAAGAGCTAAACTGTATGTCTAACATGAATGCAGTTGCAAGGGATGCATAATATCTTCGCAAAACAAAGACATCTCATTTGGCTCTCCCTAGTTAGGAAGCATTCTCCCAGGGAGGGTTGATCCTTAGAGTGGAAAGCCAAGAGAAGTGCCACGCATCCTGAGACTCCTCCCCACCATGTGTGTTGAATATGGTGAGAAAATGTTGGGAGCAGGGAGGACTTGCATGGCCATTCTGCATTGTTCATTCTAGCTGCTGTAAATCATTGTTAATGTATATGTTAAGCAGGTCCTACTCAGTGACAACATGCGTTTTTTCTCTGAGTATTGAACTGGACATGCCAGTAAACTGTCCCTTTGTGGCCATCATAAGGCATGCAGTGGAAATTTGTAACAAACATATTTTAGCAATCTATTGATGCTTGTAATAATCCTTCCAGGTAGCACTTGTGGGAGAAGACCTGATACTATCTTGTTCCTTAGGCCAGCCTGGCCCTCTGATTAAACCCAGTAATAGGAGAAAATAAAATGTCGTGAGACTGTATTGGCTTCACCGGGTTTTGGGACTTGGATTAGAGGAGCTTAACTAGGCCCCAGAACTGTGAACTGGTGCAAAATTTGTATCATTCTAAAGCTTAGTAAGTGTTGCATATTAAACATTAACTAAAAGCTCTCTTTTAATTAAAAGAACATTTAATTTTCCAGGTGAATTCAGTTCCCTACTTGCGCTATCAAGCTAGGTTGGTATTATAAATGCTTAGTATTTGGTCCCTTTCCACTCACTCTGTGCCTGAGCATATCCAGTGTAGCCAGCAAGGGTTGCCACTGTTGCACCCTTCCCTTTTGGTCAGGAACCCAGCAATTTGGACTGGCTGCTGTGAAGTGAAAGACCTTGGAACAAATCCTTCTTCTGCCCCCTGAGACATAGAATCTTAGAATTATAAAGGTTGGAAAAGATCTTCAGGATCATCTGGTCCAACCATCACCCTACTACCAATGTCACCCACTAAACCATGTCCCTAAGCACCAGGTCCAACCTTTCCTTGAACACCCCCAGGGACGGTGAAGTTACCACCTTCCTGGGCAACCCATTCCAATGCATGACTGCTCTTTCTGAGAAGAAATGTCTCCTCATTTCCAACCTGAACTTCACCTGGTGCAACATGAGGCCATTCCCTCTACTCCTGTCACTAGTTATCTGTGAGAAGAGGTCAACACCCAGATCCCCACCCCTTCCTTTCAGGTAGTTGTAGAGAGCAATAAGGCCTCACCTGAGCCTCCTCTTCTCCAGACCAACCAATCCCAGTTCCCTCAGCTGCTCCTCACAGGACTTGTGTTCCAGGCCCTTCACCAGCTTTGTAGCTCTTATCTGGATGCATATCCTCTCTGAAAAAAACAATTACCCCAGGCTATGAGGGAAGATAGATTTATCCACTTCTGCTGAAGCTGGTTTGCTGTACATAGGATGTCTGAATATGCATGGTGATGAAGGAGGGAGAAAGACTATACTAGACTGACTGGACAGCCTCTTCAGCCCAAGGTCTCTACAGGTTATCACGGCTTTTACCAGTAAGGAGGAGAGTTAATTATCCTAAATGTTATTTAATTCAAATACAAAGTGCATCTGCCTCAAGAGGAGAAAGTGCAGCTTTCGCACCTTTGAGCCCAGTAAGAGTTGATGGACAGACAGGGCATGCCCTGCGATGATATATGTCCAGATCCCCTTGGGTTTGAGGTACTTAATGTAGCTGTGGCACCTAAGCCCTCTAGCAGAACCAGCTGTATTTCCCTACTAGCTGAAAAACAAACCCATTTCAAGTAATTATACACGTGTTTACAGCTTCCAGAGGGAAAATAAATACAGCAATTAACATAATTTATGAAAACAAAGCGACTCATTCACATTAGGAATGACTCACTTGACAAAAAAAATATTTTCTGAAGTGATCAATTTTTTAATTGTTTAGAAACCATAGAAATCATGAAGTAATTAATGATATTCTTTTATTTTAAAAAAGGTGTAAAATTACTCAATGCCATCAGGATAACAAAAATTCTTCAAAAAAACCCCACATTTCTCTACCCTACAAGCATTTTACCTTCAGAGATTTTAAAATCTCTGAAATTAGTAGAAAATATAATATATCCCAGATTCGTGGGTTGTGGCACATACATCCGTAATAGCTATCACACATAATGCATATATAGAATCTTGTGCAGTAATCCTGCATCAGGGGAAATGCTCTCTTTGACTTCTGTGGGAATCAGAGACTTCCTTAAGGAGTAGAAGAGTATACCATAAAAGAAACAAAGCTTAGTTTAGATGTAAATCACAATGCTGCCATTGAGTTTATGCTCAGTTTAACCTATTAAACAACGTAAGATGGGCAAAAATTCCTGCTTTACATACTGCTGATTTTGCAGGCTTCAGAAACCCTGAGTGTGAAATAAATAACTTGCTCTTAATAAATGTCTACTTTCAGTGTGGATAATATATTTAAATGTAGGAAGATGTAAATGATGTATTTTATTGCATTGCTGGTTATATTTCTATATGAATTCAGATAAATGCAAAAGTTTAAAATTACAGTGAATAGCTTTTTTTTTTTTTTTTTTCAATTCATCACAAGTAGTACATTGGCTACACCATGTTATAATGGAAAGTTCTGAAGACAGAGTCAACTGTATCAATATAATCAGTACTTTATTTCCTGAATGTCTGGCCTGGTTGTATAGCTATGCCTGTATCATAAAAATGCGATGATAAAATTGCACAGAGAAAAAGACTGGAATCCACTGTACACAAATTTAAGTAACATTCTTCTACATTATTCTTCATTAGATGGATTTCCTGTATCAGTCTACCATGTTTGTTCTTAAAAAGAATACTTTGAAAAGACAAGATCATTCTAAAGTGCTCTTAGCACTTGAGAAGTGTGTAGCTGCTGGATGATTTTTTTTTTTTTAATAAAATGAGCATTTCTTATAACCAATGCTTTGGGAGTCTAAAAGATAAATTATTCATATTGCAAGACAGGATGTAAAGAACTAATTTATCTGACATGTTAGAGAGCGGTAGGGAAATTGGTGATTATGAAATTTGTTTGCTTTTCTGCTGGCTAATTTGCTGATATGATAAATTTTTATGAAATGTTCCTTATGCTTAGGTAAAGCTGTGGTCACTTTCTGCATAGCTGCTTACCATTGTGAAGTCTTTTCATCTCTTTTTTTCTTCTGGTCATAGTCTAGGACCCTTTTCACTGCCAAATCTCAATTCCACTTACAAAACTCATTAAATAATATAATACACAAAAACCTCTAATCTCTTCCAATTCCCCTCATCAGACATGTTTTATCTCTTTTCTTCCTTTTACTGTGTTTTTCTTCCAACTTATTTTTCCTCTATATGTTTTTTTCTTGCCCTGATCATGAAGAATTGAGAAACAAAAATGTGCTCAGTGTCTGCAGACATAAAATCTCTATGCAGAGCTGAATCCATCACCCCCATGACCATCTTACTCCAAAATCATATAATCAGAGAATGGTCTGGATTGGAAGGGACCTTAGTGATTACCTAATTCCACCCCCCTGCCATGGGCAGGGATACCTCCCACCAGACCAGGTTGCTCAAAGCCGCATCAAGTCTGGCCTTGGACACCTCCATGGATGGTGCATCCACAGCTTCTCTGGGCAACCTGTTCCACTGCCTCTCCACCTTCTGAATAAAGAATTTCTTCCTGGTACCTAAGATCAACCTGCCCTCTTTTAGTTTGAAACTGTTACCACTTGTCACTACACTCCCTGATACAGAGTCCCTCCCCAACATCTTTCCTTTGTAGTGTTCCCTTTGAATGTAGCTGCTCTGGGAGAGCAAAAATGGTTGACAGGTTATTAGGAAGCATTTCATAAACAGCACAAACTATCAGGGGACTACTAGTATTATTGGAGGCCATTAAAATATATGAGACTATAGTTCAATGTTCTTCTGAACATCTGATACTTGGAAAAGGAGCTGCTGCATTTGCTCAAGTCTCCATGTAGTTTCTTTCCATGCTTCCAGTGGTCATACATTTCTTCTTCCTGAGCTCCTGCACCATTAGATTTCTGTCTGTTTTGAGGTTTGTTCTCTTTGGCTTTGGCTTACTAGAAAAGAGTAATTTCTAGCAAAGGGAGCTGGCAGTGGAGGCAACAGTACTGTGGCCTCTATGAATTCAGACAGAGATTCAAACTTGATAGGCACACAAAATCCTTCCATGAGACACTGGACACCAGACTTGTTTCATGTAGGTAAAAAAGCTTTTGGGAAAACTGTGACTTCCAGAGCTTTGAAAATATTTAACTTCTTTCTGAAGTCAGGGCACAGCAACCCCTTGAACTGAAAATGATCTGTTACTGGATATGAGATTCTGCAGTGGCCTGCCATTGTGGAGGAGCTGAGCTCATGCACAGTAACTCATTCTGCATGACCTATTATTTCTGAAAAAGTCAACATTCAGAGGGTTGAGAGAAAAAACACAAATGATAAATGGCAAGTGAAAAAAAATACTTAATGTGCTTCTAGGATTTGGGATTTGAATCTCACTGAAAAAAGGAGGGAAGAGCAGAAAGAAGGAGGGGGAAACACATTCCCAAGTCTATAATAATAAAAGTCCTCCTGAGCTTTCAAAATCTCTCCTCTTAACGTGACTTCATTATTTTATTTACAACAAAAATACTGTATTATAATGTGGATTATAATATGTAAGCCAACCTATAAACATAATAGATATCATATATGGGCCATCTTATACCCAATCCAGTTATCTGGATCAGTGCTGTAATCCATTTGGGTAAGGATCCAATTATTTGGGAAGCAGATGTTGATTTTATTTCAGATACAGTTCTGGAATTATTGCTCCCTGTTTACAAATAATAAATTAAATTGGATTTTAAGATACAGTATGTTTCATTGTGATTTCCTTTGTAAATCCTGTGGAATACATGTTAAATTCCTGCATTCTTATTTTTTCAATATAGAAAAAAAATGTGGTTAAAGCAGCACGTATTAATTAAACTTGGAAACTTGGAATCACCCTTCATACAAAGTTGAAAAACCTATAGTTAAATGAATGACAAAAACTCTGCAAAAGTGTCAGGACATGAGTTCAAAGACTGCAAACTACATAGCCTTTTCATTAGTAGTGACTAATATTTTTTGGAATGGATGAAGATCTGATTTGCAGCAGTTAAATCATAATAGATACAACCTCATTAAACAAGTTTATATACGAAGACCACTCTGCATCAGCTGTTGCTTATTTAAAGTTCTTTTTGTTTTCCGTCTGCCTTTTATCTGATCAGCAACTGCATAATGAGGAGGGTTGTATGAAATGCATGTAGCAGGAGTTTCTCCACCCCATTGAAAAGACTCAGTAAATTGGGCCAAATGTTAAGAGCTCACTGAAAAAGTTTTCACCATTCTGTGCTGTTACTTTCAAATCACCATTTCCAAATTCTCACTTCTCTTACTCACTCTTCTTTGGCTTTCTGAATTGTGAGTGTCAAAGCTCTAAGTTGTTTCAGCCTGATCACAATATAAGATCAATTTTAGATCTAGGTCATTGTGCGGTCTCCATTAGGCCCACAAAACCACTTTGATCTCCCATTCTTAAACAACAACAACAAATGTTTGCAGAGGTCTTTAAATGCTGCCTTTTAAATAGGGGTGGTTCTATTAAGCAAGACCACAGTAAAACCAAATTAAATTTTGTTTATGAGATGTGTAAACAAACTCAAGAAATAGCCTCATATATTTCCTACCGTATTGACCCCATGAATATCTCCCATTAATGGCCATGTGTGTATGGATGTTCCTCTGGCCAGGATTTCTTTCTACATGTCATTTAAAGTGTGTTCATGCTATGACCTCTTTGGTACTGGGGTGGGGGGCTGGCTGGTCCCAGCAGCATGAGACCCTTCTCTGCTGCCCCTGTGGCTGAGAGGTAAGGCTGTGGTCTGTCCTAAAGCTGATTTTAACTCTCACTGAAATAAAAAAACTGGACTTGGTGGTGCTTGGTGGTCCAGAGTCTGACTGGAGAAAATGTCTCACCTTACCAAAGAAGCTTACTGGTATACTTTTCCTTTTATTTGTTTTCTTTTGGGCTAAGCCCCCATGCTTATACTGATGTTATTCTCAGACCTAAAAGCTGGAGCATTTTCTCTGTGCCATCAGGGACAACTACAGTTCAGAGCATGGAGGCTGATCCTACCTTTCCACTAGCACATGTACTGCTAAGCCCCATATGAAGCTCATACCAGCTCGCACATTGTCCCATGTTTCAGTATGGACAGGGATTGCCTTCCCAGGCTGATTCATGGAGCTAGGCAGAAGCTGGCTTTAGCCTTCTGCATCATAAGGAATGAAATCAAAAGGATGAAAATGCCCATCAGAGTGACGATCCTCCCTACGATGAAATCCAGCGTGTTCTGAAGTCTGAAATAAAGGCATCTGCAGCTTGGCAGTGATCTCTTACACAGATGGGTTAAGCCTAAGAGTATAAAAGATAGGGACTAGACATCAGGGGGTTACCAGGCATGCCGATTTTTCACATTTTTAAATATAATCCAATATATATGTTTACACTTTATATACAAAGCTGCATGGTTTACTAGATATTTGAAAATCTATTAATGTTACCAGCCATGCTTGTATGCATTTTTTTCCCTTGGTGAAGAAGACAAAATTTTAAAGAGGAAAGTTGCCTTCGGCAACAGAAGATAAAGTTATCTGGAGCAACAAACCCTAATGTTTCCTGCTGCTGCAATTGCCATAGAAACAGAAATGCCACTTGTACTGCTCTCCCTTGTCTGTAATGAAATTTAGAGGGTCAGATGCAAAGACCTTGATCCTGCCAGGTGCTGAACACCCCTGGTGAGGTGCTGTTCACCTTTTAACACTTGCTGAAAGGACTGAGGGTTTAGGATTTAACTCATTTTCCACTGGTACTGTGGAAAAAAATTGCTGTTCAACTGATAATAAGTCCAGGCCCTTCATAAGCCTACCTGATATTTTTCTGAGGCAGCCACTGAGGCAACACAGACAGATGTCAGCACAGCCCTAGTCATGTTGGTTTGACTTGCCCAGCCCTCACTATTTTCATATCCTTACTTCAGTTCTACCCAGTCAGGTGGCTGAGGCATGATATATTCCTTACTTAATGCTGAAGGTACCAGAAACTATCTAGAGCAAGTGGCCAGATAACAGTCTACAAGTTAAATAAAATCTGGGATTTCTTTTAGATCCATTAAGGGATCTCATTTTTTACAGAGGAAGCAGACTGGGGCAATAATAATCAAAGTAATATTTACCCCTTAATAACTGCCTATTTTTATACTGGTGCTAGAGGTTAATAGCACTGTTATTTACTCCTCTGCCAAAAAGTACTGAAGGATGTGAAATGTAGCAGTCAATAAAGCTGAGCCGTCAGATAAATAACATTCATATTACTTTCTGACAAATTCTTTTGCTACACGGGGATATAAATAACACTAAGAAAGCAATTCCTACATTACAAGTTTACTGATGTGTAAAATGTAATTTTAAAAAGAGCCCAAAGCACCAGGAGTGTGACTTGCCGTAACATGATGTACAGAAAGAGATATATGGCATATCTAGCACCTGTAAGGAGAAGAAACAGGGAGAGTGAGACATCTTTGTGAAGGTGGGATGCAGCACTAAGGCAGAAAAGGTGGTGAGAGAGCAACTCTCATCCAGGGAAGTAAAGATAGCCTCATGTACTGAACAAATCTTCATAGCAATAATGATAACGTTTCTGTGCTCAGTCCTCAGAGAGGCAGACTGGCCAGCAACAGACTGGCTCTTGTAGCAAAATTGTTTGTTTGTTGCAAAGTTGTTTTATGCTCAGAAACAGAGGGAATGACAAGCTCCTGGCACAACTCAGATTTACATCCAAGGGCTCTCTCAGGAATGGATCAGACTGCACCTCCCCAGCAGTGAAGAGCCACAAGGAGGGACGCAGCAGGGCTCTTGTGGTCAAATCATCTGACCTTGGAATAAGACTGCCTGTTCAGCCACTTGAAAAGGGTAGCTGTAAAAAAGAGTTTGCATTTTTAGATTGAGTTTTGAGTGCCTCAGTAAAAAGAGAGATGTAGGTAGGTAGATAGATAGGTAGACAGACAAATAGGTAGATGGTTAGATAGATAGACAGATAGATAAACAGATAAACAAACAGAGGAATGTGAATCATTATGTATACAAGATTGGTATTAGAAAAAAATGGATGTGGAAAATGGCAACATACAATGGCAAATGAGTGTCAGGGGTAAGAAAGAAATGTGGAAATGGTGTTCAGTGTTGTAAATGTTTCATGGAGACCTGTGTCCCTTGGCAGTCTGTGTGATGGAGAAAGAAGGAATCACTAAATCCAGGAGAAATGTAAAATTCCTTTTAATTGGTCTGCCTTCTGTTTCTCTACTGCTCACTCTTTCAGAAGGCTTTCTTTGCAGTGCTTTGGATTCAAAACTACAATAACTGAACTACTTCCATGGAGAACACTAAAAACCAGTGAACTCTTCAGTTCATTGGTCATAGATCATTGAAATTATGTTCATACCAGTAGGATGGAGAAGCCCTGCAGCTCTGTCTGGGGTGCCTTCAGTCCCTGCTGGGCAGGAGGCAGAAGGCTGTCCCATCCCATCTCTGCCCTGCTTAGGGACAACTGAGCTGTTCGAGAGCCCCATAGCTCCAGAGAGGGTCTGGAAGATGGCTTTGTGTCCATGCTTTAAGTGCTGTATAACTCCACCCATTGGATGACAGCTTCTAACAGGTTTTATTTTAGAGCTTATTGAATAATTACTTTCCCTGGCAGACTGTGTGTTGTGTATTTACAGGAGCTCTTGTCCTGCAAATGGGTGTATGTTGTGTTTTATGCTGCTTTGTGTTATTAAAGAGAATTTCTACACCGTGTTACCTATCAATAGGTGTAAATTATAAAGCTTTCAACTTCCTGAAAATCTGATTTGGGAAAATGTCTGTCTTATCTAATGTTTGGTGCAATAAACAAGCCTCTCTGCTGTCACCCATCAAAGGCCCCAGTGACATCTGCTCAGTGCCTGTCTTTTGTAGGATAGACAGGGAAGCAAGAGAAGGACAGAGGGAAAAAAAAAGAAGGGTGGCCTGTCTGCTTGCAATTGACCTTATAGTTGAGCTTGGCTGTTGCTGAGGTAAATGGACATTTTTGAATAGCTCTATATTATTATTATTATTATTTTAATGGGAAATAATAAAAAGATAATTTGGGCTTGTTGTCCACAATATTAATATTTTGAATCTTCTTGGAAATATTATATAAACATTTTAAGGTCTATGTTTCTGGAACAATTGCGTGTGTCTCCTCTTGGACTCCAAATGATCACCCTAAGAGCATTAACAATGACCCAAAGAAATGAGAGTAGGACAGCCATTTCTAAAATGTCAGAAATGTCTTTGTCCAACTAAGAAAATTTGTAGCACAAACCATAGGAGTGTTTAAAGCATAGCGGCATAATGACAAGAATACGCAAGTGTACTTATAGTTTGCACTAAATATTTAAGCAATACATTTCAATCAGACCTTGATGTTGTGGGATAATTTAGATGCAGTGGAAAGATATCAGAATTTTCTTTAGTAATTGCAAAAGCATTTTTGTAATCAAAATATGTTTATACTCCATCTTCTTCCAAGAAAATAGAAATTACTCAAATTAATATTAATCAAGGGTGTGTGGGAAAGTACTTCAGCAGAGGAGTGAGACCTCTCTAATTTCTTTTAAAATGTGTTTCAGATATGGTAACTGCCATAATCAAAAGGATAGGTTTTGCAAACATTAGGAACATATCCTTTTGGGAAGTCAAAACAAATATAACGTGGATCAGGCTTTTGTCATAGATAAATATATATATATTTGCAAGCCCTGGAGTATTTAGAGAAAGCTGGCAAAGTCCAATGAAGTGTCAACTCAAGCCAGTAGCATTATTATTTATTGTCAGTTAGGACCTTCATCACTTTCAGACATCACTGGAAATATTACTGGTGATTGATACTGATGGCAATGATGATTACTCTTGCAATAAGCTTAATTAAAATAATGAAGTACTGTTGCACAGAATTTAGTTGCTGCCCAGGCAGGATAACGTATAAGTAGCTCAAAGAAGTCATCAGCTCTGAGAGTGCTTCATATTTCAAGTGTGACATAGGTAGGGAAGCAAAGAGGCATTGTGTTTTGTTTCACCACTACTCCTGTTCCATCTCCTACCTGTGTTCATATACAAATAATTGCTAGAGTAGACAATGTGGAGAAGACACTGCAGTGATTGCCTCTTAGATATTAATCACAGAACCATAGAATAGTTTGGGTTGGAAGGGATCCCTTAAGGATTATCTGGTTCCAACCCCCTGCCATGGGCAGGGACACCTCCCACCAGACCAGGTTGCCCAAAGCCCCATCCAGCATGGCCTTGAACACTTCTAGGGATGGGGCATCCACAACTTCTCTGTTACAGTGCCTTGCCACCCTCTGAGTAAACAACTTCTTCCTTATATCTAATCTAAACCTACTCTCTTTTAGTTTAAAGCCATTACCACTTATTCTATTACTACACCCCCTGACAAAGAGTCCCTCCCCAGCTTTCCTGTAGCCTCCTTTAGGTACTGGAAGGCTGCTGTAAGGTCTCCCCAGAGCCTTCTCTTCTCCAGGCTGAACAACCCCAACTCCCTCAGCCTGTCCTCACAGGAGAGGTGCTCCAGCCCCTTGATCACCTTTGTGGCCCTCCTCTGGACTCATTCCAATACATCCATGTCCTTCTTGTGCTGGAAGCCCCAGAGCTGAATGCAGTGCTCCAGGTAATCTTGACTCTCTACTGTAACAAAGGGTGTATTGGTCATAATGGGTGTATTGCTGTTTTTATAAGATACTGCATGTCTCCAATAATTATTTTTGGTCATTATTGTTCAGGGAGTTCTTCTCTGAGCACCTGTTTGTGACAGTTTAATTGATCTTCATCTGCCACAATAAGTATTCTATGCAATCAAAGGTTGTAAGATACCTTGAGTGAGGAAGGTCATTCCTGACCTTTCTTGTTCTAGGTAGCTGATGTCAAGAAAAAACAAGTAACGAGGTGTAGCATCATCTTATTTTTCTTTCATAGGCAATTGAAGCTACTAGTTGTGCAGTTAGAAGCTCAGCATATGTAAACACTGTAAGCTCTGAACCATCCAGGCTGTGGGCAGAGGTCTTCATTGCATAGCAACTATAGAGAATAAAAGCAGCTCCAATCCCAGAATAGGAGGGTGTGCATTCATAGAGCCCCGCATTCTAGGCTGTTTGGATTGTGTTAATTAAAACAGTAAGCTGTATAAATATTTAAGGTCAAATTTTATTATAAAGGTTTCTGTAAGAAGATTTGTACTTCTGTCTGGTGTGGCCTAATTATTCAAAGTGATGTAGGGAGCATTTAGAAATAATTTAAAGAATGACACATCTATCTTATCTAATAAGACAAGGACAGTCACTTAGAAGGAAATTTCATAAAAGCTTAGAAAAAATCATTTTGTGAACAGGTGAAATGCACACATGCAGTCAAATTAGGAGCTAAGTCTGGAGTTGGTACCACATTTTGTCATTGAGACACTTTAATTTTGGATATTCTGTCACTTGTCCTTCCCTTTTCTAGGTCAAAGACTGATGATGTTTAACGTTTTGCATGGAAGCTTGCACCTTGTCCCTTTGTCTCTCCAAAGCTCATGAAATATGTCAAATGTTTGTGTTTCTTCCCTGTTACTTTCAATTTACTTAAATTCACTGAGCACTTTCTTTTGCATTCACACCAAAGTTTTGAATATAACCTTCCTCTTGAATGAGAAATACTGTAAAGCTAAGCAGTATTTTGTATAAATTACACACTCTGCAAGTGAAAAGGAAAAGAGACAGATGATGTCAAGATGAAGGCAGAAGGGCATGACTTAGGCACTTGTATTAGTTGCACAGACCTGCAGGGACTCCTCAGGCACTGCTGAGGATGCGTCCCCACCAGCACCGTTCCCATTCCAGTTCCAGTAGCCCTCACATCCTCTCAACTGATACCAATAAATGATCTTGCCCAAATAAATTATCTTTTCTTGTTAGTTAAGCCTCGGTCCCATCTCAGTTAAGAGGAAGGGAGCTACAAAAGAGATATGCAATCAGCTGAACAGAGTTGGTTGTAAAACTGGTTTCACCTAAGATGGTATCAGGGCTCAAATTATCTTGTGCATACCAAGAAAATCTATTTGCCTTTGCAATGAGATGTTTTGCCTATTAAACAAGATAAAAAAGATAAAGTGCCAGATGCAAAGTGGGAAATCACCTGAAACCTCTCTTCTAGTTTTTACGGGCAATCACGCAGGTTGGGGTCTAATATTTCTTAAGTAGGGGAGGAATTGGTCAACTAACACAGATGTGGTTGGCTTAGCATCCTATTCTCAGCAGAAAGCAGGGTGGCATTTTCTGGAGTTACATCTCACCCATTTTTATAGTACAAAAGATCTCTGTGGCTTTGTGTCTTGACATACTATAAAGATGTTGAGAAAAATATTGCCCCTTTTAGGCCATTTGAAAAACTTACAGGGAAATGCATTCAGCAGTATTTTCTAAAGAATTGTGTCAGGATTGGAGCAGCAGAGGGTGACAAGAAGGGAAAGAGCAGAGGAACATTGGTATATGTGCCCAGGTGTGGATATAGAAAGCAGGCATGCTGGCCATATTGATCTCCCTAACCTGTTCCAGCTGAGACAAGACTCTTGCAAGCAGAAGTACTCAGAGGAGAGGCACAAGAGGAATGAGAAATTTATTTGGTTAAAGTACATAAAATCTGTTGAGTAAACCAAAACTTAAAGCTTTGGCTGGTATGGAGAAGGAGTAGGAAAAAAATCAAACTCCTATAAAGCACCTCTGCACTCAAGCCTATAAGTTTGGTGACAAGATAAAGCAAGACCACTTCAGTCACAAAACAGGCAGGAGCTAAACTTTAAATAAATATGCAAAATGTTTTATTGAATATGGAAGAAAATAGGCAATATTTAAATGCCTTCCTACTCAGCACATTGGTGCATATAATACAAATAATATTTCAAAGAGATTCAATAGAAAATGTAGTCAATGTAGCCAAGGGAAAGATGGGACTGCACAAACCTTTCACTGCTCACTGCTTTCTCCTTTAGAGGACTGGAGATGGTTCCCATGAGCTACTGCTGTTCCCATCTGTCCTGAGTTCAGCTGGGATTGAGTTAATATTCTTCTAGTAGCTGATATGGTGCTGTGTTTTGGATTTAGGAGGAAAATAATGTTGATAACACAGCAATGTTTTTTAGCTGCTGCTGAGCAGTGTTTGCACTAAGCCAAGGAGTCTTCAGATTCTCACACTGCCCAGCAAGCAAGGAGGCTGGGGGTGCACAAGGAGCTGAGAGGGGACACAGCCAGGACCAAAGGGGTATCCCACACCATGTGACATCATGCTGAGTAGTAGAACTGGGGACTTGGCTGGGGGTCTGCCATTACTTGGGGATGGGATGAATATTGGTCAGCTGGTGGTGAGCAATTGTGTTATGTATCACCCTTTTTTTTTTTTTTTAAAAAAAATATATATATATATTCCCCCCCTCCCCCTTCTTATTAAACTGTCCTTATCTCAAACAGTGAGTTCTCGCCCTTGTACCTTTTCTGATTCTCTCCCCTATGCCACTGATGGGGAGTGAGCAAATGGCTGCGTGGTGCTTATCTGCTTGCCAGGTTAAAATACAACACCACCTCTCCCATTAGGGTTAGAGTTCAGTGAGTGACAAAGCCTAGAGCTGCAGGGCCCCTGAGGCTGGAAAAGGAATGCCAAGGGAAACTTGGGTCTCTATGAATCCTATTTTTTATTGAAATTCATGCTTTCATTCATACATTTTTTTCTTCATTAGTAGAATTATGACTGTGTAATAGATTTTTAAAAAGTCAATCACTTTTTACTCTGACAGATTTTGAAAGGAGAAATATTACCAGCGTATTTTATTTTATTTTATTTTATTTTATTTTATTTTATTTTATTTTATTTTATTTTATTT